>NC_092463.1:51270057-51575480 GCF_047495875.1 Pithys albifrons albifrons | reverse complement strand
TTAAACCTCTCCTGCTCCTCCCACCTCACCCTGGATCTGCTGCACAAAGCACAAGCAGCTAGAACAGGTTCAGTGCCCTGTCATGGAGAACTCTGTGCCGAGGGTATTTGCCTGCGAAGCCCAACATCCGCTTCATGCCCCAGGTGTTATGAAATAAAGAGATCGCAGCCCAGCACATATCCCTGTATTTCAGACATTGTTTTGAGATTAAATACAAAACACAGTATTACCAACTCTGCATATCCCTGTATCTTCAAGCTTGGGTCAGTCCCTAAAACCAACAGTAGTTTAGAAATCTTTTTGTTAAAAAAGTAAATAAAAAAAATATAGCATTCTCTATTTTCTGGGCTTTCTGTTTTCCAGCCTTAGGTTCACACTCCTGAGATCCTAATCATCCTTGGGAAAACTGGAAGCATTTCATTTTCAGACAAATTCTGGCAATCTGGCCTAACTCCATGACTCAAGGCCACTAAAAAATAGGAATGAGGGGCATGGAGCAGAGTATGAAATACATAATAAAGCATGAAAGCTACCAATATCCAATTCAGGTTTGGATTCCACAAAGGTAACAGCCAAAATAAGTCTGTTTCTAAAAACTATTCTAACACAGCAGAAAGCGAAGTTTAATAAAACCCCTCAGGTCTGCAGTTTACTTGCAGATGTTCTGGCAGAGGATAGCCCAGGCACAGATCTTTACTTCATCTGTCATTTGACATTTTTTGGAACAACTGTGTTAATGAAGGACTGAAATGTTGCAGCAGTGAAATTTCAAAGTCTGGGAATGGAAAGCAAGGGCAAAGAAGCACATACAGAGGGAACTTCATGAAAGAGCTGCCAAACACAAGCAGAATATCTCCAGAGTTCATTTCACTCTACTTTCATCCCAACCATGCAGCAAATATAAACCAGAGGAAGGATATCTTATGATTCAACACTGGCCTGGAACATTTGAGTTCAGTTCTCCAATATTTCATAAAGTTTCAGATTCAGTTGTCATCTTACAAATATACAAAGGAAAATAATGTTTCCTTTCTTGCACTCTTGTTCTGTCCTTTTTCTTCATATTGTGAATCTGCCTCTTAATTGATATGAGCTACTTAAAAAAAGGAAGCTCTGATTTCAGCAGGGGCCTGTAGCTGCTGTAACAGCAAATCATAATCTGAACCAAATCCCACCTCAAACCTTTGCAAAAGTTCATCCCTGGATCTGCCTTTAGGAGCAGGAACACTACTGCTGTAAACAGACTTTAAGCCAGGTTGTGAGCAGATATCCTGCAGTTCTTACTCTAGCAACCTCTAGCTTTTTGACTAAAATACTTAAAGAATGCAAAAATACAGAGAAAAATAAATCATGCTGCCTGAAATTCTACTCACCCTCCCCTCAAATCTGATGCCTTTTATTCTGAAATGGAAAAATGGCAAAAGTAACAATGAAAGGGTGATTATTAATCTTTGATCCTGAGTCACCTTCTCTTACAGAGCCCCATTCTTCAGCTCAGGAAGTGTGATACAGAAGCACTCCCACAGCCTGATTAAAGGTCCAGGTATGGGGTGACACAATGGACAAAGAGAGCAGCAGAGTTTCAGAGAGCAATGTGTATTTAATGTCTGACTAAAGGCAAGTACGATAAAGAACAAAATAATGAACATTCCTAATGATTACCATAAGTGCGAAACTGCCACAGAACTGCTTGAAGTAATTGTGGTAAGAAACTGAGTTGCTTTTTAAGAAAGAAGTGACCAAATCTGTTTTCCAGAGTGTTAGCCTGGGTGATTACAAAACAGAACTTGCTGAGAATGCCAAGCTGTTGGAAAATGGCAGCATGCCCTCCTCAGCTGAAAACAGCAAAATGGACCTAGGTTTTACTGGCTCACCCAGAAGCTAAGGAATTAGAACTGAACACAACCCAGGTGAGGAAGCTAGCAGCTGGGATTTCAGGTTTGTCAGCAAAGAGATGCCTCAGAGAAAGGTCAGAGGTTACACCTGGAGATTTAGAAAATGACAAAGTTCAGAGAGGCATCAAACCCATCTGGTCACTCAGAAAGCAAACTGTCATTAAATTCAGTTTTGATAAAAATAACTTGACTTGAGATGCAAAATTCATTACTTCCTAAGGAAGATGCTTAGTCCAGGTCTCCCTTTATTTCTTCTTATCCTAACTTTAAAAAATAAAAGGAAATATTAAAAAAAAGTAAATCAAACTCTGTATTTTTAAAAGACTCCTCAAACAAAGCAGCTGTTGCAGGAGCCCCACAGGACCCCAGGTGACTGAGATAGCACCCCACCTGCAAGCTCTTACCACCACTCCCTGTAAAAATTACCTTAATGGCAACAACTTTTCTACAAGGGGATTGCAGCTCTCTGAAAAGCATTGAAACTGCAGATGACAACAAAACTGCCTCTCTTTGAGAGCAGGCAGGCCGGGGAGAGCAGCAGCTTCACAGCCAGCCCACTTTGGGAATGGCATCCAAGTCCCGCCGCCCCGCATTGGGCAGGAGCCTCTCTTTTCACCAACACAATGGAGGACGTGTGAGCATGAAATCCACTGTGAGCACTGTTGACTCCACAAAGCTGAGTGTAAAGACTGCTTTGGCTTGGCCACCACGAGGAGCTGCATTTTCATGTTCACAATGTCAGAAAATACCATCCCCCTCCCCCCCCCCCCCGTACCATTCACAGGATTTTTATGTTCTAAGTCACCTTAGGAATCCAGCTTAAAAACTTGATTCTCACTATCACTCGTGTTTATAGAGTTTCCAAAAGGGAAACAGCTATAAATATTATGGGAAATCAGTAACTTTACTGTTAATCTACAAGTCCCTCAAGACCTCTGTATCCTTGGACAGATACAAAAAAGCAACTTTCTGCTCTAAAGTCATACTTTACAATTGTATGTAACACTACTACATTATTGGTAATAATCTGGCAAGAACTGGCAAAACATTAGGATTAATTAAACATCTCATATATATTTTACTAGATCTAATAGCAATACAGGACGTATCAAGAACTCTGCTCAGTTTATCAGCTGATAAGCAACTTTATAACCAATCTAAACATAAAGGCATAACCTAAACATAAAGGGTTACTTACTCTGTCAAAAGAATTGTTGGAGGGTTTTTTAATATCTTAAAGAAATTTTGATTAAACAAAATACAAATTTAATAACAGAAACTAATAAAATAATATGCAGTTTTCATTTAAACCTGGATTTAGCCAAAGGTATTCTGAGAAGTCCTTAAAATATGAAAGTATATTGGTTTTTATCAATTATTATGTGGGCCATCGCACTGACATGTATGAGTAGGAGAAGAAAAGATTTGTGACCTTGTTTCTGCATGTACCTGTGAAAAAATTCCCAAACAATCTCTGCTGTGAGGGTTCATGAAAAGCCATAGATCTATAAAGCTCTGGAAGCCCTTTGTCTCATCTTGCTGCATATTAGGTATATATTTCACATCCAAATATGACATACAGCAATAAACAGCCAGTGCAGTTTATGCCCTGTGTGACTCACAGATTATGGTCAAATACACTGTTTCACAAAAGGGGCGTCAAGGACACTCGTCAATGTTCTAGAAAATTGCAGAACTATCTCTGATAATTCAGACACTGTAAAATCCCCACGCATTTTGTATCATCCTTACTTAAAGAGCTGAAGACAGTAATAGCTACCAAAGATGAAGAACAGATATTTCAGTATGGTGGTTCTGCATTATGTTATTCTTAACATTTTCTATTTTTTAGTTTCTAAAAAAGCTGCTGCATCCATCTACTGTACTGGAAAATTCAGTGGGATGAATGGTTCTAAACTTAGGATGCAGGACACTGCAGCTGTGATAACATTTCGGAAGTGGAAGGCATAGTGGGTACATGACATATTTAGATAAGACAACTATTTTTAGTCAAAATGAAGCTCAGTTTTGGCTACTTTAGCAAGTGCACTAATGTGGCTAATCAGTTCAGATACACTTTATTCCTGCTCTCATTCTCACCCATAAGATATTGCACACTGCAACCCCTTCTCCCTATTTATCTTCTGAAAAATAATAGGTAAAGCAGGAGAAAAGTAATCATAAATTTGTCACAAAGCATTTCTACTACTCCTTCTTAAGCATACAGTAGCAGATCTTTGGAGATAGGCCAGTGACCTGTCTAGCCCACTATACCCTGATATAGTACAGCCATGCTCTCCCATAATTTTCTCTTCTCACCCAGCTGCTTTGTTGGTCTCCCCCAAATGGAACAAATTGTCTGCTGATCCATTTCTGCTAAGTTCAGCATTTTGTTGTACCAGGAGATAATGCAGTAATGCAGTCTACTATATCTCTCCAAGCCTAAAAAGTTGCTGCCTGACTGGATCATCTTTCATCTCTTTTTTTTCCCACTATCAACTTCTCCCCGTTTACATCCTTTCCTCCTTTAAACACATCTTGTCTTCAAAGTAATTCATCCTGCTTTCTTAGGCCTGAGCCTGACTTGTGTAAGATCTCATTTTGACACATACTTGCCTTGTCATTTTTAGATAGCAAGTTTTCTATCACATGGAAACAGATCATTCACAGCAGCAATTAAAGTGGCAGTTTTAAAATCAGAGTCTAGGCTTTCAAATCAGGAATTATCAGGCACATGCTTTAAAAAATTTACTGTTGACTTTTGTTGATAGAAATAGATTTTTAATATATTTCAGTAAAAATTATCAAGACTGAGGTTATTTTTTGTAATATTGAGAGATTTTCATTAAGAAGCTGCGTAGAAACTAAGGTTAACTATTTCCAAACTAATCCATACAAATTTCTCCAAATAAAAATATAATTTGTCTTTTTTTGTTTGTTTGTTTGTTTAGGAGAAATCAGCAGTAATATGTTTCAAGTACTGCTACAGCTCTTGTCTCCAGCCAGGAAACTGTAGGGAGCGGTGAATCTACTGGGCACAGTCCTAATGTTTCATTTGATTGGGTTTTGGGCACCTGCAACAGAGCAGTAGTTTTGTGCTTCTCCAAGAACACACAGCTCAGAAGACTGAATTACATTTTCAAAAATGAAGCAAACACTGGGTGCTAATGAGCCCAACCCAGGACACAGTATCCACAGAGATCTCCCAGTCTGTGACCACACAGAACTGGCAGCCAGCTTTGAAAAATGATAAAATAGCCTGGGTTGGAAGTGACCTTAAAGATTATGTAGTTCCAAGCCCCTGCTGTGGGCAGGGACACCTTTCTTTAGATGGAGTTGCTCAGAGCTCCCTCCAGCTTGGTCTTGAACACTTCCAGGGATAAGGCATCCACAGCTTCTCTAAGCAACCTGTTCCAGTGCCTCACCATGCTCACAGTAAGGACGTTTTTCCTAATATCTAATCTAAACCTATTCTCTTTCAGTTTCCAGCCATTCCCCCTTGTCCTGTCACTACATGCTCCTGTAAAAAGTGTCTCTCCATCTTTCCTGTAGGGTCCCTTAACATACTGCAAGGTCACCCCAAAGCCTTCTCTTTTCCAGGCTGAACAATCCCAATTCTCTCACCCTTTCCTCTTAGGAGAGGTCCTTTATCTCTCTAATCATCTTGTTTGCCTTCTCTGTACTCGCTCCAACAGGTCGATGTCCTTCCTGTGCTGGAGACCCCAGACATGGACACAGACTCCAGGTGGGTTCTCACCAGATCTCCCTTGATCCGCTAGTCACATTGATTTCTGTGCAGTCTGGATAAAAGCATGGAGAAACTTCACCTTTCAGTGCACTCAGTGGAAGCTGTGCATCCTGCAGATCTGAGGAGCTGGCTGTACCCTACACAAATATTCACACATCACCAGATTACACTTTCAGGGATAACAATGAAACAGCACTCGTTTAAACACTGGAAAATATGGGAACAAAGATGTTTAGATTTTCAGCAGAGTGATTAAATTTGTATAAACTCCTTGAAAATTTCCAAGGATTCCACAGTTATATCAATGATGTCTCTAAGAAACTTAAATCTCAATATCAGAAATTAGGCATCATTCATTATTTTTATCCCTCAATCCTGCTGTGCTCCCAGAAGATTTGTTGCGCTGTATTTGAATTTCTTTTGCAGTACTTCAGTGTATATTTTGATGGAAGAATTCCACTACCCGAGGCACACTTTCCCAGCTTATTACACCAACACTGCTCTCTTGTGGCAGACACTTATTGATCTGCACTCTACATATAACTTATCTAATACAATCCAGTTGGCAAAGGGTATATACAAAGCAAACCACCAATCAAAATGGATTTTTGATGGATAAAAGAGACAAAAACAACAACAGATCATTAAGTTTGCCTTCTTGGACATAAAATATTCAGGTGTTTATTCTCATACCTCTGTCAATGCCAAGACTTTGCACAGAAAGCATTGCTATTGCAATTCTCTTTTCCAACCTGTTCTGCTGAGATGTATTTATCAGACCAAGCCCAGCAACCATTCTGTGTATTTTCAAATACCTTTCACAAATTCAAATCTGCTCCTCAAAATGAAAAACCATTGTTTCTGTCTTTTAACTCATACAGATACCAGATGATTTTAATTCATCATTTATAAAAAAATTACTGTTTCTCTGGCATGATTCATGTTAGCAAGCTAGTGAAGATAATAAACTGCTAAATGCATTCATTTTCTTAATTTAAGGAGTGCAATGAGGACAAAAATTCAATAAGCAGGAGGCCAAGTGACTACAAATTTGCCTACAAATTGGAAAGTGAATCCCAGAGCGCAGTTCACAGTTAGGTAACTAAAGTGCCTAAGTCGCCAGCAGTTTTAATAGATTTTTTTTTAATCTTCTTGGGCTCTGAAAATATCATATCACTGATGCCCTACTGGTGCAATTCTTCCCTGGATAAACATCAACCAGTGGATTTGCTACCTTTTTTTTTCAGATTAAAAATGAAAAAAAGATAAAACTTCTTTTTCTTCACCATGGTAGGAAAGACAAACCATTAAAAGGACAAATACCCTTTGGACAGGCATGCACAAGTACACACAGCACACAAGTCTGACACTTGCAATGATATAGCTGTGATCAGAAGACACTCAAAACAGACACACAGTGTTAGTGACACTTCACCACAACAAGCTTGTGCCACTAAAATTAATCAGTAATAAAGGGCCACAGTGACAAATCAGCAGAATTAAGACAATCCACAATGTGGAAAAAAACCTCAGCTACATGTACGTACCTGAGTGTACTCATTGGATCATTACTGGGTTGTTTTCTAATGCAATTCAACACATTCAGGTACAGACCAGAACTGAGTAGGTGGGATCACTAATGGAAACAGGTGGTGGATTTTTACCAAGTAACAGCTTGCCCTTTTCCTCCTCTGATTTTTCCTTCCTTGATGCACAATTTGACTTGCAGAACTCAAAGCTGCTTTATATTTGCTAGCAGAAATCAGAGGCCTTTACATGCAAATCTCCCACTCTGGCCCACAGACACTGTGTCACTCCAGCCTCAGACACAGGGATTGCTCTTCCAGTTCTCACACCCTTTATCATCTCACCATATCTGTAGGAAGGATTGCATATGCTGCACCTTTTACAAACAAGTTAATAGAAGGTTTTCCCCAGGCAGTCCCTAGGAATCAAACCTTTCTGTCCACCCAGCTGTTTCAAAAAGGCCATGACAGCAATGATGGCACTTGTTTGTCCTTCCTGTAACTTCTGCTCTGTATGTGAACACTGCACAAACACTCCTGCCAAGGCCAAGAAGCGCAACTGAAGTCCCCAGCCCTCACAGCTACTGGAGGGGACTGAAGAGCCAGGGAACCCACTTGCCAAATACTCCTGTGACTTCCCCTAAGGAAAGGCTAGCAGTATCACCGCTGCTCTGAAGCTCCAAGAGGGTGATGCAGAGCTAAAGAACAGTAAGAGTTTCTCTGGTGGAAACCCTGCCCTCTTCCAACACACACAGCTTTTTAAAATTACTACATAAAGATGAAAATCCTTAAAAAAGGGTCCCAGGCTAAGGCTGATTTTGCTTTGTCAGTGACAACCCACCATATGACAGAACACAGGCATCCGGTGTTCCACTCAATTGTCATGTTTTGATTGCATCTGTCACACACTGGTAGATCTTCAGGTTGAGGGATATGATGAGCATTTAGTTTTCCTTTCTTACAGCTTCATACTGTATGCCTGTGCAGGAATGAACTTGTCAACCCAGATGCAAAATGAATGAATGGCTTTTAATCACTTTGATAATGTTAACGTTATTGCTTTGACAGAATAGCAGCAGATATAGTTTGCTGATTCAGCCACTTGTATAACGATCTAATGGGCTTTTCTGGCTAATGCCATGCTCTAAAAATATGCACTAGACTAATAGATGAGCCGCTGCTATACTGAAAAACAGGCTCATTAAGACAATTCCTCTGAAAAGTGGCATTTTTATGACAAGATACTGAAGCATTTAATTACCCTCTATCCTGACAGAGCTGAGAGAAATTAATTAAAGAGAAAAAAAACCCTGTGCAGCAATGTAGCAGATCTTGAGGTAGAAAGAGATGCCAACAGTCAGTAGCATAAAGGGAAATTTGAGAACTGTGAGGCTGTTTCCCCAAAGGAAACAGTCTGTTGATAGGCCACAGATTGCCCTGCATTTACACTGAACAGAAGGGCAGTTTCCGAGAAGGGGCTTGTCATTACAGTGCAATCAATTTTCCCTGCTGTGGTCTGTGCCGGGGGAGTATCAGCTGCTCTTAAAGGACAGTGAAGTTGGAGGTTTGGGAGCGCAGAAAAGACTTCAGTGATATTTGAGGTAAGGGACTTGTTTCCACTGCAGCGTTAGCTTGGATTATCCATCCTTAAGCTCATTCCCTGCTCCCCAAGCGAGTATGCAAGGAAAGCTAGAGGCTCTGCTCAGGCTGCACCGAGCAGCGCCGTGACTCGCCCCAAGGTTCCAGCAGCACTGGCACATGGGATAGTTGTGCCGGGAAGCAGCCCTGAGTGACTCCCAGTGCAACCCTGCCGCCAGCTGTGCTGGCAGAACCCGGGTGAAGCACTGTAGCATCAGCACAGATGGCATTAGCTCAGCGTTGTTGCTCGCCCTGCCATCAAACACAAAAACAAACCTTATGCAATCCCTGTCGCTTTTGGGGCAGAGATCTGCTCCTGTCTTTGCTCCACTTCTTTTCAGAGCTGTTTGTGCAGTGATATGAGAAAACAAATCAGAGAAAACACTTGAATTTTTTTCTTTTTAAATCAACACAATAAAGCCCCTACTTGTTTTATGATTTTTTTTTCCTTCTCAAACTCTATAGTCTCTCACTCCAGCCCACCATCCTGCCACAGCAATACCCTTGCCAACACCCAGAGAAGGGCCCAGGGGTAGAAGAGGGCCCTGAGGAGACTGATAAATCCTGCTTAAGCATGCTGGTATCACATGAGAAATCCACAGCCTGTGTTATCCCCACTGTAGCACTAAGCAAGCCTCAATGCACATTTCCTTACAAAGAGTTAACACTTAATCAGGCTAAAGACTTTTGCATGTGAGTGCAGGTTAAGTCAGAGCACTGCAGTGGTGAAGATAGGCCCACAGTGATCTATGAGTGGAGCAGATGGAGTTTTCCCCATCCATCAAGAGCAGCTTCACTGGCCACTAAGAATTCATCAGCTGTTTAGTGCAGCATCCTTTAGATCTTGCCTTTACAGCAAGTTCAAGATTTAAAAGAACCATGGGCTGTGGTCTGTGTGCCACACATGGTCTGGGCCTCCAGCCCACAGTCCTTTCCAGCAGCTCTCATTCCTCTTCTATCACAGACACACGTGGGTGACACAGCAGGGAGAAGAGTCTTACAGAATAAATGGAATCTCAGCTGCCCAAGTGGCCTGTGCCAGCTTGTCCAATAATGAAACAGGTCTGATTTTTCTAACCCTGTTCCTTTTGTTATTTCACTGTTGGATCTCTGTTCCAAGTCATCAATGTGTACCTGGCTTCAAACCCCACTGACAAGTGCAGCATTGCCAGGGCTGTCACTCTGAGCAGCCCTCTAACATGGCCAGGAAAGCACACATCCTGCAGAGTCAGAGATTTGCTTTATCAAAAGCAGTGAAGCATGTTAATTCTCTCTCTGTGTGTTTGTGTAAAAAATGATTTTTTTAAATTTCTTTTTTTAATTTTGGCACAAAAGCACAACCACAGAAACCTGTTTATTTCAATCCTTTGGAGAATTTTCTTTGTTTTAAGGAGCACAGTCCCAGCAAACAGATATCCAAGAACCTCTCTTCTAGCTCCAAGCAAAAGCTGAATCAAAGCCACAGCATTAGAGGGCACACTGATATTAGTATCAATAGGAGATGCACAGGGTAACAGAACACTACAAATACTTCAACCAAGGGCACATCTAAGCTCCCTGCCATCCCACCAGATGTACCTGATGTGCACATGTCTCTAGTGAGGAACTTACAAACAGCCAGTGAGGAACAGGGCACACATCCATGACTGATGCGTTCTGCTCTGGGAAGACCTGTGGAAAGCAGGTCATTGGCTGCATGGGTGAATATGCTGCTAAAAAGATCAGGAAGCAATGAGCTAGATGGTCCCCCTAGAGCTTCCTTGCCTTTGGCTGTCACTGGGAAGTTGGCATGAGCGCGTCCCTGCTCGCTCTCATCCTACTGCCAGTGGAGCGGAGTAGCCCCACACCTGCTGTGCATTACTGTCTGCCTGGGAAAGGTGACCCTTTCTGGCAGGAGAGAGGCTGCAGCAGTTCCCTCTTTGCAAGAGCCACTCTTCACTAGCATAATCAACACCTCTGTCCAAGGTGTACAACATTTTTATTACTGCAGTTAACAAAAAGAAGCAGCTGTTCAAACAATATATAGTGAGGAAATACACTCAACTATAACATGTTCAGCACATCTCTTCCCTCCATCATACAGGGTAAAAGAAGGACTGAAAACAGCTGAGTGGACATAAAGAATTCACAAATGCCTTATTAATAAGTGTGTTGGATCTAATGATCTGTGAAACTGAAATGAGATTATTTGGATTATCTCATTAAACAAGAATAATAGCAATAGTAACTGGGTAGTAATTAGGAGTGGGCCAATCCAAGGACAAACTAAATAATAAGGCCAAAAGACTCGTAATTAACACTCTGCATGTTTGTGTCTGTATTTCTACACCCAGAATTTATGAAGAAATGAAAAATAGTGGCTACCCAAACAGCCTGATTTTAACAACCAGAAAGGAAGCCGCTGTCTACCCACACCTGCATGGAGCATTCAGTCTGAAAACTAAACAATGATTAAATGGTGCTATCTGGGCACAGCCAGCCCCGAGGAAACAAAAACATGTAGCCAAAATGTTAAACTATTTTCAAAAGCTCAGCAATTAACAACCAGCTCCGGGCAAACCTTCAAGGGAAGGGCAGAACAGAAACAATCCATAATCTCAGCCTTTCCCTTTAACATTCAGCCAATCACAACCTGCCAACAAGAGCATGGCTTCTCCTCAAAGCTTGAGAGCAATTCCTGAATGGGTTCAGTGCATAACTGAAAGTGAAACACCACATGAATTTTACCTTTAGGCCTTGTTATATGTAAGTATCCAGAAGCTCTTTGGCTCAGGCCAAAGAACAGGACACCCCTGCAGACAGACAGGAACGGATGGGGCATGAGGGATTAACCGTGACAGAATCAGCCTGAGTGGCATTAGGTCAAAAGGTCTCTGGTGTTGAAGCCTGAAGTAATTACTGTTGTGCAAAACCTACTGCTTCCCTTGGCTCCCTAAGTACTCCTTACTTAAAAGGAAAAGCAGGCAACATAACATACAGTGCAGTACCAAAAGGCTTTCCCAGGGAAATGGGTAAATGAATCTAAAAAGTTAAGACAAAGTGCGCAAGGCCTTGACACACAGCACTGTCCTCTCGTGAGTTTCCTAAGGCAGCATGATCCAGCTGCTCTTAATGCACTGGAGTTAGTGAGGCTGCACCACAGCCCAACCACACACCATGGACTGCATTAACCGAAGGAATTTAAACATCAGGATACAAAGCATTTATTTCCCTTTTAAGACTTTGCTTCCACATACTAAATTATTAAGATTAGCAAAGAAAGAAAAACAAAAGGGTAATTGAAGGAAGATACTCTGAAGAAAAATATCTTTCCTACTGGAGTTATTGTATCAAGAACAGAAACTGCAGCCCTACCTGACACACTCATCATTCTCCATAGAGAATAGTGCACTTCCAATCTTGCTTTTGTAGCAAGCTTGAACTATAAAAGAACTATGTTTTCATTTTAAATTACTTTTAAAAGTGACAATTGCTCAATAGTTATTTGAAAGATCAAAAGAAAAGAAAAAAAAAAAGCAAGCCAAATTTATCCTTCAATTACCCTGAAGGGTAAAGAGGCAGAGCTACTTCTAACACATGAAAAGCACTCAAATTCAAGACTGAGAGAGGAAACATTTGAACAAACAAAAAAAGGGAAAAACTATACTAAGAAGTTTAATGTCCCTCTGAGAGGAACTATGACACTGCTACACATAAAATTAATTATCCTGATTTTCTGGTGTTTGATTTGCCCCTCATGGGAGTGCTTGGACTGTGGCCTGCATCCACACAGGCCAGACCAAGACAATATCTTTGTGACACAGCTCCTTTCTTTTGGCTTTTCCCCTTTTTATCACAGACCTATGTGGGTCACATAGCAAGGAGGGGAAGAGAGTCTCCCAGAAAAGGCATTGGTGGCAGCAGCCTCCTGCTACCAGGACCACAAAAGCTCATCTCATGCACAGTTTCTCAGACTTGTTGGGTTGGTGACACCATCCAAGCATGGAGGGAAAGCTGCTGACATGCCAAGTCTCTTCCAGCACAGAGTGAGCAGCATGACCCACACACCCACTCATTTCTGTGCTGCCTTGAGCCAGCTGTCAGGCAAAGCTAAACCTGCAGTCGGCATGAGAGCAAAGAGCATTTAACAGATAGCTGTGCACTGAGAGACATTTTCTTCTGCCTCCCTCTTCCACACTACCTCTATCCTCATGTCAGATCTTGTGTCTGCAGACTAAGCTGTAATAGTAGCTCTAGACTAGATTGCAGCTTCAGCAGCAACAGGCTGCTACACCAACTCTGCTCAAAGGGTAAACTGCATAGCTTACAGAGAGAACTTTAGCATCCTACTCACTGACGAGGGGTGCTAAAGGTGTCAGTGGCAGGAGGGGACGATTAGATGACAGAAGACAGCCATGCACCTCATGAACAGGGAATATATCCAAAGTGCACAGGTTCTTCATGAGATCTTCATCCTTAGAGCAAGTTGAAGCCTAAATCAACACACGTGAAGCGTAGCTCTTCTCAAGCCATGGAATTGGGGAAGGTTTCCAGCACCAGGAACCCACGTGAAAGGAGGTAGCTGGATGGCAACCCATTCCCCTGCTTGGGAAGCAGAGGCAAAAAAATGCATGGTAAGTCTGTTTCCCCTTCCTCCTTCAGAGACAGACACAGATGCCTGCAATTTGCTGTGTCCTGCATCAAAATGTATAGCAGCAGGGGAAACATCTTGGCAATGAGGAATAAATGCCTGCAACTTGAATGGGTGGAAGGTTTCTGTTTAACCCAGGTCTTAACTTGTATCTTGAATGGACTCCAGCAAGTGAAACTGAACCTGAATAGGCCATTGTGTGTGTGTATGATGTGGGGGCCAGTGTGTGCCCAGGGGCAGTGCAGCAATCAGATGGGTCCCCTTTTGTGCCCTCTGGGAAGAGTGGATATGGAGCCAGTACCACTATTTCTAGCAAAGGCTTTTAGCCTGGGAAGGAGGTGTCTTCAGCATGTCACCAGGATATACTGGTTTGGAGGGGAAGTGATCAAAGAGACAGCACTCAGACTACCCCAGCTGTATCTATATGGCACAGATCAGAGAAAATTAAAAATATCAGACATCAGGGCTCCAGGCACTTGAACATACTCCCTGATGAGTTTCTGTGTTTTAATAAGTGCAGGAGTACATCGGGACTAGGAGCAGGAAAAAAAAAGCCACTGCTTGAAATACGCAGCACAATCTAAACCATAGTCTGTGTATGGTTTTCTGGACACAAAAATGTGGAGTCACGCTACTGCTGCAAACCTCCAGACAAATAGACCTTAACAGTTCTTCACAGCATCCATATCTTCCCACGAAAAATACACAGCAAAAGGGAATTTCCTACTATCTCCCAGCTCAAAGGAGAGGAAATATTAAGACCAAAATATACCAATGGCCAGCTCTTTTACACATATTGTGTGCTTGTCTGGTGCTGATAGGACTTTCTTTCACTTCTATTATCTTTTCAACACAAATGTTTAAAGTCAGGATGCTTGAAGGAAGGCTTATTACTCAGGGTATTGTGCCTAATGAAAGTTTTGCTTTTTAAGACTGGTTGACACACATGCAACATGTTCCACTCTTTTTTTTAAGCAAAAAATTGTTGTAAATTTTTACGAGTCTGGGAGATGGAGCTCTGTGCAATGCACAAAGTATCCCTTGTCAAGGTTCTCATGCAGGCTGCTGAACCAAATCCAGTCACACACCTCTAAAACCTGTGTAAACACCTCTCTAAATCAGCACTTCAGCACATATCCTTTACTTCAGTGTTGACTCTTGTATGACCTAACCCTGCAGCTTTCCAAGACTGCTGCTTAGTTCCTTGTGCTTCTGGAGTGAGCCACTGCAAAAGGATCAGACTGGAGATCAATACATGTGCTGTAATAGCAAGTACCACTCGGCAAGCCTCAGGTTCACCATCCCAAATGCTGTTTTGCTTGACCTTCACTACAGAGTAAGTGATGGGGCAGAAACCACTCCAGTTTAACCTGGTTGTTGGTCACATGGTGCACACCAGAGAGAAATAAAAACATGAGTGTGTACGCAACAGTGAAAGGAATGATCTCAGTCTAAACTGCAAGCTACATTAACAGTACTAAACTGCTGTGTGCCATGGGATTATCCATCATTGTGATGAACTGGAGGCAAAGCCTGTGTTTTGTTAAACCATATTTATCATCGGTGTCTGCAGTATGACATTTCCGATTACAGCTGCTTTCAGAGGAGCTTTTCAATTTTGTTGGGGAGACAAATCTAATTGCTGTTTAATACCAAACAACACTGCAACAGGACATGATTGCTTTGCTTAAATAACATTGTTTCATTAAACCGCTCAGATTTGACCCCATTAGTTGGATCTTTGGATCAGACCAGAAGCAAGGCTGACAGGAATCCTTCTATGAAATAGAATTTCTTACCCAACTAATTTGTGATGCTCAGAGTTTTATTACACAGCCACAGAAGATACTGGTATTTGTTAGAGGGGGAGACACAATTTCCAGAGATCACTGAAACATGGGCTTTACCTATGTTTTAAGGAAAATCCTATATATATTTGGCAGTTTAATCGAGGGAATTATTGTGCAGGATTTTACCACAGAACTTGTAAGTGAAGAAGTTTCAAAACTGAGAAGTGACAGTGTTCCAACTGTACAACAGGACCAAGCTCCCAAATTTTCCTCTTTTTATGACCTCCTTTCCTGTATCTAAAGTTGTCATACACAGAAAGATGAGCTAACAACAGGAGATCACATCTCAATCTGCTCTGAGCTGGCAGGAGCATAGAGTTACATGCCCCACAAGAGCGTAGTCAGGTAGACAAATCTCTGAGACAAACCTGGCTCCATTTCCCTGGTGCTCTATTGGAGAAGGAAGAAAGGTCCAGCCCACTCCCCATTATGGCCAGGAAGAGGTTGGGGAATTGGTCGCTCCATTTTCAACCTTGCACATACATCAGTGCAAAAAGGGATTATCGTAACTGCACCCTGTTGTTCAGCAATAGTCACACTGGGAGTCAGTGCCATGGTCTGTGTCCCCAAATGCTTCTGTGAACTGGCTCCATACTCAGCTCCACACTGCTCCCCACAAACACCATTCACATATAAACATTCAACTGTGCAACTATCACCAGCTCACAGGCAAGACATGGAGACTGAAATCCAGGACATCACAGCTCCATGCCGAGCTCTTTTACTGTCCCAGGCAAACTATTTCACTGCTTTATGCCTCTGCTGCCCTGCAAAGCTGGGGGGTAGTCTACTCTATTCTCACACAAGCCACTGAGATTTGTGTCAAAAGTACAACGTAGAAGCTGGACAACAGTGAAATGGTGTTCCTGCAGTGCCAAATTTGCAACACTCACATTTGGTGAATTCCAGGAAACTAATCCTTTTCTTCAGCAACTAAGTATTCCTAGCTCATTACATGATACTTATAAGCATAAAACTAATTGGAATTCTGGACCACAGAACCAGTCATCTCCTTGCACATTAGAGGAATGTTCTTTGTTAGGAAGGGCTTTATTTGTTAATCATATGTGTTTTTTACATCCTAGCTTCATTGGCAGTAGCTAAATACTATTTTAAAATATTCTTGTATTGATTTTCAGATACAGTGTTGGAAATAACAGAATACTAAACCAAAGAGAACCCAGACCTGATTCTACTGCTGAATAATATCAGGAATAATTACTGAAGTGATATCTAAGGAGGTATCTGTAGCATGAGTCTGAGCTGTAAATTAAATAGTTAATACAAAAGACAGGTATTGCTCCATCAGCAATTTCTGAAAATTTTTCAATTTATACTCCTAGTTTTTCCAAAACTCATAGAGCTGAGCAAAGTGATATGGACATTAAGGAAAAAAAAAGAAGTTAGGGTTTTTCCAGAACAACAAAATAACAGGGAAAAAACCCCAACAAATTCACAAGGAAATAAGTTCTTTTATAAGCTGTATTTCACAACAGCTTTCAGTGCGCCCCTGTGTCCACTAACATATATTATATTGAGAGATGTTTCCATCCTCTTTCTTGAAAATCTCAAAAGCCTTCACCATCAGAACTGGTCCTCTGAGATTTGGATCCTTCCCAAGTTCATTTAACCTGATTAATTTTTAATGGCTGTCACTTGTTTTTTTCAGTCAGTCAACAGCTCCTACAGTTCAAAACACCAGCCACCCTTTCCCACTTTGGCATAACACAGGACTCAGGATCTACGGAAATTATTCATCTGCATCATAAAGAACTTGAAGGAACTGTGAAAGAGATTGATCCCTGACAGGTGCACTAAACTTGAAAGCCCCTTCCTGGCTCTGAAGAAGGAGAATTCTGACCTGAAAAGGGGTCTTGGAGTGAGCAGCCTCAAAGGGAATAAAATATTCGCCTGTAAAACCAGCACTCCCTAGAAAACTCAGGTGATCTTTTAATGTAGGTACACCTCTTGCCTCAGGCACAGGCAACATAATTACTTGCTACTCAGTATCTCAGCTCAGGAGTTGAGGTAAAAGGCTGTCCTTCACTTCCTTTTGCCCCAGCCACTTTTGCCTCCAGAAAGCACTGCGAGTGCTTCTTCTCCAGTCATCAGGCCCTGCAGCACAATGCTACTGCTTATCCTCACATCCAATACATATTGCCAGGCCATTAACATGGTCCTTTTATATTGATTCAGCTCCAGTTACAGTTCCATCCGTGCTAGTTAACATCTTTAATAAATCCTGTGGTGACAGGAAAGAACTCACTCCAGCCAGCAACACCGTTCTTTACAAAGTTGTAGATCTCTAACCAGAAGTAAAATTTATCCTAGAAGCAGAAGAGGGTGGAAAGGAAAGAGGGAAACCTTAATTTATCCAACTGCAACTACATCCAGAAATCCTTGGAAGCAAGAAAAGGACATTCATGGACATCCCATTAGTGCAGCAAACACTGTGGAACCATTTCCTGCTGCCAAGATATGTGCTGGCAAGGAAGGGAGGTTACCAGGGCACGGCGACATATTGTCATGCAAATGTGCCGAGTTATTGAAGGGACTTCCCAGCAACAGCCGCATTTTTTCACCAGTTTGATCCCAGCATTGAAAAGGAAACAAAACAACTGCACGAACGTGAAGCAGCATTAGCCTAAGCCAAAATCACCAACTATCCCAGAGCTCGGGGAGTACCAAACCTGCCTTTGGTGAATTCCATAGGCCCTACTGCTCTTTATTTAAATGGGAACGGGTAAAGAAACCGGCCCCTAAATCCCAAGAAACACGTGAGGTGCTTTTTAACTACATTGTTTTTCATGATGTGTAAGTGACACTGGAAACAGTGGAAGAAAGTGACACAAACCGTTGCTCAGAAAAAATCAGGGTGCACGTTTCATTCACATTTTGTTATTCGGTATTAACTTGGAAGAAATGATTTTGCGCTGAAAACTATAAAGCTCACTGGCAGAAAATGCAACTGAAAACACACTTGAGAATCCGTTTTCCAGAAGAAGCAAGGCAGCATACACTTGCAGCTGTACATTTATAAATCCAAATAATTTCATGTCTTTTCTGATTGTTATTACTATGCTTGGTATACATTTTTCCCCCCTTTCAGCTAAAGCAATTCATGTTTTCCAGCAGTGGTAATGACTCAGTAGCAGAATAACTGTTGTTTAAGTTTCCATACTTGAAATAAATTACTAAGTTATTTTTTCATTTTTCACAGAGTTAAAGGAAAAGATGGTTTATTTGCGTCCCCAAGGGAACCAGTCACGCATCACAAAATCCTTCAGAATGAAGAGATACCTAGCCGTCAGAGTCCTCTGGTCATGACTGAATCAAAGGTTTCCCTTAAATCCCTGTCAAAGTTAATCCTTTTCATACTTAACAGTCACCTTTCAAATGCTTTCCTAGAAACAAAGGTAGAAACTGCACATGGCACCTACTGACTAAACCAAAGACTTACCTTCCTGGACTTTCCATTCCAGGTTGAACTGCAGAAGTGAAGAAAACATTAAGTTGTGTTCATACATTTGAATGCTGCCTTAGCTGACCCAAATCAGGGTAGGCTAAACTGTTACCTAAAAGAACAGAAGAAAATTGGCTGGACTGATTTGCAAATAAGGGGGTAAAATTCCTTAACAAAAACTTGGACGCACATCTAGAAGTGTAAAGCCAAACAATACACAGAAACTTGGGGAAGAGCAGGCAAAAGGTGCATGTTAAGGCCCAAGAAAGGCAAGAGAGGGAAGACCTCACTCCCAAGAACATGGATTAGAAAGGACTGTGTGGAATTAAAAAAACTGATTATTAAAAAATCAACTTTCTAATCCATGAAAAAATGGATTTAAAAAATCTGGGTGAAAAAACAACCCAGAACCTGAATAATGTGCATATCTCATCCCCATGTCCCACCTCCATTGTAGAACTCAATTCTTCATACCTAAGGAAACCAGTTCTCTTACCACTCTCAGCAATGTAGAAGTGCCAGCAAGAACTATCATTATCCTTCCTAAAATCCTAGGACAAACCTTCCCAGAAAACTGCAGGCAACCACGGGGCTCTGACAGAGGAAAGAGTGCCTCAGCAGCCAGCCTTCAAACCCAGCTGTTGAGGAGCCAAAGGGAAGCAGCCTCTGCCATACACCCCAGAGCCCTGGAAGAGCTGCAAAGCTGGCAAGGACTGAAGTCTAGTGGGAGGCTTTTGGGCAAGTAAGTCTGGAGTGGAACAGAGCACAGTGTGGCCACGTGGCTGCTGAGGGGCCCTGTGTACCACAGCTCACTGTCCAGGCACAGCCCTGTGGCTGCACCTCTCTGGAGAAGGAAAGGCAGGCTTCACTGTGCCAGAGAGGCCAAGACAGATGGAAGCAGCAGAGACTGGGAACTCCTTTCTGAGGTCTGCCCTGACACAATGCAGGAAAGAGCTCACACTGGTATAGGGTAAAAAAAAAATAATCAGCATTCAGATTTGCAGCTGCTGGGAGAGCAAAAAGTGCTGTAGGAGGAAACTGGAAATTCAGAAAAGGCTCCTGGGAATGAGGCAGAAACAGCAACACATCTTCTGGAGGTTAAATCAAGACAAAAGTACCCATGAAAAAATGTAACACTGTGACAGAAGAAGGCAAGAGGGCAGTGGGGCCCAAAGCCTGAGAACACCCCAGGCTGATGGGGAAAGAGAAACCAGAATGGTGCCTGGACATAACCATGGGGCAGGGACAGTTTGTGATAGTCTTTTAAAAGAATTCATTTTGAGCAACTATTTGCAGATATGTATTTATTCTCATTATCACATCTCTCCAGACAAGGCAAGTTATATCTTAATCCGGAGCAGCAGGACAGACTCCCCTACCTCTCCTGCACAGCTGGATCACAAGTCCTGAGCTGCTGGGGCAGTCCTGGTGCTCAGCTAACATGACAGAAGCCTTAAAACACTACCTGAAAGTTTCACTCTCACCCAGGCATAGCCTAGAACCACAACCCTGAATGATGAACTTACCTGATGCTTCCACGTCACCACATTCCTCCTGGTCCCACACTCCTCTCCAGACACACTGCAGGACCACATCTCCCTGACATGTGTTGCAGGGTTTAGCTCCCCAGGGACGACTTACCCTGGCCACTGCTTGGCTCCACTGTTCCCACAGCTGCCACGCACTTGCTGCCCTGTGGCACAGCAGCTTCCAAGCAGGAAACCTGCATGCCCTGGGGCAGGTGAGCTCAACTCCTAGTGGTGGGCCTGTTCTGGCAACCCAAGGGCTAAGGAACAATCACTGGGCTGCATCCAAAGCAGCATGGCCAGCAGGTCAAGGGGATTCAGCCTCTGCTCTGGTAAGACTCCACTCGCAGTGCTGCATCCAGCCCTGGGGTACCCAGCACAGGAAGGGCATTGACCTGCTGGAGCAGGCCCAGAGGAAGATAGCAACGTGATTAAAGGGATGGAACACCTCTCCAATGATGAGAGACTGAGAGAATTGAGATTGTTCAGACTGGAAGAGAGAAGGCTTCAGGTAACCCAATTGCATCCTTCCAGTACCGGAAGGGAGCCTGCAAGAAAGCTGAAGAGGGACTTGTTTTACAAAGGTGATAGGACAAGGAGGAATGGCTTCAAACTGAAAGAGGGGAAATTTAGTGTAGGTATGGAAGAAATCCTTTACTGTGAGCATGGTGAGGCACTGAAACATGTTGCCCGGAGAAGTTGTAGATCCTACTCTATCCTTGGAAGTGTTCAAGGCCAGGCTGAAGTGAGGTCTGAGCAACCCAGTCTATGGAAAGGTATCCCTGACTACAGCAGTGGGGCTTGGAACTACAGGATGTTTAAAGACCCTTTCAACCCAGGCCTTTCTATGATTTTATGGTTAATCACCCTAAGAACAGACAACTTACCTAAACTAGTCTGAATGATTTACATGAAATACAGAGTATTTAGCAACAAGCAGTAGGACTCTACATACATAACAGCACAATTGCAATACCATTACCATTCCTCAGCAAGAGATGGGAATCTCTCCTTC
Organism: Pithys albifrons albifrons; assembly: GCF_047495875.1. NCBI lineage: Eukaryota > Metazoa > Chordata > Aves > Passeriformes > Thamnophilidae > Pithys > Pithys albifrons. The sequence goes on along the minus strand of NC_092463.1, from coordinate 51,554,189 downwards.
TCCATGGTCAGGAGTACCTTCAACACCTGGATCTGATCTTACTGCAAGGCCAAGATCTGTTTTTATTTCTGACAGTACAGCACAAGGCAATTATTTACATGGTGGTAGTCTTCTCCTGCACCTCTGTGAGGCACACACCATCACCGTAACAAGCCCTGCCCTTTCCTCTTCTACAAACTAAGCAACATTTAGCATCACCGGATGGGTGAAATGCCAGCCTTCAGCCCCTCCAGCAAACCAGGAAAAGATAGCATGAGATGTGCTCAGAGCGAGACACCCCAACAGCACAAAATACAAGAACTGTGTGAGCTCCAACACACCCATGCCCAAAGCCACTGGATCAGCTGGCACCACATTCGAAATCCTTCACCTGCTCCCGGGCTCGGGCCGGCGGCCCTGACACATGGCCTCCAGGTGGCGGTATTTGCAACAGGAAACTCCTGTTTTCAAGCGCCACCTCCTGGTGCTTTCCCTATTTACATACAGGCCATTTGGGAACAAGGAGCAGGGAAAGCATCTCCATGCTTTTTGATGGAGGATGGCAATTTAAGATGGACCAGACAGCAGCACATTAAACCAGAATGAAGGACTTTCCTTTTCAAACTCTTTTTTTAAAAATAACACATCTATACTTAGCTTTGTAATTTGCCAGAATCCCATTTTCTGCAAAATTCACAAGTTGCCAGGTCCCACTTGTTATGATCTAGAAATTAGCCATTACGCTACATAAAAATGATAGGGTTTATTTGAATTTACTTAAGTTTTCAATATGGCAAAAGTTAAGTAATGCACCAAGACTTAGAAGCAAGTCACAACAACTCAGAGTAACTCCATTTACAATTTTCTCCGAGAAAAGCAGAAAGCTGTTAGGCTACTCTCCATGTATCTCCAGCAGAAAGGTGACTTCAGGGGAAAGCAATCAGAACACGGAGGCACAGCCTTGCCAAGTTACAACAGCTCCTGCCATTTAGGTTTAGGGGAAACTACACCTCAGTAAAGACACGTCTGGGGAGAGCTAAATTGCTGTCTGTAATTACCTAGATTTCAAAGCTTATTCTTCAGATTACTTACAAACAGCAACAGTTACCGTCAGGAATGGGCTGAGATCTGTTAAAACTTTCTGCACAAGCAACAGCTCTACATGACCTGCACATGAATCTCTCCAGTTTTGTTTCCCTTACCCTTCACCTCCTGCATAATCCCTTCTGCAATTTCTAAATTTCCAATTCTTCATCTTGTAATTGCTTTCTCCCTCAGTTCTTCCTTGAGGACACAGATTTCTATTTTTTATTTAATATTTTATTTTATTCAGCCCCACCTGAATAAAATGCATTTGCAGTGAACGACCAGGTCACATCACTAGCTTGAGGCTCTCAGATAAAAAAACCCCAAACCAGTTTAAGCAGACACTTGAACTGTCCAGCTGGTCCAGCACTGTAACAACCACCACCCAGATTTGGTACTGCAGGACAGTAATATAGAAACCATGGCCACACAGCTGCTCCACCTGGAAAACTTCCCATTCACATGCAGCTTTCTGAAACAAGCAGAAGCTTCTCAGACACCGAGCATTTACAGACAACACAAACTCAGATAAAGAAAATTTATTCTTTCAGTAAGTCACAGCCAGCTCTTAAGCGACCAGGGCAGAAGCTGTCGATGATTCGCTAAAAAGAAGAGAGGGAAAAGAGAAAAATATTAATTGCAAAGGCAATTTTTCAAACTAGTTGTCAAAAATACAGCCTCAGTTCAAAGCTTTAACTACCTGTCCTGAGTTGAATCAGCACCAGTTTAAAATTTTTTATGGCATAAGATTTAACTCTTCCTTTCAAAATACAAATACCAGGAAAACAGCACAAAATCGGATGTTCAAGACCCTGGATAGCTACACTTGAGTCTTCCTAGACTAATTTTAGCAGAGAAAAACTGTAAATTACTTTCATTTTTGCCACACCTACTAAACTATTTCTCACAAAATTTCTGAAAGTAACATGAACTGTAAAAGTAACCAAGTAAAATCAAAGGCTACAGTTCATAACGCTATAAAAATTACCAAGTAGATTAAAAAAAAAATTGTTGTTTCAACAAACGAGGTCACCAAGTGTTACAATGGTCATTTTACCCAGCAGTCAAAATTTATAAAAACACCTGTTCTTTGCTGCCCAGGTTACCCACACACCCCATCACAGCACTCTTTACCCTTTGAATAACAGTCCCAGCAGAGTTTACAAGACCTTCAAGTCTTCAGTGACAACAGGAATGCAGAAGACTTACTATTTCCAGTTGGGTGGCAGCACTCTCTTAGTTTTGTAGTAGCGAGCCAACCTATGGATCCTGCTCTCAATCAGAATCAGGCGGAACTTGGCATCTTTATCCTTGAAAAGAAAGTTACATGACAACCAAGCACTACTTTAACTACTCAATGTACAATTCAGACATGCTTCAACAAAATTAAAAATCCACAGCTACTGCTACAAACTCCACATCCCCATTACCAAAGCCTGACAAACTCAGTAAGTCAGAACAGGAGGAGAAATACGTGGTTTAAACATGGCTTCTAAAATCCTTTTCATAAACAAAGACCATCCTTGATCAAAATGCCTCCCCCACCCCTTAAGTTTACTCAAAGGAGTATACAAAGCTTCTCTGCTTTGTCAAGCTGTACATACACTACCGTATAATTTACAACGACAAACATCAAGTTGTCTAATCAAATGAGCACACACCTTTCTGTTTCTCTCAAGATGTTTGCGAACAGCAACAGCTTTCTTGATCAAGTGGTAAAGATCCTCTGGAAGGTCTGGGGCCAGTCCCTTTGATTTAAGGATTCTCAAAATCTTGTTGCCAGTAACAAAGCGAACCTGGGCAACACCATGGGAATCCCTCAGGATCACACCTGAAAAATATTTACATCTTACACTGAAAAGAAAAACCATACACCAACAAATGTTGTGAAACCAACCTTACAGTTACAAGATCTAAAAAAAGAGCCTTCTCCAAATTAGAAATCTTTCAAATGAAAACTGAAGAAATGGCAGACAATGAGTGAGCAAAATACAACTTAAAAAAGCTGAAACATTTTACGATTCTTAAAAGACAACTAACACACATTTAGGCAAGTAGCTCATGAAATGCTACAATACTACTGGAAAATTGTCAACAGGACTCATTAAAAGAAGGTATTCCATCACTCTGTGGATCCATCTAGGAGGGATTATTATTGCTTTCAGGATTACAATAATAATAAAAAAAATCATTTACACAGCAGCTAATTACACTGCATACATAGCTCATGACCATATTAAACTGTGTCATGCAAACACTTCAGCTCCAGAAGGGTCCAAACCACTGAGAACTAGTCCATGGTGCAGCTACAGTGCCTGGATCAGTAAGCCCTGAGCACAAAGCTGCTATATTTGAAAATTTCCTCCAGGAAACTGGGCAGACTAAACTTCCCTATAACCCTATAAGCTATCCCTAAGGACATGTTATAAAATTAAACAGATGTTTCACGTTTTTCACTTCAAAAAACCAAAGAAAACTGACTACTTCACCAAATACCCTTCTTGCAAGAACAAAACACATAACATTACACTGAGTCCCAACACTGGACTTGATGATCCCTCATAGGTCCCTTCCAACTCAGGCTATTATTTTATGACTCTCAGAGGTATCCCCAGGGAATACACAGGCACACCAGAAGCACAGTGTTTTCTTAGCATATTATTTAACAGAGGTTGGAGAAACAATGACATTATTACAGTCAGAAAAATGTGGGTTTGTCCCCATTCAGGAGTGGTTTGCAATCCTTACCAATCTGGGAGGGCGTCAGGCCCTTTTTAGCCAGCTTGTAGATCTGCTCCTTTACATCATCAGAAGTAAGTTTCAGCCACTGAAGAAAAGGAGAAAAAAAATCCCAAACTAATTAACACTGCTTAACACAGAGGCACAGGCTAAACGAAAGCTTTTGTCAGAAATAGATGCTTTGTAAGGCTTGAAAAACCAATCAAGAATTGAAATTGTACTTTTAATGATACAGCAACTTTTTTACATACAATACACCTACAGTGTTAGTGAAATGTGGCGGGGGAAGACAGAGGTAAAAGATGAGTCTCAAGTTTTAAAAACTCCCTGAAGCATCTGACCACCTGCACTATCATCAGCTCACTGAAACTGCCACACCAGAAGCACGAATACAAAGTTACAGGCAAAAAAATAATCACTCCCATTGTGAAGGAATTCTTAAACTAGGCCTTTTAACACAAATAAGAAATTGAGACCCATTTAGCCACCTCTTAGTAAATCGCCTCCAGAAATTACTGAAAACTCAGACTTTAAGTACACTAATTAATTAAAAAACTAAACAAGTGGATAAACTAAGATAGAATTTAGAAAAGGCACAATCCTACGTTAGACTGTGCTGATAAAGCCATTGCTTCTATGATTATTAAGGGGAAGAACACCAACAAGGCAGCTAATCCTCACTTTCAAAGAGTTACAGACACTGCTGGGTTTGGTTTTTCCTTTTTAATACGGTCACAGTATGAAACTGAAAAGCACAGCAAAAATAAATTTGCAAGTGCTCTAAAGACTGCAATTAAACCAGAATATAAATAATACCAAACAAAAATGTTCATACAATTTTTAAAAGCAAATATAGCATTTTATCCTCTTGATTTTTATTGAAATGTTAACCATCAGCACTACTTCAAGTAGCTTCATATGACCTTGCTTCAAATTGTACCTACTTTATTTCATATTGCTTTAATTTTAATGTTCTCATTTCACTGTTTTTCAGTCCATGCTTTTCCACACACACCACACTGTTCTTTCTACCAACAAACAGATCCTCCAAGAAATGGTCTTGCAAAACAGGACAGAGAAAGTCCTTTTAAGTAGAAGTAACCTGAAAAAACTAAGGGTGTGCCAAAATTACTTACTTTAGACCCCTGATGAACAAATTACCTGTAAATATTTTTGAAAGCAAGTGGTGTATTCCACAGCAGCAAAGGCCATACTCGAGTCTGAGAGTAATTTAATCTCAAAGAATTATCGGCATATAGACTAGAGGTAACTGAAGCAGCACGTAGGAGGCATATGGAGGAAAAGAAATTTTTTTGCCCAGAAAATCATCCGGCCAGGAAAGGACACTTGCTTCCTCAGTATTGTAAGGATGATCATAGAACCACAGAACTGTTCGAACTGGAAGGGTCTTCTGAAGACCATCCAGTCCAACCCCTCCCAATTCAGGGTTCCCAGCGCAGGCAACACAGGAACGTGTCTAAGCGAGTTTTCAGTGTCTCCACTGAGAAACTCCGCACCCTCCCTGGGCAGCCTGTTCCATCATAAGCGAAGGCAGCATTTTACCAGGCCGTAATTTAAACGCGATGACACAAAACATTACAGCTCTCTGTCCGTTTCGCTCTGCGGGCACTGCCGACCTGCCCTGTGGGGCCTGGAGAAGGGTCTGGGGAAGGAACTCACCGTGGGCACGCTGCGCCTGTAGGGCAAGGCCGACTGGGACAGGCCCTTTCTGTGGGAAGAAGCAGATCAGATGTTCAGGGGAGATGGACGCGCTGGAGCTGAGGGACACCGCGCCAGGGCCCCGGCCCGAGCCCTCCCCGCCCTGCCGCCATGTCCCCACGGCCGCGCGCCTCCCCCGGGGTCCCCACAGGGCCGCACCGCTCCCGCAGCAGTCCTCCCGCTTCCGGCCCGGCTGGCAGCGGTCGCTGGTGCCGCTGGTGCCCCCCGAGCTGCCCCCGCCCGCCCCCGGCCCGGCCCGGCGCTCACCCCGGAGCGTGCATGCGACCCATGATGGCGGCGGCGCGGAGAGAGAGGGACCGGGCCCGCCCGGCTTCCGCAGGAAGTACCCGCCCCGCGCCTGGCCCCGCCCCCCGCGCGGCAGCCAATGAGAGGCGCCGGGGCCGCCCGCGCGCCCCCCCTGCCAGAGCCGGACACGTGTGGGGTTTGTTCGAGAAGAGTTCAGTGGTCGCACAGACAGTCACGGAGTCAGAGTGAGCCCGCGGCGCGGGGGCGATGTTGTACATCTTTATTATCGCTTAATCAAAGTATTTGGTGCTTACAGATACACAGACAGAGGGAGGCGCCCTGCCCGCACCGCGGCCCCCATCGCCCACACAACCGCTCTGGGACAGGCCCCGGGGAGCAGCCTCGGCATTAAGGCAGGGGATGGGCTTTCTACACAACTCTACGCTTGTAAAAATAGAGAAAAGAGCGTTTACCAGAGCTCGCACATGCGTCTGGAGACAGGCAGCTGTAGGTTGTACAAAGGCAGTAATAAAAAGTTCAGTGCAAAGTTGTAGGTTAGTAGAGGAAGAGGTCCTAGCGCAAGCTGCTGCTCTCGGATACCAACAGAGGGTCTGTATGGACAATTACACTTCTGGCTGCAGGTCAAAAGATGCATAAAGGATGTTTTTTTCCTTTTCATAAAACAACATAAAAAAAGCTGTTGAAACTACATTTTTCAAGCTACTTCGTATAATGGTAAATTCCATCCCAATCAAATATTTCCCTCTTTCACATCCATCTCAAGTTTTGTATGTAGTATGGTAAATTCTTATTGCAATAATCAGTTTTTTCTTAGTTGATTGAGAAAAGTGCAAAGAGGTGCAAGCTTGGTGCTGGTCCTCTACACATGAGGAGAGGCCAAGGCCAGATCCCATAGACAACATAAAATCCATTACCATAAAAAGCTCCAGCCAGTGACTATTTTGAAAAAGAAGGGAAAGGCACAAAATGAGTTAAGCTATGAAGAAGATTAAATCAGAAGTCAGGACATATGCTAACAATAATACAGTACTATACAATTTCTTTTTTTCAGTCCAGACAACTGCTAAAACTGCAAATCATTTTTTAAATGATTTTAGTTTAATTGTATTTTGTGCTGTAATACACTGTGCTTTAATAGCAAACTGCAAAAAAGGCAGTCCATATTGCTTTCATTTTATTTCACAATGGAACGTTTCACAAAAACAGTAGTCTACTTTCCTGTGTTTTAAGTGACTTGTGATTCTAATGATGGAATGGAGTAAGTCTCAAAAGCATCAAGTGAGCAGGAAATATATCTAGTTAGTTATATAGTTTATTATTTACAGGTTATATATACTAAATGAAAAATATGCAGAAGATGCCTCCTACTGCTGGGATTTGCTAGCGCCCATTAGTATTGGCCCAGTTTCTAACATTCAAGATATCGTTAGCTTTTTAGTTGTAATAATTACTATGAAATTGGACCTTGAATAGTTTAGGCACCAGGAGATTCAAGTTTACTTCTCTCTTCTATATTGAAGGGAGATTGGTCAGTAGCAGGGGAAGGAAACTCAGATTATAAAATAGGTTTTTAGTGTTGAGTAGATAGAAGGCTTTCCCCTTATTGTGTCTTTGTTCATAGTTGCATATTTCACTTTCAAAGTTCACTTCAAGATTTTGTACTAAAGAAGAGTGTGCAACTTTATAGATTTCTTTAAACAGAATATGAACAACCTAAACCCCAAATAAGGTGAACATAAAGACAACACCTGTAGTGCAGAAACACCTATTAAGTAACCAGTGGTATTAACAGGAGATGGTGACATTTGCACTCCATTGTCACAAGATAGAGTTCAAATCTAATGCTCTTTGGAGTGAAGTATTTTAGTGGAACTAGTTCTTACTGGGAGTGAGAAACAGTATTGCTGTTTAACTGTTAAAGAAAAAAAGCAGCCACCTTCCTCTCTCAAAACTCTGTTAACACAACTCATTTCTGGCCTCCAATTCATCCAGCAGCAGTGCTTTTGAACTAGAGGCCATCCTTTACCTGCAGGTAAAGGTGCAAATGCGACTTTGGATTAGTGCTTAAATATGTTCCACACTTAATCACTGCAGTATTTAAAAGTCCTAGAAAGTAGAACAAAAAAATCCACTGAAGCTGGGCACATTGCCTACGGTACCACATTCAGCCAGTCTTCATTCAATTTTTGGAGATCATGGGTAGCAGACGGCGTAGAAAGAAGTGTCTCTAAGTTGAACTAATTATGAAGATCAGTGTAAGTTATGGTATTTGTAAATAACACTTTTTGGAAAAAGACTTCCAGTAGGACCTGCAAGGTATTAAATATGAGAATATTCCCTCTTTATAAGGAGCAGAAAGTTAATATGTATACATATTTAAATACCAGAAATGAGGTAAAAGAGAAGCATTTGAATTATAAGGCACCGTTATTTACAACTTCCATTATTGGCACTCACTCCAATAAGTCTTAGAGAAGCACGAATCTGGGATTAAATGTAATGCTAAAGAATTTTTCCAGCCCTTCAACCTTCATTTTTACAGGTGTGTGTGAAGCCAGCAAAATTTTACCTGTCGCTGGTTCTGTGATGTCTAGTTAGTAGTGGGCATGTAATGCTAAAACAGGCCATTTCTTTGATGTTCTCCAGCATCATGCCATGGATGACACAAGAGCAGTAACAAATTAAAAGAAAAAATGCACTATATCCACAGGCCTAATGATTAAATTATGGTTTAACCAACCAGCATGGTGAAACTGTCCCTGTTGCCTTTACGGATAGTTTAAAATCCCCTTCCTTTACCCACAGCTCTTAAACATTTACAATGATGCCTTGATAACATCACATGAGCATAAACCAGGTTTTCCAGAAATCCTCCAGATTAGGCTACATGAACATTGGTCCAATGTATCTGTTGAAATGGAGAGTCTCTTACTTGAGATGTACAAGTTATCTTCAAGTAGGAAGATGCGTAAAGCACAAGTGAATACAATTGTTCTGGTCTTACTCAGGTGTACAAATTAGTTCACAGATAGGGTACAGCAGTCAGTCGATACCAGTTAACAGTCTCCTTGCTCAAGTTGAAGTCCTTTAGTGGGAGTGTAATTCCACCCAAGAAAAAGTTCTCACGTAATGATTCTGCACTGAGCACACTTAACTGAAGTTCTCTCTGTTTCAGAGTCTCCATGCTATATCCACTGTACACGAGCTAGAAGATAAGAAAGTCAAAATTTTTTGGTTAGCCAAATATATTACACAAATTGCCCTTTTTTATGACTGCCTAGCCACTGACAGATGTCTTAACTGCTCACTACAACCACTCCTCGGTACGTCTGTTTCTCAGAGAATGGGGTGATGTATATCCCTGTTTTATTTTGTGCTCCCCATGTTAAGTGTTGAAGGACTGGTGTTTTGGACTGAAGTATGGTTTATATGCCAAGACTTTTGAATTAATTTTTTCCACATCACAAGCCAGTGAATCATGGGCAGCTGGCTCGTCAGTTTTAAGATTTCTTTCCTTCTTCCCGTCACTCCTCAGAGTCAGTCTGAGAAATTTCTGCTTACTTGTAATAACACACTGACATACTCAGCTGCTTTGTTTTAACTTTAAATAGGGCACAAAGTTTTTCAAAATAGTTCCTTTTCCATTTCTATGTATTCACAGGGATTTTTTAGACAATATTTTAATTACCGCTTAGAATAAAAGATCATAGCAAGCCATAGGGAGTTACTACTTAAGATTTTAACTTGCCATTTCATTGAAGGTTGGATTTCTTGTCTTCCTGGAGATTTTGGTTTTGCGTTTGGATGTTTTGTGTGTGTCTGGAAGTAAGTATGTTTTCACATAGGGATTTGGATCCGCACCATCTTCTGTAACCTGCAGTCAAAAAAACAAGACAAGTTAGAAAACTAATTAGTGCATAACTACTTGAAAATAAATATGCAAATATCTAGACTTTGCAATCAAGCTAATCAAAAGCAGCAATTAATTAAGCTGGCAGTTGGAAAACTTGGAGCATGAAGCATGGTTCCACCATTTCTGCATCTGTCAAGATGGTAATTGACTAAATGGAAACAGTTTTTGGCAGTCAGTGCAGTATCTCTACTTACCAGGTCTTTGATGTGCATCACCATGATAAATAGAGTGCTATTTCTGTAGGATATGGATAGCTTGACTTCTCCTCCCACTTTGCCTGAGGTAGGACTTGATGGACTTGTATCTGAAAAAATAAGACAATTATTTCTTCTATAGTATTTGTACATTTTCGTCAGTGCTACACTGAATTATTACATATGGGAAAAAATACAAGCCTTAGATTGAGTTCCTTTTCTGATTTTATTTCTAGTTCCCTAATGGGGCAAGGCTATAGGCTTTAAAGATTTTTTGCATTCTCTTCCAAGAACCAGCTTCAAAGTTTGGAGTGAAAACCTGAATAATTTAGTAAAGCCATAAACAAGTCCAATGATCACATTATTGCAATTTTTGGTATGTATTTCCTTGAAACTGTATGCAGGCACAGTTGGAAAGACAGTGATGCAGTTTTTAATGAGGGAAAACTACAGTTAACTAAAGAAGATTTAAAAAAAAATCACATTGTAAAGATGTCATACTATAGTCTTAAATTTATAAACACCTTCCCCCCACCAAACATTACCTACCTGCAGGTCTGGCTATTCCATCTATTCCTTCCACTTTGTCATCACGAAGTAATGGATGGAAAAAAGTATAAACAAGATCACACTAAATTTGGAAGAAATGTTACATATTAGTTTAAGTGTTAAAAAGTGTCAAAACCTGAAAACTTGCATTTCATTTAAATTATTTGTACTCACTTCTGCCACCTCTGAAGAGCTGTTCATCAGGCTCTGTATGTAGCTGTTGAGCTCCACTTTTCTTTTAGCTGCTACATCTTTTATATGTGTTCTTCCCAGAACCATCTTATTAGGAAAGCTACAAGAGCAAAATAGACATTTCAGTTAATTTATCAGAAGCAAGTACAGTTAGATATTTCATTTCCATCCTGAAATACTAACAACATCCATTTTTGTTTCTGCCAGTCAGAGGTGGGAATGCAGCATGCCAATAGGTCATGACACTACAGAAAGGCAAGGAAATACAGGTAATTCCTATATGTGATAAGATACACAGGGTCAAAACACTGAGATGCTTCTCTGGCTCTTCTCCTTAAGAGACAACTGTTTTCTCCTTTAATTGCCAACACTGAGGTCTAGTTTGCCCCTCAGCAGTTTTGTCTCTATTTCAAGCAATTTCTTCCTCCACCCAGCTGGGACCAGTTTTGTTGTTTTAATAATAGTAATGAGCGAGTTAGGAACATACCCTGGTAACTTCCAAAGGGGAAAGAGAATGCCAAGTTTGTTGTGGAGCTCCTGGAACTCATCAAATGTTCGGAAGACAAACGTTGGCTCAACTTGTCCTTCTCTCAGAACTCTCACTACGTAGATCTGCCCAAAACACAAACCCCACAAAGATAAAAGTAGATTCACATAACAATAGAACTGACTTAACAATGTAATTTTCTTAACAATCAACTCTTCCTCCTATGGTAATCCTTCTCCTGAATACAGATCCTGTTATTATATCCCATATCCCAGCATTTGCGTTTTATAGTGGTTAGAATTACAAGTAGCACTTAATGCAAAGTAACATCCCATGATCTTCCTATAATGTAAATCTACAGCTGACAGGGAGATGAAGAAAGTTAATACCAAGCTGTCTGCACTCTCCCTTTTAAGCATTAAGTCTATACCATATACCTATGGTATAGGTATACAAAATGTTAACATCGGTGCAGGATTACAAGACATGTATCTGTGGGACTGGGACTACCACAGAACCCTTCAAATGTCATTTTTTTCATTTTAATTCCCACAAGATTCTAAAGGATTCCAATTTTAAAGTGCTAATTTGGTGGGCAGATGCAACTGTGCTGCATTATACAAAAAGAATTTTTAAAAGTACTGGGGGTGCAGTCCCAGGATACAGTTTTTTGCTTTATTAAAAGTAAATGAAGGTTGAGAAGCTGCACAGTGGACTCATTTTATGGCCAGAAGAGTTAAATGTATAACATATAATTTAACTTTAAAAATCTAGACAGATTCTAGGCCATCTTAACAGCTTTCTGGAAGATAAAAGGCTGTTTTGGCTTAGACCCGGAGTACTCAAATACCTTTGTTATACAGCAATTCAGTACAAAACTCTTCTTCACTTCCAGCATTATTCAGATTTGTTCTACCTTCCCTAGCTGGTGTCTTACCAGATTAAGACATTTACAGCACATACAGCTTGGAAAGAGATGTACATTTGCATCTATCAATATAGCTCAGTTTATAATTGAAAATATAACTTGAGCTGATTACTCCAGCACTGCAAAACAGTAGCAGAGAAGTAAAACAATTACAAAAAAAAAAGAGGGTAAGTCTTAAAAGTGTAACCTTGGCTTATAAAAATCCTGAGGGCAAATTGCAATACTTTCTGCCTCTAGTAAGACTGACTAGGAGTGTAGTGTATTAGTACAGCAAATTATGCTTTTACTTAGGAGGAACAAATTCAACTTTAATGGAAGGTCAGACCAAAAATGAACTGTTTGACTTAAAAGACTCCTACTCAGGAAGCATCCATTTTACAGAAGGCAGGTACATAAGCCCATAAACATGACTCAATTCCCATATATTAAAATAATCTTCACCAATGCGGCTTCTGCCCTTTCTAGTTCTTTCTAGATCCTGTTCAAGAGGTGTTTTCATTTTGAAGAATATTATGGGATGCCAAAACTACTACTCTGTATTCTAGCAGTCTTGTGGCTGGTTTACCCTGGCCAGCCTGAGCACTCACACAGCTGCTGGCTCACTCACCATCTTATCAGTGGGACAAAGGGGAGGACAAGAGCAAAAGCAAGAACCATGGGTTGAGATAAAGACAGCCCTTAAGGAGTGAAGGTGACACAAAGACAACCTCTTACCACTCCCACCAGCAGACCCATGTTCAGCCAGTTCCCAAACAGCCATCTTGGAAGACAACACCCTCCTTACTCTACCCCCAGTTTTTATCGCTGAGCGTGATGTTACATGCTGTGGAATATCTCTTTGGACAGTTTTGGTCAGCTGTCTCTGCTATGTCTTGTTGGAAGAAAATACACCAGTATCTTCACTGAGTGGAAACAGACCTTACATACTTACATAATGTTTATCTGGGTTGTATCTCTTCTGATATGTAAACACAGACACTTGTTTGATTCGGCCGTCTTGTTTAAGAGAATATGTTTTCGCAGAAAATGAGAGAATGGGTTCATCATTAGAAGGTAAACCTGAGAAACGCAGCTGAGCCAAATTGTGAATGAAGAAATTAAACTTTGTGGCAACACTTCCCAGACTGGATTCAATCAGCCTAGAAAAGCAAATAAAAGTAACATCACAACACACAAAAATGGTTATGTCAATGAATCAGACTGAAGTTTAAGAAAAATAGCCCCCCATTTCTTACTGACAAAGTTTTTAAACAAAGTGTGACCCATATCAACACTTAATAGAAGATTCAGTATACAAACTTTGGAATATGTTTTTAATTGAAGAAGTGAAGGCTTTCCAGACTTGGTAAAAAGCCTGGAGTACTGAATCCAGCTCCGGAGCCCCAAGGACAGGAAAGACATAGACATGTTGGAGCACATCCAGGGGAAGGCTGCAAAAGTTATCAGAAGGATGGACCATACCTCCCATGAGAACAGTCAGAGAGTTTAGACTGGAGAAGACAGGGCTCCAGGGAGACCTCATTGTGGCCTTTCAGTACTTACAGGAAGCTTATATAAAAGATGGGAACAAACTTTTTAACAGGAACTGTTGTGAGAGGACAGAGGGTAATCTATATAAGGGTAGATTTAGATTCTGTGTAAGGAAAAAATAATTTTTACAGTATGTGTGGTGAAACAGCAGAACAGGTTTGCTCAAAATTGTGGTAGATGTCCCATATCTGGAAGCATTCAAGGCTAGATTGGACAGGGCTCTGAGGAACCTGATGTAATTGAGGACGCCCCTGCTCATTGCACAGGGATTGGTCTGGATGGCCTTTACATGTCCCTTCCAACTCAAACTGTTCTGCAATCCAAAATTGCATGTGTACTTACTGCAGTTTCCTCTGTATATTTAAAGTGAAGTACAGTAACACATTTGCTAACACAAAGCAACAACTCAGTTACACAGTACACATCTGTCTAGGGTTGAGCTGGCAAAGTGCCAACTGCTCAATACAGAGTCAGTCTCCCACCCCACCCTACTGAGAAAAGGGAGGAAAAAAAACCCTCCAAGATCTGAACTAGTTATATATATTTATACAGAAACGAGAAAATTAAAACTACAATGTAACACACAGTCCTACACAAGTTAAATATAACAACAATCTTCTACTTCTCACAGAAAACAGATCCTATCACTTCAGATCCATAAAGCACCCCAAAAGACACCCAGCAAGAAACAGAGAGAAATAACAATAAAATGTTTACTTTTCTGAACTCAAACAAAATGCAAAGTAGTAGTGGGCAGCAGCCAAGGCTCACTTCAGCAAGACAGCACCTGCGTGTCTTGCCTCTACTTCAGCCATGATGGGAACTGACTGAACACCTCCTACCCTACTGTGTGTATACCCCAGTTTGCGTCATCTGGTATGAAATATTTCATTGGTTGCTTAAGTCAAGCGACACCTGTCTCTCTTAATCTACATAAGACTATCTGCTAAACTGAGGCCTGCTAAATTGAGGCCTACTAAAAGGCCTAAATAAAACTACCACAACACCCCCCTACTTGTGACACTGGAGAATCATCCCTCCCTCACCAGTGTGCAAAAGCACTTCTCCAAGAGAGAATTTCTTTACAATGCATTACATCATATACATACCATATTCAAAATGCTAGTCTCAGACAGCCAGAAAGAATTATCTACTCTCAGTATTTTAAACAAATTTTCCACACAAGGTTACTCCTAAAGACATCAAAGTATTTGACCTCAAGCATTAGTCTTCTATAAAACTAATCTTATGTAATTAATATTTTATTATTATACAGTGTAACTATTGGACTTCTACAGACAAGTTTGCAAACATCCTTCGTAAGTTTTTTCATTGCAGAAAGCTCCTGTTAAGAGAATGATGCTGTGAGAGATTTTGGCTTTCACTTATCCAGTACCTCGTAAAGAAAATGGTGGCTTCTGCATCTGTTGTTTGGGGTTGGAGAGCATCCTGGACATACTTCAAGTCCTGAACCCCACTTAGTTCTGGTAACCCAGAAGACAGCATCTACAGGAAATTAAAATTTACAGTTTTAATACAATAAAACCAACATGCTTTTATAGTGAAATGATTAAAACTTAGACCCTCAAATTCATTTGTAGCTGCACTAAATTGCCAAATGCTAGCAGTGATAGCAAACAGTTCCTTGTAATCAGCAGTTATTCATCACTCCTGCTGAACTAAAAGCAGTTAAAAACACTACGCAGTGTAATGCATGGTATCATCTTGGTTTTAAATCTTCAGGAAAGAGGTAGCCAGTAAAAAAGCATAAAAATTCCAAATAAACAGTCTCAAAAAGGAAATTGAATGTTTCTGGCTTTAAAAAGCATGCATTAAGAGTTAAAACAACCCAACATGACAGATCTATCAATTTTCAATTGAAATTGAAAAATTATTACCAATGAAAGTAGGTTTAGGAAGAGGCTTGCGTGTTTTCTTATCAAGTTGTAAGCTTGACAACAGAGATCCACGAACAACTGGAAGCGAATAGTGGGTTTTTCCCCACCATTAATGACATAAGCCATATCTGATGTGAGCACGAAAGGAGCTCGATCCCTGTTCAAAAAGGACAGAGAATTCACAGGTTAATTATAAGGTCTATTCATCATCATGTGCTTCCTCTTCCCTTCCATCCCCATCCTGAGGTAATGATATTAAATAATCCATTAAATGTACATTTTTGGGTTGGGTTCAGCTCCCTCATGCTATCTCAGATCACCCAGCACAGTCACATGGTACTGGACCTAGAGCAGATCTCCTGGAGCAACACTTGGAGGCCAGGCTAACTTACAATGCCTTCCCTCCCTCATTTCTGGAAGCCATAACACACTCAAACAAATGTAATGACTATATTATCACCAGAATAAAACATAACTCTTACATCCTGGATATAGATTATCTGGCCCTACACAGATGAATAGTAAATACAGACTTGTTCACTTTTTTCAATAACCTTGACATTCACTGCTGTTTTTACGATCCAGAGTCTGTTCGCAATTGTGTCACACTCCTGTTCAGATGATATAAAGGTTCTGACAATTTCTCAGCCATGATGAAGGTCACCTAATAGGCATGCAATATACACATGGCATGACAATACCTATCCAGGTCAGACTACACTACAGCTTTATTCAATAGTCCTGACACCAAAATTTGTATTAGATGTAAGGCTCTAAAATATCAATAAAAAGTTATAATAATCTTTTCCTGTACCAAAATACTGAGCTCAACCCAAGACAGTTTGAATGAGTTTTGGAACCTCTGTGGTTAAACTGGAAGATACTGGCTTCATGAGTACAGCAAATAACAGGAATTTAAAAGTTAATGCTTAGAATTATAACACTTACAAAAAGAAACTAAAAAAATCATTCCCTAGATTTGCTTAAGTACAGAAAATACCTTTTAAAGCTACCAAACATTTGTGCATGTCCCAAAAATTTTCCAAAGTCAATGTGAAACATATGCCCAGTGTTTCGGAGCATTATGTTGTCATTGTGGCGATCACAAATTCCCAGGACATAAGTAGCTACACAGCATCCTGCGCAAGAGTAAATGAAGTTTTCTGAAGCCTGGGAGGGAGAGGGAAAAAATGAATTGAGATCAAATATTAGTGGGAAAACATAATTCATGCATTCAACAACCTTGATGACTCTAAAATCCAAGCCAGGCAAGATAGGCCCCAAAATTTGCTTTTTTTCCAAAACACTGCTCTTTAAACAGATAGGTTTGCGAAAATCTCTAGATATCACACTTTACAGCAAAACCTGTCATTTTGCTTTTTAAATAAAGACAAGAGTGGAGCTGAAGTCAAATCACAAAACTATGTTAGCAAAGAAAAGGGTACAAGATTTATATTTCTAGTGTATTGTAACAGCATTATAGCCAAAAGAAAACCTTTTAGTTTTTTAATCTCATGTGCTTGTGCAAGAAGAGGCCAATGCTTCTCAACCATCATTCCTCCCTGTCTTAAATTTAAAGTACATTTTTTCTATATCCAATAAAAACTCCTCATATGAATCCTGAGAATCCATCTGGCTCCTCTTTCATTTATAGGAGGGATTTTCATTTACTCTTTTTCAAGTGTAGAAAGAAGTTAAATTTCTTAAATAGACAAAACAAATTTCAATGGAAGACCTGAAATATGAACTTAATTCTTCTATAAGATGGTGTTTATCCCTCTTAAAAGATCTTCAAAAAAGAACAACGCTGAGATAAGTTACCTTTTCATATTCCTCCTCTGTAGGGTTATACTTCCGCAACCATTCTGCCAGAGGTTTGTCTTTAAAAGAACCTGTCACTCCATATTCCACTTGAATTTTCCTAAGCGTATCTGAAGCAGGAACAAGCTCTACCATGCCTTTATATAAAAAATAACAAAGTGTATTTAACCATCTCCTTATATTCTACTGCATTATTATTCAGTAGAAACCTTTCTTGGTAAGGATGAATTTTAGTCTTAAACTAACCTCTTTCAAAACCCAGTTAGATGTAAAAGTAATTCTATTAGTCTACTAAGCGTTTCCACAGACTATGTTACAAAGCAAACCATGCAACACAGGTAGCAATTCAACTTAGCTTACTTTAATACAGTTACAGTTCCTAGAATGCACATATAAATTATACTCTAAATAATTACTTTCTATCACAAACTACCATTGGTGTAGAAGTAGGAACTGCAAAATATTTTGATGCTGACATTTCTCATACACTGACACTGCAGTAACCTACTAACTGCTGTCAAGTGTTGAAACATACCAGATAATGAGCTTTATACATGGCCTTATTTTGGAGATATAATTTATTAAAAATATTTTTATAGCTAAATCATAAAAGGAAAACATTCAGTTGATTAACAGAATTTTACTTCCATCTTGGCAGGAGCTACTAAAGGTAAATCTGTAACTTACATCCACTTTATTTTCCCACTTTAATCCTTCCAAGTACTTTGGGGACACACTGGTATTAGCAGCAAGAAAAAATATGCTACACAAATGGATTCATCATTCAGAGTAGGAGGAAAAGCCATCTGTTTCTCTAAAAAGCAAGTCTTGCACAAATAGAGGCTTTTTGCTTAGTTTTGCCAACCTAAATTTCCAACTTTTCAATATATTCCAGAGCTTTTGCCATGCTGTTCTAGCATCAGACTGAAAAAATATTTAAGTTATTGTTTATCCTCTTAAATATCTTTGGTTTCTATTGGTTAACTCTAGTGAATTAGCTAAAACTAGCAAAAAGCATGTTCAAGGTGCAGGACAGTATTTATACTCAAGAGTTCTGCGACCTACTTTTAAACCTAAGAGACAGTCTCATAATGCCAAGGAACTTTCACCAGCATATGATACTAATTCTGGGGGATAGTGTGTATGCATGGCAGGGGGGATGTTAATTTTTTTTTATTTTTTGCACATTTCAGTACATGAATGATACTCCCCGACTCAACTGCAGCAGATTCCAAATACTTTAGAATTTTGGTTTTGATCGGAATACTTTCTTTTACCATAATTAAACTTTCAGAATAAGGATTGCTATAGCACTGTTATTTTCTTGTGTTGCAGTGAGAGCACAAAGAGAAACCTTAGCATTTACCATTATATTTACATGTTTGCACGGCTGTTCATTGACAACAGAATGCTCAAGAGACACATTTAAGTGCCACTCAGCCATCAGGAAATTCAGAACAATCTAACATATTATACTCTCAAGTACTGAAGTTCCTTGCAAGTAGAACTGTTCTTTGCCCCACTCTGCACCAAAGATTTTTACTATTAGCATGACCAGGAACTGAAGTGGGGGAGCAAAGATTAAAGGCAGTATCTGGTTTTGCACCTCGGTCTTTTCCAGTTGAGAGACATTTGAAGATAACCATCCGTAGATCCAGTCCCTCTTGCAGCCAGATCTTATCCATGATCTTAATCATTTGTAAAGCCAACATATCTTGTCGCAGATCTTCTCCAACCTTAAATGGAAAAATAGAAGTTAACTAGAGACATAATAGGCTTTCAGCAAAACTAAACCTCACAGATTTTAATTGCTTTACACTTTTGCAAGTGATACATTATGCTACTTCCTCATAGTTACACAGTTAAAAGGAGAAGCAAGCTACAATTAAGCCTTCACATGTGGTAGACTTATGTTTTACAACCCTTTTAGACATTGGTTTCTAGATACATAAGAGAAAACTCACAAAAACTAAGTTTACTGGTCTATGCTAAAGTAAATTGATACCAATGAAATGAAAGAGTGATAATAATTCAACTTTTTGTCTCCAATACACATGTAAGGCCTACCTTAAACATCACATTAATTTCTTCTCCCAGAGGGTCTGCATTTATCAGTGCAATTTTCAATGGTACTGCATTGGAGCTGAAGAAAGAACATGCCTGCAAGGAGATTTAGTGTTAATAGTCAAAAAGGCTGCTAGCCCAGAAAACAAGACATTCTGACAACAAGCAGGTTTGACACACAATGTGTCTATTCAGACTTCTAACATTGCAATTGTGGTGAATATGTGCTTCTTTTGAGTAACGAGCACACTGGTTGTTATTTGTTGCATTCTTGTACAAAAGCCAACAGTTTTGCACAGTGATGTTTTACCCATTTTGAAGGGAAAAGTGCATTAAAAAAAAGAATATTTTATCAGCAGCTTTTTTGAAACCTAGAAGACACATTAAAAATAAGTGTATTTGTGTGTTTCACCGTATTTTTTCTCATTTATCTGCTTTCAAGTACCTACTCATAAAATAATAGTTACAGTAGAGAAGGAAAGCAAGACGAACTGTCTCTCCAACACAGGATTAGTTCAAGCATTAACAGACCTTTAGGTTTTCAGTCACGCATGATGATATAATCAAGACTGTGGTTTAGCAGATACTGTCAAACCTTGTAGAGTTCTGGAAACCTCATTTACCTTCTCCTACATTCTAGCTTTGACAAGATGTAATTTTTACAAAAAGGTTTTGAAACTCTGAATGTGCAGTACCTTAATATTTAACTCTTTTGCCACAAGACTGGGATTGAGAGGCAAACGGCATTTGTTCTTCAAGAAATATAACTGCACACGTTCCATACCATTTTGCAAGGCAACCTACAGACAAAAAGAAAATCCAGCTGACATTTTCCTAACTAAAGCATTAACAGAAAACTTCTGGACAAAGTTATCCTAAAGCAAATGTTTTAACTCCTCAGTGTCAAAGGAATGCTATTAACTATAAATACTGCTTTAGCTATTAAAAATATGTAAGTGTAGCGGTACAACACTAATCACCCTAGTTGATGTTTTGTTGGTTTTGATTTTTTTTGACAGAACAAGATGACAGCATCCCTCTCTACCAAACTAAATTGTATTATTATCATCACGTACTCAGATATCCCATTGTTTTGCATAATGGATCATTCTTCAGCAGTAATAGGTTTAAATTCATTTCCAATTTATTGTATACAGAAACCATCCCATCATATCACAATCTTATGTGACAAAAACATCAACTTCATTGAGCTTTTAACTTGTTTAAATATATAGCAATAGATTCCTAGACCTTCCTATATATTATCCAAAACATTTTAAACTTCGACTAAAAAGGATTAGTTTTGAGGGTATGCTCAGACTAATCTTCCTAAAAACATTAAAAGTATATACACACCTGTCGAGCAGATCCACTTGTTTGCTTTACTTTTTCTGCTACCATTCCAAAGAGCTGCACTAGTCTGGTCTGCTTCTCCAGCTCTTCCCTCAACCTTTTTCCACAGATGGAAAGAAAAGCTCCAAGAATTTGCTCATACCTTACACCAAACTTTGTATCATACAGTGTATCCTTAAGAAGCCTGAAATAAAGGATATAAGTTAAATTTTCCTAAGGAAAATACTGCAAACAAGGCAAATATTTTAATGAATCAGTACTAAATATGTCTGAAGTTACTGATATATAGGACAGAAAAGACAGAAGTTTGTGCTTTGTAGAGGTGCTATCTTTTCTTTCAGTAAAAAACTCCCTCAAACAACCAGGATGTACAGTTTTTATATCACCATTCATAACAGTCATCGTTATAAATGATGATACTAGGAAGGATTTTTATTTTGAAAATACTAAACCGGTGGTGCACACATTCCACAAACAATGGAACAAAGAAGATCTTACCAGTACAGGTAGTGTGCTATCCGAATGCTTCCCAGTGCCCGTGCCAAAAGAAATTTCACAAGAGCACTGTCAAGATAGGTTTCATACTTCAATGCCTAAATACAAAGAAAACTAAATAAATCAGTTCTCGATTTCATTCAAGATGAAGACTAAGGCGTTATGACTAATGCACAGACAGCATCACCACAAATCCTTAGGACAGTAACAGAGTGATTTTTTTCTTTTACTCAAATTGTGTTCCCTACTATGCATTAAAATTTTTAGAGGCACACAATTGCATTTCTGCTATTAGTCATCAGCAATTCCCTTGGGTATTCAAGAGCAATAAAAATTCAAACTTCTGTGCAGGCAGAAAGCCTTACCTGTACAAATTGAGGGAGGAAGTCTGTTAACTCATCATCACTTAATGTCTCTATCCAATTCACAGCTGTTTTTCGTACTTCCTGATCAGCAAACCTAGAAAGTCAACACAAATCCATATTAAGTTCTCTCTTACTGTAGGATTTTCTCTCTTTCTCGGTTTTTTTTCCCCTTTTCTCTTTTTTTTTTTTTGAGGTCAGCTAGTAGAAAAGAATCAATATAAAGTCTTTAACAGCTCAATAAACAACCTACAAGTTTGAGGCCCTTCATCACATAAGATGCAACCACTTGTGCACATTTAGGACAAGCACACTAATTGCTCAGAACTTAGTTTTGATAGCTTGGCTCTATGGTTCCTGTCCTGTCACACCTTAGACTTCAGAATCTTGCTGTGCTTTCACTACATGACTTGGTCAAGCCTACATCAATAAAGAAATCACATGTTCTTGAAGATTTTAGGAATATTTAGATTTTGCTACAAGAAATAGAGTACTTTTCCACAGAACACTATTCAGGATCTGCTACCAAAGAAAAGTCATTGAATGCTCAACAACACACACAGAATTTATTTAACACAGTTTTTCTTACTTTGAATCAAGTAGTTCCAGTGCAGCTAAGGGTGATAAAGGAGGCCACTGCTGAAGTAATGAATATATTTCTGGAAGACTTGCCCAGTCCCAGTGAGGGGCACTAACCAATATTTTTGGAAGGCTACTAGTATAGTTATGACAATAATGTCTTTTCTCCCACAAAAATTCTTTATCTTCTTTTGACAGCCTGCAGATAAAAGCATTTCAGTTTATAACTCACATTTCAAACAATCACCTGAACAACCCTAATGCTGCTGGTCATTGTATATGTACAGAATTTAACATACAAAATGCAGTGACATTGAAATTACTACTTCCTCTGCAAAAGTCAAAATAAGAAGCCAAATAAAGCCTCAAACATTAAGGAACCAGTTGTTCAAAGTTATAATTTGGGCAGGACAAATTTCAGTTTTAGTACCATCTAAAATAAACCAAAATGCTAATGTCAGTTTGGTGCAGATGAGTGGGAAAGCCTGCCACAAAAGCTTCCATGGCACATGAACAGCCACTGCTGAAACTGCCACAGCTCCCTGTAATAGAAATTGCCAAACAGGGATAGGCAACTATAACAGGCAGCCAAATGGGCAGCAATCTTGTAACAAGAAACTATAATAACACCAGCCATGGTGAAATGCAAATTCAGTAAGCACCATTATTTCACATGTTTAATTTCATCTCTTGTTTAAGTCTCTATAGGTCTTCAAAATACAAAAAAAATGTATTAAAGAAACTTAAGAATGTGCAAGCATTCCATACTCTAGCACATACTGTCATGTGCAAAGGGACCAGAGCTAGAAGGGATGAACATACCCGATAGTGTTATCCTTGGAGAGAATGGAAAGGAGACGTTCTCTCAATGGTTTTTCTAATGTTTCTATGGAATGACGCACAGCAGTCTTTGCAGCTTGAGGAATTTTATATTCAATATCAAACGCATGGGATGGGAAGTCAACCTAGGAAAAAAAAAAGATTACACAAGTCCTTAAGCACAGTCGAGAAAGCTCATCCTTTCAGCAACTTCAGATGTTTAGGCATCTGAACTCTTTAGTTCTACACATGTAAGTTTTCAGATACTGTTTGCTGAATATTTTTTTCCATATCAGTTCTTCTACATGGCCCTTAAATGTATAACTGTGTTGTTTCTTTAGTAGAGAAGTGAGAATTCTTAGAGTGGAGACTAGTCATAGAACTATTTAAATTCACATAAGTGGTTTCAACCCATCCACCAACTCAGACCATGTTTTGGGACTATTAAGCCATGCCTAGTAAGGCACCTTCTCTTTGCAGAGAAGCCTGGACTCTGAATTTAGAAAGAGACATGCTTGTGTTCTGTAAAGAAGCTGGAATTGCTAGTGCTCGGGTCTAGACAACTCCCATCTCAGCACACATTTCTATGGAGAGCTTTCAAAAACGTTGTCTCCCAGTACCAACACCATGTACTGCCAAGGTACCTCCAATTTTTCTTACTTCAAAATAGTTAATAACTGATTTGTATAGACTTCTGGGAGCTTTCTATTCTTCGCCCTTTCTGTTTAGCAATCACTGTCCTATACTGGCTTTCAAATATGACTTAGCAGTAATTACCCTCTCCCCAAAACACTCATCTATTATGACTCATATAAGACCGAAAATTCCCAGTATTCAAGCAAAACATAGAGCAAATCAGAATTATGTATAACCTGCAATACTACTCTTTCCATATTTCCTTTCTTGCTGGCCATCCCTGATGGCTGATGCGGATGTGATGAAGTCCACAGTTGCAAGAGCTTTGTCCCACAAGTTAACAATCTGAGAAAACAACATGCACAGGTGTTAGTACCACAGTCTGTTTACTTCATCAAAACATTAGTTGTCAAGTGCATTTATTTATTTTCAATGACTGTCTTTTGTATTTTAACTGCTGCATAGCACTTTTAGATAAAAAAGGCAAAGGAAAGTGTTCAGTGTTGACACAGCTGACACAGACAAATTAAGTGCTCCCTATTCCTTAGGTGAGAAAAGGGATATTTCTGCCTCTCAGGAATAAACTGAACACACATACATACTTTTCTTACCTTCTCAGACAAAAGGACCTGGCAAACAAATATTACAGACATCACTATTTGCTTGGACTTCCCACATTACCAGTTTCTGCAAGTGCACATCAAATCACGTTAGCATTTGCCAGTGTATTCCCAATATTTATACCATTTCCAATTGTAGCAGGGAATAACTGAGGACACTTCATAAATCCACTAAGTGGTAAATGTTAGGTACAGAAAACTTCTATCAGACTTTAAAAATCAAAATGCTGTCTCAAAAGACTGCTTGAAGGCCAAGCCTTAAGTATATTTTGAAAGATGATTTAGAGTTTATATGTATTTCAAATAAAAACAGTTTGTTACATGCAAATATTGATTTACTGCAAGTCTATCATGCCAATAAAAGTTACTAAATCATGCTACAAAAGCAAAACTGAACAGCTTGTTCTTTTTAATAATTCTCCACTTTAATGTACTTTCCACAGCCTTCTGTCTCATCTACAAGTGGTGACATTGTAAGCCACTATTAAGACACACTTCAGCTGAAGGAATTTTTACTTGGCCTTGAATTCTTCCAAAGCACATACACAACCATTTTTATTCTTCCTACATTTTGGTCAGCTACAAGTTTTAGCTCCTGCCTGTTGTTGCTGCTATTCTTAACTGTAACTGGAATATTTAGGTAATATCTTTGATTACCTGGGTCTGGATTTAATTTACATGGCCTGCAAGCAGATTAGACCACTAAGCGTCTCTACAGCTGCTACAAACAGACCCCTCGGCAAACTCTGGCACAACACATTCTATTGTAGTGATCTGCATAAACAGAAAATGGAGTTTTCTCCCCAAAGTAACTACTATGAGAACACCACAAAGCACAAAGACAAGATAAATTTGCAATTCAAATCAAAAGCTGTGTTTTCAAATACTGTGAGATGTAGTATTTAGAGAGGAGACTGAAATGCAACATTTAAATAGAAGGTTGAAATAAGCATCATTTATGAAAAGAAATCCAATTTTTAGTGGAGACTGAAAGCAGCTGCAGGCCATCTTTGCAATGCAGGAAATCCTAAACTCTTGAACACCCTCAAACTGTTGGAATTATCACCAGATAAAAGAGGAAGCAGGACAAGTAAAGTCAAACCCAGAACCAGAGGACACAAAGCACAGAAAACAGACACAAGCAATACATAGCAGTAACTGTCCAGAAAAGACTTGGCTGTCTTTCTGCAGCCTTGGTGAACAATTCAAGCTTCTAGTAAGACCTAGAAGTCAGAGCACAGATAAATAGGAAATCCTAAGCATAAATGCTGAAGCTATTTCACAATGGTGAGATCACTCCTGCAACATCATGCCTAATTCTGACATCTGTGTTCAAGTCTATTGGTTAATGTCTCAGTGAGTAGCTACCGAAGTGATAAGCATTTTTGTATGCACTTTGTAATGAAATTTCAAGGACAAGGAAACTTGAACCAATGCAGAAACACTTAGCTTGGGAAAGTTACAGCAGCCTTTTCATTCTTAGTGAAAATAGTATAATAGAATCCAGCAGCTGTACTTGAGAGAAAGTCAGTTCAAACTAGAAACATGCCATACACAGTTGTTACATATCCCTTTATTTTAAAATTACTCCAGCTCTGAATCAAAAGGAACAACTTCAGAATATTCTGGGATATAATAATCCAAACAATATTTAACTTTCTCCAGCAGGTAACTTTTCAACCAGTTAGATGGAAATCCTGTAACATATGTTCATGTTTTATCCCCTATTTAATGGAAGGTATTATTTCTGTAACAAGATAGTTTACAGTTCTTACCTTTACCATGGCCTACTATATTCAGTGTCAGAGAGTCAGTTTCTATAGTCATGGGAGTGGAGTAAGCTTTACACAGAGCAAATCATATTAATAATCTTACCCATGTTTGGATACTTACTGCCTAAAATCAAAGAGAGGTAGGGAAACCTGACCCAAAATTTCTGGGCCCTTTCTCTGCTTATTTGAGTCAGGGGAACTCCCACTACTTTGATTTAGGATTCCAAACAAAGTCAGACATAAGACTGATTCCAAAGGCAACTGTGAAATCTGGATGGGGAAAATTATTCTGTAAAAGAGAAGTATTAAAAAGAAGTCACAAGAAAGGCAGTTTTCAGTAAGTTACAGGCTTATCCATATAACCATTTATGCCTCTTCCTTTCAAAAAGTTAATTAACATCAGAGAACAATGGTACATTTCCATGCAATCGTATTTCACTTCACTTCATCTCCCATACCAATAGTTTGTAAATCCTGCTAAATTGTACTTCTGCACTGTAGTCAGATTTGAAACAACCCTTTTTAATCTTTGTCTGTAAAATCACATTCCTTACATAGAACTGACCTATCCAGCATAACCAGTCTTCTTACTCTACTCACTAGGAGGACACACACAATTCCATGTTATCCACCTCCTAATCTCTCAGATTTAAAGGGTCAGTTGACAATAGTTTCATATCCAAATGAAAGAATCTATTAAGTAGTATTGAAAGTTAAATTCGAATGGTACAAAACCTAAAAAAGAAAGCAGCTGAAGAATATACAGCTCGCTGAGTCATTTAAACTCTTTTTTGTTTACATTATTTTTACTGTGCAAAATATTTTTTTCAGTCTGACTTCTCTGTAACATATCACAGCTGCACTATAAAATGCTACAGTACTGTAAGCAGCTTTTAAGCAATCTAATGGATCCTTCACTGTAATACACTAGCACTTGCCAGCAAAAGATCTGACAATTAGTCCTTTCCATCACCGGAAAAAAAAATGTAGTTGGAGTATTCTCTGAAGGCAGGTGTTCTAGAAACTCTCATTCCAGGTCTGAAGTAATTTGTTCACTGTAAACTTTCAGGGTATTCCTCAGGATCTACCTCTGACCTTTAAAAACACTCAAGAGAGTAGTTATAGGGCACAATGGAGCTCACATGATGCTTCAGCTATGACAGACTGCCTGATAACTTAAGTGGGAGAGAGTAAGCTGTGCACAGACAGTGAAAAATTTTCCCCTCTCAGTTACCAGATACCACCACCATTATCTCCCTATTTTTCCACTACATGCCCTTCCTTACTCCTTTCTACCCTCTTCCCTTGCTTCGTAAAAAGAAACTGGAGTTCAGTAGCTCAAACTGGACACTCCCTTATGCTACAGACTGATTCTAAAGCACTTCTGCATCTGCTCTCTTTATAGAAATAATCCTAAATCAGATTTTAAAATTCAGATACAGAGTTGTTACAGTGTATTTGGAACAAAAACCGATGGAACGTTAAAAAGTGAGTTGCTTTTCTTCTCCATTTACCTAAATTGATCAGGACTTACATGATCCCTCTTTAAACAGCACAAGCTGTTCCTGTTACAAAGGGTGTTATAACCTTCCCAACTCCCTATGATTGTAAATTACAAACACATCAGCACAGAGCACTTGCCCAGCATTTCCATTCCCGCTTTTAAAATGAGTAGCAAAATACCATTTGGAAAATTATTTCTGATTTTGGTCAGCAAGTCTCACACGTTGTTCTTTGGACACTTAATGTGGAATCAGAACCAAGAGTTGCTTGAATGACTGTGTTTCGGTACTAGCTAAAACGAAATATTTTATTGAATTTTAACATGCTAAAGTCACTTACAGTTCATCCCATTTAATCAAGTAGAAGAAGTTCTTGTATGTGCCAACCTTCTTGGACTGCACAGGTTTGAACAGATCTTTGCCATTATGGGTCAGAGAACAAATCAAGTAGTATTTTTCATAACTGGACAAGGGAAAAAAAAGTAAGTTAAACAAACAAACAAACCTATAAAAGGAGAATTTTTACAATTAATTACTTACTTTGACACCCAAGCAGAAGAAATTCCATGAGCAGCAAATATTGTGAATTGGAGATGTTCTGTGGCAGTCCAAGTTTCCTTGGTACTCTTACTGTCTTCTGGAGAAATTGGTGCAGAACTGCTACAGGAATTCATGTGGAGTCGCAGAAGAGCTTCAACTGCTCTTGTTAACTGGTCTATACTCACTTTCAGAGGGTTTTCAGGCTGCAGTGAACCTAAATTATAAATTATTTTGAATGCATTTCTTCCTAAATCAGTCACCTGAGAACAGTTTTTAAATAAAAACTGGAGAACTTTACTCACCAGATGAGCTCTTGCTAGTGTCATCACCACATTTTAAGGATACCTACACAACAAAGTTAGAGCAAATTTCAATACTGAGAAATCCATACTAATTTTCCATTGTTCTTAAGTATCTTGTAGAGAAATTATTAAATAGCTGAATTAGGCCCATATTTGTTTATGCAACACATATTTTCACTCAAAGCTCCTCCAGAGTTACCTGACAGCATCACAATTTTCATACCATGCAGCAACTATTCACCAAGTTCAAAGTTCATGTTTTGTCAAGTGAACTGTTTTGACACTCTATGAATTCCTAAAAGACACAGTACATGAGAATATTGCTTAGGATACTCTAACTTCTCCAGGTAGAAATAAAACTCGCTCAGGGCTGTTATAGATGAGAGCAGAAGTTGTTAGCTCTATTACCCAGTAATTTAAGCCTGAATAGCTATTTTGTCTGTGGCATTTGTTAAGGTATCTTTTTCTGTCAGAGTTACTGTAAAATTACTGAATTAAAAAATGGTAAACAACTCAGAAAACTGAACAGTAAGTATGGTTACTTTGGACTGTGTATTTGTCTGTTTCTTGCTCTGCTAAAACATAAGTCTAAACATGATACAACATCACTGCAATGTCCAGTCTCAACAAAGACACTGTTGAAGCCAAAAGGTGACAAACAAATCATGGGAATGTACTCCCTTCTAATCAGGAAGGGTTTCGTGCTAAATTCAGCTCCTGATAAAACTAAAACTTTTAATGAAAACTAAGTTAAGCGATTTAAAATCAAAACCCAAGGAATTCCTTCCTAACACTTCAGAGAAAGTCTACCACAACTGCTGCAGAAGAATGAAAGCTCTCATTACATTTTCAGTATACTAATTGAGCATCTTGTCAACAGTTAGTCTGAACTACCAAAAACCTTCACATCCTTATAAAACACTCGGTCACTTTTTCTACCAAAAAGAATTATTAAAAAAAAATCTAAAAATCAAAAAATACCTTACAAAATGTTTGGAAGCAATTGTCTCCAATCATTAAACCAAGTTTGTCTCTGAAAACAATCACTGGCTGTGTAAGCCAATGTGCATCACAAAAAAAAGGCAGGGCTTTATTGATAAAATCCCACCCTTTTCAAATTCTAGTGGGATAGTGTTATTTTAGGGAGTTATTTTACATTATAATCTAATACTTCTACAGCTTTCTCCTATCAATATTCAAACACTGAAAAAATATTTTATATGCTATATTTAACCATTTTCTTAATGTCTTCTGAACTTCCCTGCAAGAATTTTAGTTCTTGGGACAACTGTATTGATTTGCCTGTGCACTTGCAAGACTTTTGCCCAGTGTTACAAACACATCACTGAACCAATGAAGCCAGAAGCAAATAGAGCATCACATGAATCGCAACTCTAATATGGCAGCAGGACAATAGAAATGACATTACAAGATTACTAGGCTTTTTTTATTTGCACACTTCTCCATTTATCAACTGTTTTTGACAACATGACTTGAGACCAGTACTGCTCAAGTGAATCATTCATCATAAGGCAGTTACATCATCAAATTCTGTGCTGTTTGAGAGATTTGGGGTTTGTCCATATGCTCAGGAATGCAGGAGCACGAACAGTTAAAGAGTTTTAGGATGCTACATAAACACTACTGGGAAAATGCAGGACGTAAATTCCTCCCTTAAAGCATAACTGCATTGATTTTAGGGCATGAGCCAACTGTCAGTTCCCCTTGGTCAGATTTAGTGTATTTGCTGTGACACAACTTTCTAGTTACAGAATCAGAAAACACTAATTTAAACATAGTTTTTAAAAAGTTACTACTTAGAAAAGCAAAGCATTCCAAAAGCAAGTGATTAATGCATTAACAGCAGAGAGACATCAAAGTAAATGGAAGATATCAGGTAAAATAAATTAACAAAATCCAACAAAACAAGGCCCAACATAACCCTGACAGAACTGTTGCTGGTATTTTCAGCTGCCAAAGATTGTGAAATACTACTTATCAGTGTTAAAAACATTACCTCAAATGCAGTTAATAGCGTGAAAGTTTACCTCAGCATTTTTAGTCCTTGGAAGATTAACAGCCCTCCTTAGCTTCTTCACCGATTCCGTAATTGCAGGAGTCTCTACATAATCCAATGTAGAACAGATTTTTCTGACAGTCTTAATTACATGATCTACTGCTTTATGCTGGTTCTAATAAAGAATGTATAAGAGAACAGATTGATCTGATCACAATTGTGAAACCCAGTATTGCTTTTTTAATGAATTTCCAAGAAAATTTCACTAAGAGATGCAGATCTCGATTACATTAAACTGTGGTGTTAAGAATTTGGTTACAGAAAAACCTCAGTACGGAGAACTTCTTTATGAATGCTAAAAACATAGTAGCATGGATTCTAGAATGGGATCCCAGAAAACATTAGGAGGTTCCCAATCCTTTTTACATTAAGCTGTTGGCAAATAAGTATTTTCTAATGAGATACTAAGCTCAAATTCCCTCATGGCATAAAAAGAAAGTGTAATTCAAAAAAGGCTATTTAATTAGCATGAGGAAGCAATTCTAAAGCAGCAGTGTTTCAACTTCAGTTCTCTCAAACGTAGGTTCAAATTACACTTACACTACTACTGCTTACATTACAGTATTGCTTCCACAATGCAACTTTATCTTTTTTACTTCACTTTCTTGAAAAAAGTTTGTTGCAACTTTTGCCTTAAGTGCTATTCAATTTAAATGGTGCAAACTGTCACCTTGGAATAGGTAGGAAAGGAATAGATCAGTTCTAATCAGAGAATGAAGATGCTGCAAGGCTACTTAAGACAAAGTTGAGATGCTCCTAACATTCTCTTACTTCTACTCTTCCCATAGAAGAAAATCCACTTAAGTTAAATCTAAATTACATCCTAGGTTTCTTGGAGTTTGTTTTTTTAATGTAAGGAGAGTCTTCACCCAAAGTTATGAAAATATTTACTTTAAAATAATGTTTTCCTTTTTAAAGGTTTAATTTACAGGTTTCTTTCACACTTACTTATGAGCACTTACAAATAAATAAGAAAGATATTACTGCAATATTCTCCCTGTAAGATGTAAATTGACTCCCAGCCCCTTCCCTCCCAGACATACTGTCATGGCTTTCCTGCAAGTGAGAAGCAAGGAAGCCATTTGAATCAGGAAGTTTTTTCATTGAGAGTTACCTGGCAACAATTAACTGTCCGGGTAAGAAAACAACCTCAGAAGTCAGAGGACACTGTAAATATTTAAGCCGTACTTTCAAAGCTAACACTTTGAAGTTAACAGCTGCTTTGAGTCATGAAGAACAAAATTTCCACTGCTATTTTCCTCACAGGCTCTCAAATTAATCTCAACAAGAAGATGCATAACTTTCAAAGTGTTTAACAATGTGAAATCAAAGCCTACATAAAAATTATTTATTAATTACTTTACACTTTTTCACTTCAATTAGCAAACTTCAGCTATTGAGTTTGAACAGGAATTCACTTCATGAAGTAAAAAATTTCATATGCAGCAACTGCTGATATTTGGACATAATCATCACCACCTACAAACTAGATTCCCTATCCTAAGACTGCAAAAAGAATAGAACATAAGTCTGAACCAAGATGTTTTGCATTCCTCATCTCAGCATGTGAAATCACAGTTAAACAAACAAGCTGAAGCAGCTGCAAGAGCAGAGCAACAAAACCACCACCATATCAAGCAGCAGTAACAGCTCACTCTTCTACAAAATGACTGTGTTCAAAACTACCCTTGAGCACGGGGTGAATCACCATCAAGGGAATTAAACAATATTAAGCGAGTGTGTAAATAGTGGACATCAGCTTGTTCTGACCTGCATTCCTGGAGAAGCAAACAAACATAGTGGAAATGAAAAGTATTGCAATTAAGTAATTTGTTTCAAGACTGTTCTTATAGAAACTGGTTAAGAAACAGTTTTTTAAGCATTTAAGTCTTCACATTACATTACTATCAGGAGTTAAATGCAGCTTCTGCTTTGGGACATGAGCAAAGCAGTTTACTTCCATGAGCTTTTACATATAGAAAATCACTCCAAACTGCTTGTCATGCAAGCTGCTTTAAACTACTTATCATACACCAAAAGAGACAGTGTTTGTGACAGCATATTTCAAGTTCATCAAATAATGCAGAGTAAGACATTATTAGGCTTTCTGTAAAACTTACTGGTATGTTCCAAACATGCTTCATTTTTAACTCCCACAGTACACAGCTATTACTGCTGACTATTGTGTAGACTTTTATCTGTTACCAAATATATCATTCATGGCTGTCAACAATGGACGTAGTCAGGGCTCAGACCTTTTCCCTCTTCCTTTGATTTTATCCCTTCCAGCATTTTTGAGGAAAATGTTGTTTTTCACCCCAGGACTTGGAAGATACATTTCTAATTGTGATAATTACGTAATAATTAGTTTGCGGGAAAAGAAGAAGAGAAATCTAAAAATCCATTATTCCAAATTCCTATTTGGAATACCTGCAAATCTTTTCCCCAACTACCTTAATAGTGAACTTTCTCATGCTACTTTTGGTTCAGCAGTAATTTACAATGACCTTACCTCATTCTTAAGAGCTGTGTTAACTTGCTTATGGTACACATCCAGAAGCTCTTCAATAGAAGGCCTGCAAGAAATAATAGTTATTGAGTATCAGAGCAGGAAGAGAACATAGCCTTGGTCAGCAATTCAGCAGTGATCAGCACTTGGTAACTAAAATAACCACAAAACATTACCTTATAATAGGTTCTCTGAAAGGCTTTTCAACTTTGTAGAGGTGTTTGGTTAGATGTATGGGTGTTCTGTCATCATCTTCCTGCAATAAAATATTAGCTCTTAAGTCCAGTTCTCATCTTTCTCTAATTTGTAATATTGTTTTAGAAGATTAATTACTCATACCTATGGAGTTGATGGTGAAAGACATAAGATGATCTCTTCAAAGGGGAAAAGAAATAACTAAAAATAGTCTATGAAATGTGTGTGCATGGGGAAAGAGGGAAGAAACAGCCATCAAGTGCCTAACTATGCAGATACCAAATATTCCCCCCTTCCTCTTTGATGGTCTGATATAGATTTAATTAAACTCAAAAAATGTTCTCAATTTTTATTTAACTCCAAAATTTCTTGTGGCTCTTTTAGGCCTCAAGATTAGTCCAAATGCTGGCATACTTTTTCCAGGTATAATACTTAGCCTAGTAAGAGATATTATCCATATATGTATTACCTGCCTTGTGAAAATTCAGTTGTGCATTTCACTTCCTCTTGGTATAAGAGGACACAATTTCCAACACCAAGTAGACCCACTAACTCATCAGTAACACAAAAAGGTTACACCTTAGATCCACCAACAGATGCAAACTCCCAGCCTCTTGAAAACTAGGAGGAACTTACTGTTCGTGCCAGATCACTGCATATCACACTGTGGGTCAAGAGCTGCAGTTTGATTTCTGTGTCCCACTTCCGGCAGTTCTGAATATATTCATGACTTCCTATGCAGTGCTTACTGTTAAACAAAAGCAAGCTATAGTCACAACAAAAATACACAGAGCATTTCAAATAACTGACATTAAATATTTAAGGCAACCTGTTGCCTCAAAGGAAGGAACTGGTGAATGCATCTCCACACCATACTTGATTCGATTTTTACTTCTGCAGTTTTAATACCCTATTACAGACACCTATATTTTTGCTAAAGCTCTTAACTACAGTGGCTAACATATAAACCAAATAATCTTACCCAGAAAACCAACAGGGTTTTGTAAACCCTTAGTTTAAAAAAAACAAACACCAAAATCAGACCAAACCAACCAACGAACAAAAAACTACAAGCCCCCAACTCCCCTGCCCCAATTATTAGAAAACAGGAGATTTTTTTCCTTGGATTTGAAGAGCAGCTAAAAACTGTAACATCCATCTACAGAAATCCATCTCTAGAAATCTGCATCTGCAAAAAGCCCTGTCGTGTTACAAACAACAGATGGCAGATTAGAACACATTTTTAGGAAGGTGGTGAGAAACTACTTTGCTATATCCCGGAGCAACTCGAAAGACTTCTGATCTTTGTGCAATGAATGACTCTTCTACATTTTTAAGATTTCTGCTTTCACACATTTAATTACTAGATACATACTTTCCAGTAACTGTGTCATGAAAAAGCATGAAATTAAATATTAATGAAAAGGAGTTTGCTTACTTCTGTAAAACTTCTTCTTGGCCACAGACTTTCAGGATATAGCTGCCAATGTCCACTTCATTCAAGTCATCATGCACCCAGCAAAGTGCCTGCATTATTATAAGCTCAACAGGGGAACTCACTGTTTAAAAAAATTACATCTAAAAGTTAAATATAAATCTCCAGCGAGTGATATGAACTATTGTTCACTCACAAATTGTAGTTATCTAATGAAGTTGTGTTTTATGTTTGTAGGAAAGACTCTTACGCTTCTACTATCTCCTAAATGTCGCAATTTGAGATCTTCACCTCTTCCTTACAAAGAAAGGTAACCCGTGAAACTTGCCTGTCCTTGTAAAAGGTCAATAAATTATTTTTTAATTAGGATATAGTGTAGTCACTTGACCAGAAGTACAAACACAGTCTGCAGGACTGAGGATAGCCTTTTTTTTAATTATAAATTGGCCACATTTAGCAAGGACTTTGAAAAGGTAAGCGATCCCAGAGGCACTTAAAGTTTAAAAATCCTTATCTGAAGAGCTGGAGATGGAACTCCTCTACTTGTTCTGCTTTTGAAGAACTGAATATCAGCTGCAGCTGAGGCACATCCTACTGAAAAGTCTTTTTTGCTTGTTCCTTTCCACTTGTCTAGGGCAGTTTCCGTTTTGTACAGAGAAGGGATCAGTAAGCATCAGTAAGCCTGTGCAAAAAGCAACTCTGAGCAACCAGTACTTTCACATCAGGCTCCAAATGCTTTTTTGAAAATAATCTCTCTTCCATCCAGCAAATACAGAACAAAAGAAATAATCCCAGTCAAACCCAAAATCCATTCCTCCACACCCACCAGCTGTCACTGACGAAAAATACATAGATATGTCTTAATAGCACAAACGTTTAAATACAAAATGGTCTCCAACTCTCTCTACCTAGTTCCCCCACTATCTCCTTAAAATCATTTGCAAACAATATCACTGTCTCAAATTTCTATAAAAAACACTGTTTAAAGGCAACTTAATTTTTCTGTCAGTACCTTCAGACTGGATTTTTTTTCTTCCTCCAGGGACCTTCCTAATTTTTTCAAATCTTTTTATTTTAAGAAAGAAATATTATTACTATGGTGGACACAGAGGTAATGACACAGTATTTTCCACAAAATAACACATGTGCTTCATAACATTAAGAAATGATTAATTATTACAAGCACAGAGGTATCTGATAGCATATGAAGAATAACTATGTGAAATTCAAGAGTGAGGAACGACAGGAACAATAGGAACGATGAATTCAGAAACACGATTTAACTCATTAAGACTCTTCAACCTATTATTAATCTAGAATGAAACTGCTGTACTACCTTCAACAGAGAATATGGTAACTGAAGAGAAAAAGATGCAGTGGCAGCTTACAGGCTGTAGTCACAGGCAGCACTGGCAAAGGTCTGCCGGCCCTGCAAAGCCCAGTAAAGTAACGCAAAGATAACGTTACCACCTTTTCCCTGCCCTGCTTGAAAGACATTAATTTCTTGCTGACACACAATGATTGCTCAGATAGACTCATACTTCTACGTAAAATCTAATAAACAAACAGAAAATGAATGCAAATAATCTCTAAAGTTCACCTGTTTGCCTCCTGTCTCCTTTCTACATGTTGACCTGTCGGAGCACTGAAAGGCTGCAGTGTCTTACGAGCAAGATTGAAAGGCACAGTAAAGTAAAGCAGTTCTAACTTCATGATATTTTAATTTGACCAAGAGCAGAAGGAATTAAAGGTAGATAATAACTTGAATATGCCTATTACTAGTCACATACCCATCTTTCACCAGCTATGGAAGACAAGTTGTTTAACTGTGACCAGTTTCAGCATCAGAAAAAAGGAAGAGAGTAGAAGTGCAAAGAATAAGATATGTGGGGTTAGAATGCAAAACATATTCCAAGCTAGTCACAAAAATAGTAGAAATAAACTCTTGAAGCCCTAACATTTTAGTTACCCTAACAAAGCCTTCTGTAGGAAAGGATTAAGCCTGTAATATTAGAAAAGTGTAATCTAAAGGATTAAGAGCAGAAACCCTTCCTAGGATATACTTATAATCCACCTCATTTCTTAACAAAAGATTACTACATCACAGCAGAATAAATATGAGGTCCAGCAAATTAATACAGAATGAAAACACTGATGCATTGAGAGCTCATTTTCCAATAGAGCAGATAGTTTATGTGAGTAATACAGCAACTCCATACCTTTTGGGAATAACTAGCTCTAAAGCACCTCCACTGCTACAAATCAAGAACCAAAGATAAGCAAACACCACAACATGGATCCAGTGCCAGGTCTGGAACACAGTCTGGGAATGGGAACGCTCACACATGCTAAGAGATTACAACTGTATAGAGGCTAAAAAGAAAGTTGCTCCTGAGGTAACTTATTATTAGTTATTTTATCACCAAAAACTGCCAGAAGCTGACAGCATGCAGAGTTACAGCCTTGAATATAAATGCTCTGAAGTCAAGACTGCACAGAAAATACAAATTTACATAACAACAAGGCAAACCTAAAAGGTGCCCCCCAAAGCAATATTCCTGATTACCCAGAACACTGCGACAACAAGTTGCAGCACATTTTGACAGTATTATTTTAGTGTTTGTGTTCATAAGCATATATCTTGAAGTCAAATAATAGATAGTTTTAGCATTTATTCTTATTTTCCAGCAACAATTTGTCTGAATTTTCAGATGGCCTACAGAAATTTATTTAAAAACATGTCAGAGTGTTGAAATAAAAAAATTAAATGTTAAGAATCTCAGGCCTGGTGTCATCCCCTCAATTACTATAAAGTAGGTCAAAGTCTTGAAAAACTTTTTTATTCTATCCAGCTGTGCATAGAATAGTGCTTGTGGTTTGCTTGACTTTCCTTTTTTAAAGTAAATGTTTCACTTTGTCAACTTCTAAATATTTTCTGATGGAGGCACTGACCCAGAATTAGGTCTTTACTCAGTTACCTTTTCCACATTTCCAACAAACAATCCATGCCCCTGAGACCCAGGGATTACAAAACATGAGGCTCAGTTTACTGTCTTAACCCACCATTCTAAGTCTTAACAAGCAAACTTCAATTCAAAAAACAGAAACATACCATCACATGTAAAAGTTACTGGTTGCTGGAATTCTTCGATTTCTATAGAAACCTTGATACTGGCACTCTCCCCACTTATATTTCTTTGCAGCATGATTGGACTCAGAACAAAGCCTGGGTTTGTTTGCTGATTAGAGTAAGGAAACTTGGTCCTCAATCTGAAAGTAGAGAAGGTTTATGAAAAATTGCAGTGGAGAAGTTCAAGACTAAAGCTAAAAAACCATGGTAATAACCACAAGCCAGAACAGTAAAGACTACCTTTGGCTCTCTACCCAAACTGTATGTATCAAACACCATTTAATTTTTCTATTCTCAACAGAACACTGCCCACAATAATTATACAAATGGTAGTTAGACAGGAAAAAATCCTAGCTTATAATTAGGCAGGCTTTCCACATAGCTTCAAGTATTTAATAGGTCAAGGCTTACAGGACATATCTAGCTTCTGCAGAAGCTAAGCTTTAAAACATTTTTTAAAAAGGTAATCCACAGCTTTTGCTAAAAATTAATTTAAAAAAAATAATTTCTTTGGTGTAGAAAGAAGAGCAAAACTCTTCACCTTTTTCAATTTGAAGAAGTCTAATCTAAACTTAGATACTATACACAAGGTCATTATTCCAAGTTGTGGAAGTTGAGAAAGAGGTCTTATTTAAGGGAAAGGCTTTTATTTAGGACACAGTATAAAATGTTCACCTAGTAGTGAAGAGACAGTACTTTTATAGCTGCTTTTTATTTTCAGCCATTTAACATGGATAAAATAATTTAACCTGAAACTTCTATTAATATTAAAGTAATATTATGGGAGATTCAGAACAGAACTCCTCTATAAGGGCCATTTATTTCATCATCTTGATTCCTAACAATAGCAAGAAGGGGAAAAAAACCCAAAACGCTCTAGCAAGAATTGTCCAGCCAAAAGCCGTCAGTATTTTGAGCACTGGGCCTTGAAGGAAAAGGCAACAATTATATTAAACTAGAAACTGTTGCAACAAGCCTGTTTTATATGAGCTTTGTCTTGAGGTTGTTCATCAATAAGTTTCACGGGTAAATGAATTCTCATTGGTTTTACAGAGTTTGCTTTTCATTTCATGAACATTCCCATATTAATAAATAGCTGCTATCCTTCAAATTCAAAGATCTCTAATTCCTCCATTATTACTTGGATTTTGATCTTGAAAGTTATAATTTGTCTTCTCTAGGAAGAAATCAAGAAAAATAATCTCTCATGAAATTGTGGCAGTAAGAAAAAAGCCACAGAAGGAGCATTCTGAGTTACCAAGTCCCATCTTCTTTGGTATGGTCTTTAAGGAACTTCACCACCTGATCAAAGTAGGGACAAGTTTGAAGGTTTTATTTGTTAAAATGTTCTAGTTGTGGAAGCAATAAAATTGGAGAGCCAGTAACAGTACTTAGTAAGGAGCATCAGCTAAGAGGGAAAAAATAAAGACTTGAAATTCTTGCAAAAGAAATTGTATTTAAAAAACAGATAGAAAGAAATACAGAAAAAGAGTTTGAGGATAAAAAAGTATTATAAAAACAAGGAAAAAAGTGAGTCATGGGACCAAAATAATGAAGAGGCAATATGATAATTCAGAAATCTTAGTACTCAATATCTTGGCAATTTTGTTGCATTCTTAAAAAAAAAAAGGACAAAACTAGGAAAAATTGGGATACGAAAAGGAAAAAGGACATATACTGGAATCGGCCCCATCAAGCAAAAAAATGTAGGACTATCCCTGTTAAGCTAAATGATAGTGAGTCATTTAGCTTTTATTTTATTCTTTTGAAAGCTTATTTATATTTAGTAATGTCTTACTTCGTAACTGCTTGAGAAAAAGCTGACAGTTCTTGGTTCTGCCCTTCAATTGCTTGGAGAAGCACGTTTTCTGTCAGCGTGCCAGTGGTCCCATTGTCTTTCTGCAACTCAAAGATAATACAGTATTTAAATAGCTGCAAACATATTCCTGTAGCCAGCAAAGCCAAGTGTAGATGATAAATTTTCATGAGTCTAAGGTTACTTTTATGTCTACTTCTATATTGAGAAAAACCTATAAATTACTAAGCTGAAAAAAAGATTCACTGGACCAGTGACTCCTTGACAGAAGGCGATTTATTTACAGCATCATTTTCAGTTAAGATTAAGTTGCAAGTATAACAGTCCTGAGCTCTCAGCAGTCACCTGTTGCATTACAATTTGCGTAGATTTGGCTGAACCAGAGGAGGAAGACAGACAAATGTTTTTTCCTCCACGTTTCCAATTCAGCCTTCAGTGTAGTTCCAGATAGTGCCATAACACATCAATTGTGCCCACGATTACCTTTTCCTACAAAGCAGAAAAGCACAAGTTCTATACTGGAAGGAAGTTACACACTGGATGGAGGGAACATTCACAACATAAAACTCAGGACTAATCTCATGGTAGCAATTTATTGTTGGTTCTATCTGTTACACCATAGGCATCCACCAGCTCCCAAAACTGCAAACCACAATTTTTA
The DNA here is from genome assembly GCF_047495875.1 of Pithys albifrons albifrons. NCBI lineage: Eukaryota > Metazoa > Chordata > Aves > Passeriformes > Thamnophilidae > Pithys > Pithys albifrons. Next base: position 51,514,020 of record NC_092463.1, on the reverse strand, counting down.
AATTATCCAATCTAAAAAACAGCTGCTAAAAGAGAGCACATCCAACCCAGAGTCATTGCACACAGAGGACAAAGTCTTCTGATCAGTTACATTTTTCATCCAAAGCTTTTACAATGCTTTTACAATTCATTCAACCCCAAGTCAGCTAGGCAACTAATTTCATTAGAGTATAGACAATATGATCAAATTAGACAGGGTCAAATCATGTAGAGAGATAGGCACTGTCAGGTCTTCTCCTTTTAGCACCTTTTTCCCTTCAAATTCACTTGTTTAAGCAGTATCCCATAAACATGGAAGAGATAGAACCTATAATTGCCACTTGAATTGCATTTAAACCTAGTTATTTCAGCTAAAATATTGGTTGCCTGAACAGTGATCAGTCAAAAGCATAAATTCTGTGTAATTGGGCATTAGCAATACCACAGGAGGTAATTAGAGCAGGAAGCTGCAAAGCCACAAAACTTGGAATGAGCTTCATGATCATGTATACCACCTTAAATTTAAAGAGGTTTGTCTAACATCTCTGACAAGTTCTGTCACATAAAAATACTTGAGGGCAACTGCACAAGACTTGCTGACTAGTCCATGCAACTCCATCTAGCTCATGTACTCTCTAAGCAATTACACAATAACAATACAAAGATATCACACAAGGAAACAGGAGGGTAACATACCAAGGGAAAGGTAAACACCTTGGATAAAGGTTCAACTAATCGTTGGTCAGTATTCAATGCAAAACTCAGTCATTTCAAATCAAGGAGCTGCCTGTACAAATGTTACATTCTACTTAGGAACTCTTTTAAAGAATACTGGAAATAAGTACACTGAGCACTGTGCACCCATAGTATAAAAGCACTACAGAAGGGGATTACTTAAGATTCACACCAGTGATGCAACATCTCCATTTTATGCCCCTCCACGACACTTTCAAAAGCTTAAGAGAAAAATTTGCAGGTTATTCTGCTGTTAAATTCAATGAAGTTTAGAGACTTACAAGGCATATGAACATGTGCAAGTTTAGCCAGGGTAAGCAATGAATTCTAATCTAATGAGCAAATTAAAAAAAGATTTGGTTCCCCATGGTTGACCTCAGGGTCACATTTGGCTAAGGAGAGAAACCTAACATTATTACAGATATGCAATGATGAAAAAGACCTCCTGGTGGAAAATTGAGAACATTAAATACTTGCTTGGTTTTTAATTGAATTTCAATACTAATTTGTGATAATTTTGGGGAAAATAATTTCACGATGACAAGCACAGAAAAACTAAGAATTCTATTTAAAATTCACTGGACTCAAACGGGTTTTGAGCAACAAGTAGGAGTTTAATTTCTTTAGCATCCAGATGAGCCACTCTAAGAGGTGCAAAAGCTATCAGACAAACAGGAAATAACTTGTAAGAAACAACTTCAGGCTAAATGAGATAAATAGTTCATATCAGCAAAGACTGCAAAAATAGAAGAGGTCTGTAAATACAATTACCCTGAACAATGACAAAAAACCCCAGACTTCAGTAAATTACCAAAAGTCAAGTTAAATAAAACTCCTGTGAGTATATAAAGTCACAAGACTCTTCAGCTCTGTGGAACGAAAGGAAGAGAAATCAACACATAAAATATGATCAAATTATGATTTTTGCCTCTGCTTTCAGAAAAGAGAGTGACAAACACTGAAATATTTAAAGGGGAATACTGAACGTATAAATACTTCGAATGCAAACAGATACATCAAATAGATACAAACTGGGATTAAACAGTCACACATATTGGTAGAATCTAAATGGGTTTTGACAGAATTGAAATATATGACTAGAATTTTTTACTAATAGTTTTGTTTAAAGGGGCAGTGAAACTGAGTTATTTAGAAAGGGTGCAGGGGAATGATGAAGACTAGTTAAGATGCAAGTCTCCAGAATAGAGTTTAAAGAGCACATATACTTGGGGTAAATAAGATAAAATACAAGAGAGCTGCCAAAAATAGGGCCTAGATAACTCAGCTTCCTACTATATTGGGTGGAAAAATATTTAAACATGGAAATAAAGTAGAAATATGGGATAGGTAAAAGATACAAGTCCCAGGTTACGTAGCAAGGATATCCATTTTAGAGACTCACCTTTAAATCTATTTATTATCATATTTAATAACTTAGAAACAACCATGCTAATTTATAGTCTTGTATCATCAGCTGATTTCATAATACAGACTAGAACTGGAGTATGATGCCAAAACTAGTCAATCACAGAGTGGAGGAGAAAGTAAATCTCAAACCTTCAAGTGGGCATTCACTGCAGAATCTGCCATAAACTAAGAACTTGCTTGAAAACAATGGTGGCTTAAGAAAACCAGATCTGTTGACTGACTACAGGATTGATATGTGCTGCTGTGATGCCGTGGCGAATAAAGCAAATGCAACAGAAGTGTATCAAGCAGGATGTCCCTATCTGTAATGAGGGTTTATTCACGCTGCTGCACAAGGCACATGGCACACTATGCTCTCTCATAGAGAACTAGAATTCTCATAAGCATCCTAAAAAAATGTGACATGAAAGAGTTCTCACCCAGAGCTTGCAGTGAAAGCTGACAGAAAGTCATTGTCTTTTGTAACACGCTGAGGCAAATATCAAAATGATTCTTTTATCTTAAATACCTGTTGAACTATCTTGAAAGAAGAACATTTGCAAAGAGCTAGTTACAAATGCATTCTGCCGAAAACAAGATGACTGATGAGGACAGTGAGGGAGGGTCTGGAACAGCCTTTAAATCAAATGCAGCAGGAGGAAAAGACCACAGAGTAGAGCAAAGGCAGAGCTTGAGCTTTATTTATTTATTAATCAGTTAATACGTGACATGCAAATAGCAAGAGACTAGACCTTATCAGCAGGAAAGACCCTGTTAAAACCTGCATTCTTGAAAAAAATCCTGGAATTTATAAAACCAGATTTCATTCAGCAACGGTCAAATACTACTTTCTACAGACCCCACCCCTGCAGCGCTGATCCAACACAGTCGAGCCATTACCATCAGCAGTTACAACCCACCAAACACCACTGACAAACACTTCACCAGATGATATAGCAAACTGAGAAGCAAACTGCTGTAGAACCCAAATTTACACACCTCTCAAATACTAGGAATAACTGAGTTAATATATTACAGCTCAACAATGAGTGGGGAAAAAAATAAAATTAAGTCAGACCCAAGACCTACGCCCATTGCAATGCTCAAAATGTGATCCCATAAAAGCAGGGGTTTTTTGGGTGTAGGGGTTTTTTTTGGTCCTTCTCCACTAGTCTTCTATTAAACTTTTGCCAGAATACTGACAACTAACCCAGAAAAAACAGGAAATCCTTCAAATGATGGGCCAAAAATTTCACTTCAGTGAAAATTCAGACAGCCCTTTAAGCCAAAGTCTAGTAAATATTCCTATTTCTGAGAAAAAGACTCCTCCAGTTTGGGGGTGGGGAGAGAAGAATTAAGGAGTAATTTGGAAAATATCCTTGACTGATAACAGTTGGGTTTTCTATGATATGTCCCTAACCTATTAAAAACACCTAGAAAGACAATACCTAAGATTAAAAACAGCTGTAATCCAAAATCTCCAAGGCCAACAAATCATTTGCTCCTCCCTCTCTAGCTGTTGGGTTTTTTTGCCATTATCACCCTTGTCAGGGTGCTGGCTCTTCCACTGGTCTTCTCCCTTCAGCTTTTCTACTCTCCCTCAAAAAAACAAAACCAAAACCAACAACAAAACCCAGCAAAAAAACCAAAACACCAACCCAGAAGTATTCATATTCACCTTCTAGTGAGCTGACTAATATTAAAACAAAATGCCTTGTTTTATGATGGAATTATCACAGAAAAAATTTAAAATATAGGAAAAGATAATCTACAATAATAGGATGCACTTCTGGGGGCACAATTAACCAGATGAGATCACAACAGTATTGATCACCTGTTGCACAGTTCAGTTTTGACAAAAACTGCATGTGCTCGATGTCCAAATATAAGAGTGTCACAACTAAAGCCCCTGTTGAGAGTTTTGTCTTGAATATTTCATTAAAGAGATCCTGATTCTAGAGCACAAGTAACCTTTTTGCCCTGCCTTGTAAGACTAACATCAAACAAAGATGGTTTCCCTTCTTCCAGAAGGGAAGTGCAGCATTTCTGACCCAACAGGCATTCCACCACCTGAGACAGTATAACCAAAAGGTTCTCTAGCCTTCCTGCACAGAAGGAAAGCTTTCAACCTACAAAAGCGGTCCTGTAAAAGGCTGCAAGTGACATAGGAAAGCAGAAAAAAATCTTTGACTATGCAAAAAAAAATTTTTGTTTTTTAAAAATCTAAGATAAAGGCTGCCCAAGATAAAGTTTTCACCGCTTACCTCACCATCTTTTTATTTTGCACTATCAGGCAAATTGCTCATAAAATTTAAATATTTATCAATATTATTTAAATTCTTAACAGTTCTAAATATTATTTCCATTTCTTATTGGAGCACGCTGAAAACCAGCAATTTCCTCAGTGTATGTGGAAAGATTACACAAGGACACAATTATTTTCGGAGATAATTCATTAGTAATGTTCAATTTTCTGAATAGCACTGATACATATGCCATAACATCAGAGTATTTGGACACTGCTCAAGTGAAGTAGCAAAACAAATCCAGACCTTAGAGTGTCTTTAAATACTGTGATTAGTCTTTACTACTATACTGCAATTTAAAGATACCCATTTACACACCTGTGATGTTTGGCCCTGTAACTTTGCAAGCTGAGTTGTTCGCATGTTTAAGGACTGGCTCCTTGTGACTGTTGCTCCAGAAGATTTCCCATTAACTTTTCTTTCCAGATGACAAGTTATTAACAGCTTTTCTTCTAACAGCACAGCCTCCCATGGATCTTCAGCAGTCATAGTTGAAGCCCTCTCTCCATCATTCTCTGCCTTATTTAAAGTCTCCGCACTATCTACTTTTGGTTTACTTAGTGGATCTAAATCTAACCAGTCAAATTTACTGACATCCCCGCAGCTTTCTGGGGCTGGCAAGTTAGAAACTGCAGACTTTATAGCAGTCATTTCTAGGTCTGTGCTCGACTTCCCGTTTTTCAGAAATTCTGAAGTGCTTGCAATTTTGTCAAATACTTTTGCCATTTCTGGTGTTAGTACTGGAGGATATACAGGTAGGCTTCCTTGTGGATGGAAAGGTGTGGTAGCTGCCAATGGGTATGAAATGTATTGTGACTGTCTTGGAAGACCAAGATAAATAGGCTCTCTAGAGGGATAGGATGACACACTTGGATGGAATCCATTGTGAAAAACACCAGTCTGTTTTGTGTAAGAAGCTGAGGTGTAAATAGGAGGTAAAGTGCATGTCCCAGGTGCTGGTATCCCAGGGGTCCATTGTCTCCTCTGACCTGCAGCCCCAATATAAAATTGTGAAGACAAAGATGGGCTCAAAATAGGGCTGGCTGGTAATGCAGGTACTTTACTAGATTCAAAGTTGTCATCCAGCAGCAGTTTCTCTAGTTCAGCATGTGTAAGCTTCTCTATGTCAATGGTTCTTAGTTTATCTTCCATGTTCTTGGCATCAGACTCTGGAAACACCATGAGATCATGGTCCTGTTTGTCATGAGTCTGTGCTTTTTGTCTGGGGCTGCTTAAAGAATGAAACGTTTGTTTATTACCAGCTACACCTCTTTCCTTCTGCATCTTGGCTAATGCCTCAGCTTCCATCTGCAATGCCTCCTCTTTGTCCACATCTTTTGACCTTGTGGCTGACAAAGAAGGTGACGAGCGCTGTTTGAACCCATTGCTGCTGGATATCTCTGCCATGCCGCAAGAGCAGATGTCCATTTAAAGCAGCAACACTTCCCCCGTACTGGTTGTGTACCCTTGGCCTCAGAATAGAGTTAGCAGATCTGAAAAAGAAACAAAACATTAGAAACACAGAAATAATCATGTGTGGACAACTACTAAGTCATACATCACCAACTGACAAGGTTGCACATGTCCTTCAGAAACCCGGGATGTAAAATTTTAAAGAAACTAATTTTTACCTTTCTGGGGGAGGAGGTGTCAAACTTAAAAAGAAGCCACACAAATAAATTCAGTCTTTGAATTATGCAAAACCCATTTTTTTTCTTACTTTACCTACTGGTAAATACTAGTAAGTACTTGGGTTTCTTCTTGCACCACTAAACCCAAGACACAGAAAAGCTACCTTCATGTCCCTAGTGGTTTTCAGATTTGAGCAATTAAGCAGGTGTAATCTTGGAAGTAGAAATCATTCTAAAGACTATACAAATATCTAGCACTGATAAAGCACATTATCAAGAGAACTTCCAGCTTACTTCAAGAGATTACAAAAACAGACCTTCCAAAGTGCTGTACCATGATTATAGTGGTCATAATGACACTGGAGGACCTCTCTTCCTTTGGAAAATATTGTACTTTACCCTCTTAACAAGCAAAATAATGCTTATGAAATGCTGTTTCTTGGACAAGCAAAATAAGCTGTTTAAGTACAGCTGCTCATTGAGTAATCTCTTTAACAGCCCCTTAAAGGAAGTGCCATTCACTACTAGGTAAAGGAAGAAACTCTGAAAGGTCACTTTTGCTTAAGGCAAGAAAATGATACCTTACATTTCTACAATTCCAGCCTTGTGCTTACAACTATGATAAGTCTTCCCATATTCACCACAATATCTATGTCTCTTTATTAAAATAATCTTGTAAGAGATTATCACAAGAACTGTGTTATTTTTCACTGTTACTTCTATTTATTCTACAGCTTTTGCACACAGCCGGGTCAGGGCTGAGTCTGGGAGATAAGATGTCTTCCAGCAGCAGCTCGTATGCATATCAAGTAGCAAGATAAAAATCAAGAATAATGAGTTTCTGCTAGGAGGCTTACATAATCAGCAATCCTCATTAACACACAGTTTCACTGAACTGGATAAGCCCTATAGATGCAAATCATCATGAGTTTAAGTCATGCAATGATCTACAAATTACAAGTTCACTGCAGCAAATAATGTAGATAACTCTAAAGTTTTTATGTTCCCTTGCTATTCACATCCATTAGAAGGGTTTGGATTTTGGGTTGGGTTTTTTTCAAAGAGGTATGTGCTTCAAACAAAGTGATGCTATTTCTCTGGGATTCCCACATAGACACCAAGATTCTTAACAGATCTATAACAGATTCTCTAAATTCTTTAAGACTGGCCAAGCTTTTGATTTATCTACTTCATTTCAACGGCTTATAGTGTGAAGGACAGAAATTTTTCTAAGAGGTTCCGTACATTTCAGCTAAGTCTGAAGACAAATTCAAGTGAAACTTTCGCAAAGCAAGATTAAAGAGAAGTGATGTTACGGGTCCCAAGGAGAGATTTAAACCAAAGAGGGTGAATTCAGAAAGACTGAAGCTGTGACAGACTAACAAAGATATAAAACCCTGAAAACCACACAACTAAAGTCTTGGAGCATAAAGTCTTAAGGAGGAGCTTTGGAGGCTACAGGTATGTATCCATGCCACAGGATAATATATAAATATTTAACACAAAGTCTACCATAAAAAGCAGACACCGGATCCTTTCCTGCACAGTATACTAAGCTGCAGTTTGACTTACATTCAGCCATAAATATTGCTATAAGGACAAAGTCTACAGGACTGAGTGTAGAGCCCAATCAGGGAATCCATTTAAAAACCCTTCAAATTATTTTGCTGAGTTCCTTAGTAGCTCCTTAATAGTGCAGCTCTCGGGTCCCATTAATAGCAGAGCTGTGGCCTATTAGCAGGACTGTCATACTAAACCTTCTCCTGAAGATGTGCGGAATATTTTGTAGATGGTCTAAGCCCACCAGCCACAGACAGTATCCTAACAAGAACTAATATACCTGATACCAACTTCTCAGACTGCCTAGAAAGCCAAGCAGGCTTTAATCTCTTTATTAACTTATGGCTGGTTAAAATTGCTACGTCAGATTTTCAGATGCAAGGACACCTTGACTTATTAAGTCCTCTCAATAATTCCTATTTGGCTTTTCCAAGAAGCAGCAACATGAGGCAAGTGCAGTTTTCACAGTCTTGCTGTTGCCTAAGGATTCTAAATAACAGCAGGACTTTTTCCTGAATTTTATTAAAAAAACTAAATAGGATCATAATTTCTGAGACTGTTCAGAACTGTTTGGACTACAGCTGTGAGGATTATCAGTGCGTTCTGGTGCTGCTTGACAATTACAACAAGTCTTTAAAAGAATAGGAAGCCTTATTTTTGTGATGAAACCAACAGCTTTGATCCCCATATTGCCCAGTAGCCTCCTACTCACAAGGAGTCACCGTTCCACAAGGTCACAACTGCAGATAAACATACACTCCTTAGCACTCAGGAACATGGTGGTGCACAGCTACCACAGCACATTGATTCATAACATACAGAGAATCCCAATCACTCAATAACTGCTTGTTTGTTTTATAATTTCACATTACTGTGCTGTATTTCTGTCAGTGGCTTCCAGCTTTCAAGACAGGAGATTATTATTATTAGTGATTATTGGAAAAATTAATTTTTTTTTTTATTTTTGTAAGCCTCATCAGCATGCATACACTTAATTTGATTGCTGAATTTAAGTCCTGTTCTTGAGAAACTTATAGAATCAAATCAGTGTGAACGTTTCTGTCAGATTTTACAAGCAGACTGAAGTTTTGTCAAACAGTTTGAAGATTAAAAAATTATAAAATTGCAATAGTTTTGGCAAAACTTTATCTTGCATGTCAGTTTTAAGCAGTAAATCCACATAACACATTGTAAGAAGAAAAACTCCCTAGGCATAAGCATGACCACAATACAAATAGACCTTCTTTTAAATGCTAACTACACCGCACCACTTCTCATTTTCATCTAAGTTCAGCTTCACTTTGAAGCTCTCACAAAGTTCAAAGGCAGAGAGTGAGCAGAATTTAAACTTCTTCAGCATTTACAAAGAGAAGGGCAAATTCCATTAGGACCATCTATCAGCAGGGAACGAACTCCTCTCAAACACTCAGAAGACTTATGTTTCAATTCAAACTGCAGAAGCCTGAACCATTACTGACCATGCCACAGAAACTCACCAGAAGTTTGCAACATCTGGAGGTCATTGGAAGACCTAGAAGTAATCCTCACAGAGTCAGGATTGTTCTCAACTGCTGCACACTATTTTAAGTAACAGTAATAATCAGTTTTCACCTGTCAATCTACTCACCCTCAAGAGCACAACTCTTGCCAAGCACTCAAGGAATGTGAGAAACATTTCATTTTTTTTAAAGGAAAGCTAGAAGCAATTCAAGAGACTATAACAGAAATTCAGAAGTGATAAAACAATCTCCTACACCACTTATTTCTCCCCTAAATTTGAAATTAAACAGACACATTCATACTTTGTATGAAGTCATCATATTTACACTGCCCTAGGAGTACCTCACCAATACTGCCTGCTTTGTTTAAAAGTAAGTCTAAAATCTCAATCACACAATTCACCTGCAGCCTTGATGAAGGGTAATCTGTCTCTTGCAGTAAGACTTCACTAACTTTAAGCAAATTCTTTGTTAACTATTCGACCAGTTATGATCAGACATGAGTCTGCAGCCCCCTTTGGCTCCAGTCCGGCAGTTTCCATAAGAGCAACCCTTCCTTGGAGACAATTTTAAATAAACGTGTTTGAAGTTAATTTTATCACTCAAGTACCTGTAATTTTATCTGAGTATTGCACATCATTTGTTACTGCAAAGGAACAAAATGTTCTTAAAAAAAAGGCAGCAACAAAACTTCATTAATATCAAAACCCAAGAAGCTACAAGATGCCTGACCACCTTCTTCAGATCAAAGACTCTATATGGAACCATAATAAATTTTAAACCAAATTTTCATTTACAGTGGCTTATATTAAAAAGAAATTGCAATATGCTAATCTAGCAAATACATAAAATGGAACCAGGAAGAACTTTTTTCCCAGTAATGAATTTACAGGTTTGTGGTAAGAAACTTCAGGGGAACCAATACAGGACATTCCATCTCTACCAGGACAAAGACTCCCAAAATGTAAACTAGTTTCCTATCTTAATGAGTAAGGGATGACTTTGTTGGACATAAATCCAGTTTCCTTAAGCAGAGGTGTTCTCACCATCTGCTCATGTACATGTTAACATTCTTCTTTACTTAAGATGAGTTGCACAATTTTCTTCTCAAAAAAAACTCCTGGCTTGTAATATTCTATTTATAATTTGTTCTAGTCACAGGCACAGAACATATTATTTAGTAATTTATTCACGAGAAGTACTTTATCACAAATCAGTGCACATGAATTCCCTGGAGTCCAGGCACTAAATACAGAAGCAACGATAACAAGTCAGGCCATTTCCTGCATTCCTTATCAAGTAATGCCCTGGCATAGAGTAGCCAGAGCTTCCTCAAAACAAATGCAATTTTTACAGTAACTTTGAAGTTCTTTTGCTGTTACTTAAAAAAAAAAAAATTGAGGCATTTGCCTAACATGGAGTGAGAACTCACTTAAGAATTAACAAATCTTGCCTGCATACCAGAGACAGCAGCAGTTTTATGGGATAGTAGGGGAAACTTAGCAAACTATGACAGCAGTAATATACTGTGGAAAGTACTGATCATCTGCAAAGGAATTCATAGCGAGACATTTGCCACAGCAGGAAAACTCCTTAGCAAGAAAAAATAAAAATCACAAGCACTTTGATGATAAAAGCTCTCTCTGGCAGATGCATTCAGATTGCTACAGAGAAAAAACTGATACTCATGGCATGACCTCCTGAAGTAAGGCTGTGACTTTTTTAAAATACTGTTAGGTTTAAATTGGAAGTTTCCCAATAACATGTACACAAGCAGTTCTGAAAGGTCAGTGTTGAAGCTGTATAATTCTAACATGCTACCTTTTCCACTAAAAACCTTGTAGCCTCTTTAATCCAGTCATTTTAGCAAAACTAGAAAGTACCCCCTTACACATGAGATTAACACAGTTAATCAAAAGATTGAATCCATTTTGTTTCAGGTCACATCTACAGAATTTTGAAATTCAATTTCTCTAACTTAAATAGAGGTGGAATTTTCAATTGAGCACAAACCCTGAACCAACATTCATTTCAATTGTTTTACTCTAATTATTTAGCTCATAAATACCAAACAAGAAACTGCATCTCAACTTTGATTTAGAAATTTCATTTACGTCTAAAAAGTACAATTTCATCATAAAACCTTTGATCTTGAGGGCTAGGCAAGAATAGGATGTTTCTAGTACTAGAACAGGAAGCCTCAGCCTACAAGGTCTTTCAACATCAGCAATAAATCCCTTGAAAAATCCAGCCCCAACTGTTTCAGTGCTTATAAAACCTTATGAATTCTTCTACTGAAATCAAATTTCATCCAGGACACTGTGCAGAGGACTGTTATTAGATATGGCATACTTCGTAACTGTAGAATCTGGAGGTTTTGATCAATGTTCCAAGAAGCATCTGTCATGATCTTCCAGCCAAACCTCAGTACAGGCAGCTACAGCTACCTACAGATCATCTGTTTTCCATTGCCACAAAGTCCTACCTCCCCTTCTGGAACCAGTGGTTTGCACCACTGGCCACTGCAAGCCATTCCATCAGTAGATGTGGATACACACAGATTTGCTACAGCAGGTTTGCAAGCTTATTCAGCATTTCTGTGCTATTATACTCCTCCCCTCAGATGCTGAACCCCATCACCATCTTGTTTCAGTTTGCTAAAGGGATGGGGGTCTAAAAGATAATTAAATTTCATGTAAGTTTCACAAAAACAAGCAACCAGACCCTGCCAAGAGCACTGGGTGTCACAGCTAAAAGAAAACCGTAGCATGAGCTCATATTACTGGACACTGCAGATTTATTACCAGGATAATCTTTATAAAAATACTTGAATCATGGCAAGAAGTCCTTAAAGCCAATCAGGTGAAGACACAAATCAACAGGAAACGTGGCATCGGTTTCATCAGCTGTAGAACTACTCACCAGCCTTTGCCTGCCTGTATTTCTCCCTATTCTGTTCTCAGCTCTTTAACAGCATACCCACTATTCTGTTCCAGCCCAGTATTGTCTTGAGGCAGGTACCAGAAATAAAGCAATAACCAAACTGATGGCATCCCAGGCTGTTTCATTCTGATGTACTTGGCTAAGATTTCTTTTTTCCATGCCTTACAGCCAAGCTTATTACCAGCATTGTTTGACAAAGGCTAAGAATTCTAGTTCTGTTGCAATGTTTCTCCTTACAGAATAATGCTTTCCTCAATTGCACTCTTCTTGTTTCAGAAGTTTGCTTTTAAAAACTTATTACTAGTTCTCTTGCTTTACAGACACCTTTGAAGTTGTGCTTTTCTCTGTGTCACCCTGAAACTTCACTATTTTTTCCATCAATCCATCTTTTCAAAGCGTACTTGAAAACACTCATGCAACACCAAATATTTCATACAGAATCAACATTAGCTACTGGTTTAGAGGTTTGTTTTTCCTATTCTTTAATACCATTGCCCAAAATATTATTATTACCCCGCTGAATAATTGGTGCAGTAATCCCTGATTTGCAAAGTAACATGGTTCTGGAATACCACTTTGATGGAACAATTAAGATTGGGAGGGGCCTGGCAGGGGGTCTCTAGCTTCATTAGCTGCTCAAAGCAGTGTCAGTTATGAGAAGGTGATGGGATGCTCAGGACTTTACCCGGGCAGCAACATCACAGACAAGCTTTAGTTAGTCATGCAGTGCTGGTCTGACCCCAGTAGAACATGGCAAATTACCTGGAACATCTTGCTATACTAGTACTGCCATTAATCCCTATCCCAGCAACATTAAGCAGAAGACAGACAACATTCTAAACTACATATCCAATTTTATCAAAACTATAGAAAGTGTCTAATGCAGAGAGAATAGAGAAAAGAGGAAAGAAACATTTGTGATCTCTGCTTTAATTACCCCAACAGAGATGCCCAAACACCTTTCATGTAGTTTATAACATTCTACAGTGTAGACCCAGGACCACATTAAAACTCCAGTTTTTCTTAAGTTATATGCCTGAAATAAGCCCTGCAGACATGCTCCTAATGTCACAAAACATTCAAAATGTCACAAAATGCAGGAAGTTCATGATGCAAAGTACAGTGCCTGTGAACACAGGGAGATGAAAACAACACTCCCCCACAAAGACCCTATTTTACTGCCTGTGCAGCAGCACATAACATACATCTTCAACAAAACACATCCAAAAACAGGCACTGAGAGGAATCATTGACACCACAGCTCTGGGCCACGTTTAATTTCGTATCACTGTATCACCCTACCAGTCTAACCAAATGCAATTCTGCTGCAGTAGCCAAATTATTTCCACCACTTGCTTCAGCAGATGAGTTTCCCCTCAGGCAGGAAACTTGAACAGTTTCAGTTATAATCAGCATATGCTTGTTAGTCAACAAGCCTCGTACTCATAGAAGTATTAAGCAGAATTGCCGATTATTAATTGACAGAACACACGGTTTGCAAGTAACTTTTGCTTTATCCATTAGAAAATACTAAATGCTTATTACATATATTGATTCACTGATTACAGGATTTTATTTGTTTGTTTGTTTTAATAATGCACAGGTAGAAATCTGAATAGGGTGGCAACACTCAGTCTGACCAAAGGTTCATCTCATCCTTATCTTGTCTTTAAGGGTGGCTTCAGAAATGCAAATGGCAAAAACCTCAACCAGGCATGTAATGACACTTCCTCAAAATACCCTTCTAGTCTCCACTAATTTGCCACTCAAGTACTTCCTGAATCTTGAGGTAACTTCTCTAAGACTAAAACTGATGAACTTTTTCATCCACATATTTTTCCAGCTACATGCTGAAGTTATCTAAACTTCCAGCACTTGCCTCCTAACTCAGCACCGTCACCACGCTCTGCTCTTCACTGTCACTACAATCTAAGCAAGAGGTCACATCACCTATTGATGACCTAGTGGGTGTTCTAAAACATCAACTACAATATTGAAACTACAAACTAAATTTTTTCTCTAGGTCCTCATGCATTGACCAACCTCCAAATGTGAACCACTGATATGCTCTTAGCACAAATACCATAAGGCCCTCATACATTACATACCACAAGTTTCCAGGTTGTGGTTGGGGTTTTTTTAAGTGATGTTTTGTTTTAACTTCAAATCACAAGTTACATGAAACATGCTGACCTTCTATTTCAATTTCTTTCATGAAAGCACTCTGGATTGACCATTACTTGCAACAAAGTAAATCTAATCTAAGAAAACAATTTTAGGTTGCATTTCTAAGGTACAAATCAAAGTAACATTTCTCATAACTTTTTTCAATGTGAACTTTGAGGAAAGCATTTAATTCTAAAACTTCTATAGCTTGAGTCAGCTTTATGGTTACTGGCATGCTTTTAAACATTTCCTCCATCCCTTCCATGTCCAGTCTGGAAACAACTTCATCTTTCTTCTGCAGAAACTGACATCACAGTGACCTCCTCGCATACAAAGGGGCTGGATGACTCTGTGTTAGATGACTGATTTTATTGACCACTGTTGATAAAAACTGAACTCTGGTTCTGGTAACTAATTATACATTCACATCTTCTACTTAAAATAGACCAATATGTTTACAATTCTGCTTCCACAAAGCAAACAATGTGTTACTCTAAAAATAAATAAATACCAAGTAATTCCCACACTGACTGCAGACCCTGAAAGACAATACTTCCAAAATAAAAAAATGGAAGATCATCATTTGAATGCGATTAAGGCTGACTTTAAAATACATACTATATTTTATGAATTCTAGTCATGTTAGTGTTACACTTACACTGGCCTACCTACCACTCCTAATTTACTGCAATTTTTAAAGCTCACATAAGTCAGGCTTGAGATTGTTTAAGAGTTTAAAGGCAAACAACATGCAATCCTTGCAATCCTGCTTGAATAAAAGTCAAATCTAGCATTCATTTTCCTAAATAACCCCATACTGGTCTGGTTTTGATCCCACATAAAAGTCTAAAACAACAAAAAAGCTCCAAAACATCATCTCAGTATTTTTGTTTCATAAACAACAATTTCATCCAAGTTTCTCCAGCTAGACAGAGATTTAATAGCAGCACTGGATAAGAAATATCACCAGTTTCAACTTAGTCTGAGAAGTAAGAAACAAAGGAATGTAAACTCAGAAAATTGGTTTTTTGTACTTGGTATTTTGAAATGCATCATTTTCCATTTAAGGCACTCAATTATCTTTGTTACGACACAGAGTGCTACTCAAATCAGATAAAAATAACTAAATCATCAATTTAAATACACTAATTACCTGTACTGATCAACCTTTATGTTTGGTTCTTAATGATAACAACAACCCAAGGGAAAGAGGAACCTCAAGTTATCTAAATCAGGACTACTGTTGCATTGTCATTAAGTAGGACAAATTTATTTTATTAAATCAATAAAAATCTTAAATATTTTTTGAAATCTATGCATTTTTATAAACAATCACCTTTAAGAGATGTAAGAGAATCTAAAAGAAATGTGAATGTAAAAGAACGTTTGAATACAGCGCATCACTTGAGAAGAGGGGACTTGAAATAACCTATTGCTTGCCTGGTTTGTGGTCCCCTCCTCAAAAGGCCACTCAAGTGTTTGTCACTTCTCCCTGTGTTTTCTCCCCCTGCCTTTATCTTCCATGCAACTTTCTTTTATGGCCCATTTATTCTTACCAGCTTTGCTTCAACCTGCTTTTAGGAAAAAAACACAACCCCAAAAAACAAACAACAGAACTTGGTGGGAATTATAGTCCCTTTCCCCCCATTCCATGTACTAAGTGACCTCCAATTTAAGTGATGCCAACGTAAGCAACTTTTCCTTCTCCTAGATGCATTACAAAGTTTTTTCCGGGCCCACTCTCAGTGTTGAGGGAATGAAGGGAGGGGCAAAATTGCCTTCAAAGACAACAAAGATCACTAAAGAAATACTTTTTGCCTGTCTGATTTCATTTCCCCTGCCCCATTTCTGCTTCCCCTTTGGATTCTTCATAAATCATTCACCACTACCACTCCTGAAAACAGTTTATATTCTAAGCAAATGTTGCACAATATCTTGTACAAGCATCACACATTTTTTCTTGAATTTTCAGTTCCCTTTGGAAAGAGATCTGCAGTAAACATTCAAGTTTGTTATTTAAAACCTCTTTATCTTCCCTCTACCCCAAATCACTTTGTGCTATGATCTAGCATCCCACTTTTCCTCAGGAATACTATGACTAGGAAGACCTTCTTTCTTTACATCCAAACTCTTTTCAGTGCATCTTATCCCACATCCCTTCCCCAGCAACAGCATAGCTTGGAGTGGGAGGTTACTTGTGCTAACAAAGGTGCAGGTATACCTTTTTTATTGTGTTAATACAGAATAATAAACTCGATCGAGTCAAGAACAGTAAGCCAGTCACACACTTCCATGTATCACTAGTAATACCGGAAAAGCTCCCGGAGGAAACAGCAGAGCTGTTAAGGATCAGCTTTGTAAACATCCAACTTCTCTGAAGCCACAGTAACGCACCAATACACGGCGAGTTAACCCACTAAAAAGCCAACATGGAGATGAACAAAAAGGAAATGTAAACCTGGTGAGTCTCTGCAGCGACCGCTAAGGTGCCCCCTACGCAGGGGGAGCCTTCCCAAGCTCCCTCCCAACGCGGGGACTTCACCCCCGGGTCCAAACACCGCCTCGGGCACCTGCGGGGCGCGGGAAGGTCCTCCGCACGGCTCCGCGTCCCAAGCGGCGCCGCTCCCCGCTGGAAGCGCTGCCCGCGGGCAGCACCGCCGGACCCCGACAGGCGGGGCGGGGTCGGGCCGTGCGGACAGCGCGGCCCCCGAGCCCGGGCCCCGCAGCCCCCCAGGTGCCGCCCCGCCAGGGGAGCGCCGGCCGCCCCCGGGGACGGGGCCGGGGCCGGGCCGGCAGCGAGAGCGCTCGGAGGCCGAGGGTCCCGGCGGGCGAACCCGGGGGAGAGGGCGACGCGAGGGACAGCGGGTGGCGAGCAAAGCGGAGCCCTGCAGGGCGGGACAGGAACGGCGCAGAGCCCCCGGCTGCCCGCGCCTACCTCGGCCATTTCCCCTCGTCCCGCCGCTCCCGCCGGGAGCGCTCCGGGCCGCCGCAGCTCCCCCCGCCCCGTGCGCTCACTTCCGCCGGGCTTGGGGCGGGCGCTGCGCTCGGACCGGCCCCGGCACCGCCTCACCTGCGCCCGCCCCGCCCCGGGCCCGCCCCGCTCGGGGGTCCTGCCCCGCCGGAGCGGCCGCGCCCCTCGGCCGCGGGGACCGGGTGGCGCTGGGGTGATTCTCCGTCATTTCCTCTCCTTATCGCCCGATCTTCCCAGGAATGCCCGGCATGACTGGGAACTTGCTCAGCGCACCAGAGATGTCCGTCGCGGGCGGGGGAGCTGCAGCTGCGCCGCCGACACAATGGGCTTCCTGAGCCGCCCGGAGTGGGGCAAGGGCCGGGCAGTGGCGCTGCGGGAGCCCCCAGCGCACCGGGCTTGGCTGCAGCGACAAACACTTTCGCCACTTGCCCACCCCGGTGCTTTGTAACAACGTGTTCCACTTCACAGAACTTTGCTTACTTTAACTTCTGAAACTACTTAGCCGGCACGGGCAGATCCCTGTTGTCAACTCCAACCTTCCTGACATACCAAACACCAAATATTTCGTTTTGACCTTCACAATGGCTTCAAAAGAACGTAATGCTTTGGGTATGCCCAAAAGTATTGCATGTGGGATTTTATACAAAGTTTAGACAATGAGCCTTTCATAAGATCAAATTAAAAGTTGCCATGGGCATTTAAAAGTAACAATATGATTAGTAAAGTACTTGTTAAAGAGTTCCAGAGGGAATAACTTTATATTCTGTCCACTCTGGGTATAATACTTAAGCAAAGAATTCAGTTTATGCCTACTGGTATTTTATTCATCACTCTTACCACACTGAAGTTCTAAAAAATATGAAACACTTAATGAAGCATAGGAGAGACGCGAAAAAGAGTCAGTTTAGAAGCTACAATATAAATGAATTAACAAAAATTAGGCAGAAATACATTGCTGGCCATGACATTTTCTGTGTGGTTGTAAATAAGCCACACCATTTTAGCATCTAAGCACTCTGTATTGGAAAAATCTTGACCTGGTATCATTAAGGTCAACAAAAGCTCTTGCAGGTGGTTTCAACAAAAGCAAAGTGGAATCTTGGAAGGCTGACACAAAATGTTCCTGGAGAAGCATCACAGGCATAACTCTTTAATTATACAGATTAAAAAAATTACCAGAGTTCTTATTACCCTTGTGATCTGAGCCATCAGGATTTTTTCAGGCTGTCATTTATTGAGATATCAATCATTTCTAGTGCCATTCCAGTATTAACAACCAATAAGCCAATGCTGCTCAAATTTTGAACACAGAACAGAACATTGGTAGAAGAAATCTCCATCGCTCTCCAGCTCCAGGTTTCTTTCCAGTGTCTGTCCAAATACACCTTCTTTTCAGATTGCATTTTAGAGTTTTTGTCCTGGCAGTCGTGTCTCTGGCCTCCTTCTCTGCTGGGTTCCTGTGGTGCTCCTGGCCAGAAGAGCACTGTAGTTGGAGGAGTTAGTGACCCACATAAAAATCAGATGGAGACCTGTGCTGTGCTTCAGACCTCTTTTGTCTCCCTTGGCCACAGGACAAACTTTGCAGCCCATTGTACCAGGACACTGCAGGCAGTTCCCATTTGGTACCAGCAATTGTACCATCTGTGAGTCCTTGCCTTTATCCAAAGGTGCAGCAAGAGTTTCCCATGTCAACACCCTTTCTGTTTGTGAATAGAAGTATTGCACAGAATCATTGTCTTGTAAGGAAATCCCGTAACAACTGACATGGGAAACCCTTTTCTAGGGATGGGTTCTGTGAAGTGTGCTGTGCCCACTTAATGCTGCACAGCTGAGGGTTCCCAGCATCTATAGGGGTATAGGATTATCTGTTCTATCCTCTCTTTCCTCATTGTGCTGGTTGTAATAAACAGCAGCTTAAATTACACTTTACAGTGACTTTCCTACTGGGATCCTCAAAGACCAGCAGCTCCTGGTGCAAACCAGTTCCATGATGTTTGTGCTGCTTTCCCCTTCACATACACATCACATTAAATTGTTCCCAATTACATCTCCGTCTCACTAGCCACATAGTTTAGCCCTGGGACAACCATTTGTCAATGTTTCATCCATCTCTAACCAAAGGAACACTAATCTGCTTAGTCTGAATAAGAGGCAGCTGCAACATCCAACAATTTCAACAAGATCATGTTGGAAATAGATGATCTTCAAGTCCCTTCCAAATCAAACTATTCTGTGATTTCTCTGATCATGACCCTTTGACTGACTAACCTCCACCACGTTACATAATATGTGACAACATAAGCAGGTCAAATATGAATTGAGATAGGAAGGATGGTTTGGTTCATTTTGTGGATTAGTGCAGAATTTTAGACTATTATCAAGCCTGCCTACCAGTGCCATGATCATTTTAAGAACTTTCCATCTCTTTCCTTAGAAATTATTTCCTTCTTGTCAGAAATTTTTCCTTCTATTCTGCATTTATCTTAATAATTTAAGACCATGCTTTTTATCAATATCTAATTCTTTCCCAAATGTTCTAAAGATATTTTATGATAAATAGGTATTGATTTCCTTTAATAATTCTGAATACCAACTGAATGTGCTATTCCTTCTTTTGCTTTCACAGAATCATTAAGGTTGGAAAAGACCTCCAAGATCACAGAGTCCAACCTTTGAGTGATCACCACCTTGCCAACTAAACCACAGCACTAAATGCCACATCTAGTCATTTCTTGAACACTTTCAGGGATGGTGACTCCACCACTCCAATGCCTGACAACCCTTTCAGTGAAGAAATTCTTTCTGATGTCCAAGCTGAACCTTCCCCAGCACAGCCTGAGGCCATTTCCTCTTGTCCTGTTGCTGGTTGCCTGGGAGAAGAGGTCAATCCCCACCTTGCTCCCTCCTCCTTTCATATAGTTGTAGAGGACAATAAGGTCTCCCTGAAGCCTCCTTTTCTCCAGGCTAAACACCCCCAGCTCCCTCAGCCACTCCTCATCAGACTTGTGTTCTAGAACCTTCCCCAGATCTCTTGCCCTTCTCTGGAGACTCTCCATCACCTCAATGTCTTTCCTGAACTGAGGGCCCCAGAACTGGATACAGGATTTGAGGTGCAGCCTCACCAGTGCCGAGTACAGAGGGACAACCACTTCCCTAGTCCTGCTGGCCACACTATTCCTGATACAGGCCAGCACCTTACACTGAAGAGCAACTCCAACGTCAATACTTTTGCCTATGCGTTCATTGTTTCTCAGCTACCTTCACATTACATACTTACCAATTATTGGGTGCACTCTAAAACCAGTACCAGCCAGTTCTAGAAATAGCAGTTCTATATCAGATGCCATGTAGTGCTCTCCATAGCCGGGCAGCCAAACTAGGTCTGCTTCAAGAGAGAGAACTGGTTGGCATTGGAAGTTCAGTTTCCAGGTAGAGTTACTCTATCCCCTGGAGAGGTGAGTCAAGGAAGGGAACAATGGCATAGCCTGCAGACTTGCCAAGGAACGGATGATTACAAGTTACAGATTCCCACATGTAAACATGACATCAGTTTTAAAGTATTTCTCATACAGGAAGTTGTTAGTATGCCCACATAAATGCAATGCACAGTATTTGTGTCTCAGCAGGCTCACTCCCTTGCTAGTGTGTGTCTTCTGTGTGATACACTGACCAAATGCCACAGTTGCTCTCACAAGACACTGGATAAAGCTGTATTTTATAATACCCCCACAACTTATTAAGTAACATTTTAATGAAATTTTAAATTGCATACCACAGACAGATTAAACAGGAGATTTGGGTCAAATATTTGGAGAAATAAGCACTTTGCTCACTATGTTGATACTCAAAGCATTCCCACGCAACATATGCAAAAAATCAAATCAATTTGTGCAACTAACAGCACTGACACTGGTATTAACTGGAAATGCAACAAACTGCAGCTGTAAATGCCTTTTAAAACAATACTTAGGATACAAGGAAGCTTGATGTATAACTAGATCAAAAGAACAGCTACTGTAACCAAGCTAAACAAGTGTGTTTTGCTGATGATAACACATGGGAAACCAAAACCAAAACCAAACTAAAACAAAACAAACAATAAACCCCAAACCAAAACCCCCTCAAAGCAAAACACCCTATCATCAAAACAAAAAGGAACAAAAAACCTAAACAAACCAAACTAACCAAACAAAACCCAACCAAACAAAAACCAACAACAACAAAAAAACCCAACAAAACAAAACAACTCACCTTAAACCCAAAATTTCCTTAATTTCCTTCTCAGTCTAAATTGCATTTATGTAAGCCCTTCAAATTTAACATATGAATGCCCTAATTGAACTACTAGAATTGCTACTCGCCTTTAACTAACTGGAAAGAATAAACTTGATTTCTGTTGTTAGGGCATCCTTTTCCTGAATGAGAAGTTGTTAGTAGGAGCACAGCGATTATTAAAGGACAAATATGTTTCCTCTGACAATAGGTGGACCAAGCATATCATAATAAGGACAAAAACCTTTTCGCAGAATCCACGACGTGTGCCAGAACATGGTGCTCACTTTGTGCAACGTGGAAATTCCTGAGCATTCGTTCATCGGGGTGCGGATTACAACACAAAGTTCACCTGCTGATACACACTCTCCGTGGCACACACCACGTGTGGGTGTCTCACTGCCTCATGGAGTGGTCTGGAGAAATGGCACGGCGACGTGACAGCTCGGCAGGGTGGGTAACGCTGCTTTCCAGCCGGGTGTGAGCACCCCCTGGAGCAGGGAGCAGCCAACCTCAGTTTAGTAGTCCCAGTGCATCGCAAAGCACCCTCCTGCACTTGTCACAGCTGCTGTGCCGTGCCGTGCTCAGGGCTGCAGCCATTCTTGTGTGTGTGGGTGCCTTCAAAACCTTATGACCTGTGACATGGTTATGGAACAGTTTAGAAACTCATATTTGGAAGAAAAAGGCTTTTTAAAGTGCACAAACTCAGACGATACAAAAAGGAAAGTTATGCATCTACATCCATGAGTCTAATGTTAGGCTGCTCTTCAGGATGCTTGAATTAAAGGGAAAACTGCTAAAAATCATGTTGTTATATTTTCTTAACGATGTACTTAAAAAGAAACAAAGTTTAAACAGAGTAAATGCTACAAAATTTACCAATCCTGAGCTAATGAATACACCTCAAGGTGACCCCCATGTATTTGAAGGCAATAGATTTTAAGACCTAATTCTGGAACAACTGGGGAATTGTATCAAAAGTTCAGCTATGTTTTTTTACTATCTATAATTTTTTTTCTCTGAAAACCAGCAGAGGGAGACAGGTTCCTTTTTACTCCTAGAGAAAGCAAGATTGTATTACTTCCTCAAAAATGACAGCTTCAGAAAATTCACTATAATTTCCTAGATTAGTCTTGCAATGCCTTTTTTTTTTGTAATTTTGAGCTCTAATACTCACTTTTCTTTTTCTTCGTGTTTATCCAAGCTTAAATGGCTATGACTTAATTCTGCAGATGTTTAGTTAACAGTATGTTCCTATTAATATTTCACTGTAGATTTCTTTCAGGGAGAAAGGGGATATCAGCATTAGTAACAAATGAAAGAAAAATTAGGCTGTGGTTATTTTTTTAATTGTTTCACTCTTATGCAACAGTTTGCATATGTTTTCAGCATGTCTTAGGTCTGCATATGGCTTTCAAAATCTATACGATAATATCAGCTGGCCATATATAAGGATTAAGTATAAGAAGAAAAATCTGTTCTAAAATAAAAACCACAAACCCAGCTGGTGATAGTTTCAAGTGCAGTAAAATATTCTTATGACCCAGATCCTGCTTCAGTAAATGGTAATTTAGGCATTAGAAGCTGTGTTACTACAGATCTTGGCAAAGAAACTTAGGTATGTCCCACACAATTTAGGCAACATTCTCTACAACATGGCATGACAGGGCATACATTCGGAATTCATAAAATGTTTTCCATGTTTACGCTTATTTTTTCAAATAAGTTATATCGAGAAAAGCTACTAGAACAGGGAACTGAACAGAAACAATTTCCTACATTTCACTACTTATTTTACTGTAAATACTTTGTGATAACTTTTTTTTTTAATAACTTCCTTTACAAATCGTTTATTTAATCAGAGAAGAAAATATAAGAAATGGGTTTTGGATAGGATATGTTCTATGTGATATACACAATTTCTATAATTTGAAGGTTTTAAATAAAATGAAGCTTCAGAAAGTTCCTGAAGTAGAAGTGAAAGCAGGAGAGATAGAAAACACATGCAGGAACTGTGTCAGTGCTTCAATGTACTCAGCAGGTACCGTGGGATAGTTGTTAGTCCGTAGGATGCTGTGGTAAGGGCTATTAATGGAAGAATGATGCCAGAAAAACCTGAGTGAGAAACTGTGGGCAACAGGATGTGTGTCTGGAAATAGCAATCATTCCATGGGCAAAGATAATTGAGGTAATTGGGAAGCCTTCTGGCATTTAAAATCCCAATGACAGTAAGTCATGCTTAATCAGATGTCCAAGGACAGAGGATGATAAAACTTGATATTGACTACTCACTTGAAATATGCTCTATCAGAGAATTTAAAACAAAGCAGCACTACCTGTAGGAGTCTTACACAGGAGACTTCCACAGTGATCCCTTTGGATGGCTGCTAAGAAAGAGGCTACAGGATCTTCTCTCAGCTGTCCAAATTCCTGCAGCTTCATGGAAGGTCCAAGGTATTCCCAACAAAATCTGATGTTTCCTTTCTGGTATAAGTTAATGGCATGAAGCTTCTTGTAGTAACACTGTTCATCAGTAACACAACTTCCCAGTTCTTTAAGTCTTTCAAGCCAATGGAAATATTCTACTATTATAAGAATATTGAACAATTCCTTATTTCCTATATTTATTTGTAGTCACACAGTGTATATTGGTGAAAAGAAATTATCCTATCACATATCCCTGTCCAAATCTGAATCTACCATGGCTCTGGCCCTTAATCCTTGTATTTTGATATACAATTTTTTGTAGTTTTCATAGCAGAAGTTAAGTACACAGTGTGTTTCCTGGAGGACACTTGTAAAACTAGTTTTCAGGTTAAGGGCCAATGATCCAATTTCAACAGATTTTATCTAATAGATATTCTGGGAGCAGCCGAATTAATTTAGAATCCCTTAAATCCTTGCCATTGTTTTTTAATGCGTAAATGGGCATCTTCTCCTTAGGAATGACAGTTATGTAGCAGTAGAGTACTGGCACAATATTTGAAGGGATTTATTGCTTTTCTTTGCTGCTTAAAATCATGAGTAGAAAGACACCCATGCTTGAGGGACTAAACTGGATAGAGTTCTAATGAAAATTATTTCAGATGGGATTGCAGTAGTCAGGCCCCAGCAGAAAGAACCCAACAATATTAGAAGCCAATAACATTAATACATGTCACAACTCACTCAAACAACTTGACACAGAGCTTTTGTGTGTAGGAGGAAAAAATGTAGTGTGTGTTCATGCATGCACAGCTCACTGAGAAGTTTCAGGGAGTTCAGCTGGTTGTCATATGGGACTATTCTGGCCTCGTTACCTGTCTTTGCAAATACTCCATTCATGAGAACAATTCTACTGAATGTATCATGAACTTTGCCTGGATTGAGCTTGTGGACCCAGGTTTCAGTGTGCAGAACATATTGGGAATGTCCCTTCTTGACTTCCAAGGTGTCAGAGAAATCACCTGCCAGCAAACCTTCTCGGGATCCACAGTCATCCTTCTGCAATGAAACAGTGACACATCACGCCACAGAGTAATACAGCACTCATCCTAAGCAAGCAGAGTACATGCAGTATTGAAGCATTTGAAAATATTAATGTTAAGGAAATTACTTATTTTCCAAATACAATTGTAATATGAAGTGTTGAATAGTAATTGACCTTTGCTTGAGAAATATACTCAAGAGTAGCTGAAGGAATTAGATATGGGAATGACACTTCAGTAGTGCCACTGGGTAATTCTGTCTGTGATACCAACATAATTTGCCACAGAGCAGCAAGCATTTAAGTTTATGTGCATAT
This sequence comes from Pithys albifrons albifrons, assembly GCF_047495875.1. Classification (NCBI taxonomy): domain Eukaryota; kingdom Metazoa; phylum Chordata; class Aves; order Passeriformes; family Thamnophilidae; genus Pithys; species Pithys albifrons. The sequence goes on along the minus strand of NC_092463.1, from coordinate 51,488,768 downwards.
GTGTCTAGTGAAAGTATAGAATGGTCCAATGACTCTTAGAAACTACTAAATGGAAAGATTTTTAGCTACCTCATTTTAACTAAATCTCCAGACTTTCAGAAAAAAATATTAAATTGCATATATGTCACCTGCAAATATTACTTCTGTTAGAAGTGAATATTTAACTAAATCCCAAGCCTTTTAGAAAAAAACTATTAAATTGTGTATATGTTACCTGCAAATACTACTTCTCTGAGAGTACCATGTAGTCTTTTAGAATAGCAGAAATTCATAATTCAAGTTGGGAATCCATCATAAAGCATGGCATTAAGAATTATCTTGGGTTTGTGTTTAAATCAATGGAAGTTCTGCTCTAGTTTACTGAATACATAGGCTTAAAATCCCCAAATTATCTTTGCTTCCTTCCACTGAAACTAATGGAGGAATCCACCTGCAGGGTTTTGGCATTCCCCAAGGGTACCTGTCTGAATCCCTAACTTGTGAAGACTACGTGTAAGAATACCACACCAATGAAAAGTTAGATCGTCCAGCTATTTGTTTATTCACTGTTAGCAAGGGCATCCTGTCCTCCCAGCTCTCCATCATGAGACTATGAAGTAATGTGCCCACCTCCTATCTAATATTAAAAACCTTTGAAAATGCAAAGGTTTAAGTCAGAAAAGCCAGTGTTTTTCTAAAACCAGGTGACATTTAAAACCTGAATAATGATTGTACATATTAGAAACTTCAAAATGTCCCAACCATGCAGTGAAGTATTAGGAATGGAGTTCCTGGCTACTGTGTCTTTCTACAGCAGCAGTGACTAGGCAGTACTGATCATCCCTAACCTCTCTCTTTGGCTGAGAGAGAATTTAATATTTTGTTCTAAGGACAGACAAAAGTGGAAATTTTTTTCAACCCTGAAAATATACAAAACATACTCAGGCTTTTAGAGAATTCTCTGGTTATTTTTGAGTATGCATACAGTTTTCACTAAAGGGGGAAGGTACAGATTTGAAACAGATGGGGTTCTTTTTCCTTCTAAATTTTGCTATCACAAATGCTATGGTTTGGAATAATCAGGCTAAAAATCCTATTCTGTTATACCACTTTTGCATCCTTATTTTTTATCACATCACAGTTCCATGAGCTCTGCAGTCAATGCACAGTTTTATAAGGAAAAAGACAGAAAACCTGACAGCTGTAGAGGGCTTACCCTGAGCACATTTAAAGAATCTTTCCTTAATCTGATTTTAGTGGAAATTAAGCTTTACTTATTTTCTATTTGCACCAAAATTAATAGGGTTGATCTCATGGATAACTAAAACATCCCTGGGAGTTTGGAATCTGTTATGTCCAGTCTTAAAATGTTATGTTGCGTTCAGAGGAAGGAGGGAAGCAAGGAAGGAAGGAAGATAGAAGAGAAAGAACCAGAGCAAAAAAACTTTATCTGTTTTTGTGACAGTGTGTATCATAATGTAATTTGTTAAGATTCCCTCTGGCCCCTCAATAAACAGGATTTGCAGCAAACCTCGGATTATATTCAGCCCCTGAAAACCAGGCCACATGGTTAAGAGCAGAGCTTGGGTATCCAACTTCCCACAGGCCATACCTGAAGTATTAGATTGTTTCCAGAAGTCCTTTTAAACCCCAAATTACTAATAATTTTTTAATCTCCTGTAAGATACCACAATTTGGAGAATTCACTAACCTTTTGGATTTAGTGAATAACATTTTTCCACTGTTGTCCTTGTGTCCCTTTCTTAATTAAGTACATAGCTTAAGGAAACTCAAATAAGCCTGCTAGGTTATTTTACCATCTACCCTTATAGTGACTCAGCCCAAGTCATTTAGAATGAAAACAGACTTTGACAGCATTGAAGAACCTGACACTCATTAGAAACTGTTAGTTTAAAATTAAAGAATAAATACTGTATTACGCTCTCAACTAAGTGCACACATGGAGATTAGAGAGGACTAATAGGCATGACTGGCACCTTTGCAAACTCAAGACTTCAAAGGTAAATACACTGCCTGCCTAACGGCAAAAGGCAGACTGATGTGATGACAGAGGTAAAGCTTTTTTTTTTTAAGCTATGTTTAAACTGTATATCCCTCTGTGATCATTAAGCACTAGAAATTAAGGTTTTGGACTATTGTATTAGAGGAGGATTTAAAAGAATCTGGTGCTAATATCTTCACTGGCTTTGAAAAACCTTAAAATTAATAAATAACTTGACTGCAGTCCACTACTCACCCTTAGTGGTACACAAATCAGAATATTTTCATGCAAGATACCAATTCTTGCCCAAAATTTGAGTCCTATGAGGAACCCTATAGTCTCCAGACATTAATATCAAGGAAGTTTCACCTTGACCAGATGACAAAGATTTAAGACTACAAGTAACTAAAAAAAATTTGTACAGTCACTTCAGTGAGTAAAGTTCCTAAAAACAGCAGAAAAATAATAGTAAGTTAAAAATAACATGGGAAGTAATATTTGTTTCCATCTCTGCAAGTATAGATATTTCATTCAGCACAGAGACTGCATAATTTGGTGGGTAGGCTGGGGAAGGATGAGCCTTCAGAAGGATTTTCAGGGTCTGCCTGTGTTCCTTCAGACAAGAAGTTTTGGTGAGAGATGTTCCAGAGGAGAGATAAAAAGAGATTGCTGCAAAACAGTTCCCTGGTAATGAGGCAACTGAGCCTGCTCCATTTCTTAGATGAAACTACCCACTTGCAGCTGGAGGCTCACAGAAAGAGTTGGGTAACACTTTTACAACATGGAACAATTGCAGAGCACTTTCAGAAAGACTGATGAAAGCTTTTACCTTGTATGTTACATTTTTGTTGGAGGAAGATATAAAATATGGAAGGATGTGGGAGTGAGGCCAGAAGATGTGATAACATAAGCAAAGAAAATAAGGTCCAGAAGAATGATTGTTGTCCTGATCTTTCCTATAGCTCTGTCTGTCTCAGACATTTCCACCTCCACTGCCTTTCATAACAGTAAACACTGTGGCAATCACAGCAAATACCATAAAGAATGGCTGTATTAGCTGCCTTTAATCCAGGGTCAACACCAGAAAAGTAAGCAGTGTGTAGCTAACCAGTGCGAAGAAGATTTAGGTCTTGGTTCCCAGGGCAGTTTTTCCACTTCTAAGTTGTAGCAATAGGTTTTGAATTTTATTGACTTTTTATTTCCAATGTGCCTGTTGCTCCACAACTTGGAATAACTTCTTTGATTCATGACCTATGGAACCCTTAGTTTAATATTTCCCTATATCACAGAGTAAGTAGGAACACGACACCATAAAATATTTAATACTAAAATTGTCTGTAAGAAGAAACAATGTCTGAATAATTATAATGTGATGGTCATTTAGTTGCACAATTGGCTCAATACTGGGCTTCCAAAATGATTTTAAAGGCATTACTATTCTTTTCATATCACTAATTAATTCCTGCTTCTGCAAAAGTTGCAGTAGTATGTGGCAATCTTGGTTTTCTTTCTCTATAAGGTTTTCTGTTCCCTTTGCTTCAAACTGTCTTTTGCCCACTGCCCCCCTCACCCCTACCCATGTCATGAGTCGATCAGACCACCCACTGAACTCTTCATCTAAATTAGACACATTCAGTAAAATAAGTAGGTAAGATACTAAGGCAAATGTCTACATAGACTCCATCTTTTTAAATAAACCCTGAGCTATGCAACAAAATATTACACTGATCTGTCAGTTTTCCTACTCCAGGATATATAACTTGTTTTGAAAAAGCTTGCATTATGATTTATTTCCATTCCTGGGTGGTAGGTAGAAGCCTGTATTTCCATTTTGTAAACACAAGCTCAGCAGAAGCAATAAAATAACAAACAATGCTTTTTCAAATATTCTCACCCAACCTTAATTTTATGAATACTTTAAGAATTGAGGAAAAATATTTGCAATGATGCTGCATTAAACATTTATGAATTAACAAAGAATAAAGATCAATGGTTGATAAAGTACAAAGGGTGATAGAAGCAGAGGGAAGCAACTTTTAAGCTACTTTTATGTTCAACTAGGATTTATGTAGGTCAATGCAAACCTTGCAAATTCCCCTCTGGCACATCTTTTGTAGAAATCTCTCTTTAAAATTTCATCAAAGAAAGGAAAAGTTGGCATCGTCCTTCTCTGTAACAAAGTAGCTCCTTGACACAGATTACTTACACATCTTGCTCATAATACTACTTCTGAAGAGAAAGTGTTTCGTCTCTGAATAGACAAAATGTTTCCTGATGGCGGGGTGCAAAGCAGCACAGGATGGAGCAGAGTTTGCAACCATATCCTCCCATTCTTCTAACATTCAAATTTCCTCAACGAGTTTTTCAGGAACAAGATAATGTTAGGTCCCAACAAGGACACCAATAATACTTTTCAATAAATATTTTTTCTTTTTTTTCAGAGTGAGAAACAAACACACATCCAGTCTGTACCTCATTGTTCCACTGAGCACATAGATACATTTGAGTGTTTTGTTTTCAATTTCCAAACCTGTCAGCACTATTCTACAGATGTCCACAAACATGTACACTTAATTTTATCATGGTCAAATGTAACAGGGGACAAAAGGGTGCTTCATGCTCGGGCGGGTCTGGAAAGGCTGTGGAAATGGCTTCCAAACCAAAATGCTCTTGTTACCCTTTGATTCAAGGATTCAGTCTTCAGCACATTCCCCATGGAAGAGTAACGGGAAAATGAGTAGACTCAGGCAGGTGGGGGACTGGGGAGTGAGAACCACCTCTCCACAAACATCTCTGTGGAGCACAAGAATGAAAGGACATAAATTCTGGTTTAAATCCTCCATTTTCTTATTTCCTGAAAACCACTCAAAATACACATTTACTTGCGTGCTTGCACATGCTCATGCATGCTCACACTCACCAGCACACAGTGTTTATCACACTGATGCATCTTTACATTCATCCACACATCCCCCCACAGTCTGTTTGCTCACACACTGACTCCTGCTCTGTCTCATGCCCATGCTCACATGTACCCACTCCCACTTGGTCAAACAGCTGCACCCCTTTGCACTCCTGTGTGCTTGGCCCCGCATCCTTTGAGATTTTTCTTGCTAAAACAATTAATCACTCACTCTTTGCCTAAGCACTTTGTATTTTCAGCACTGAGTTCTGCTAATGGCACCAAGGATTATTTTGTCTGCAATTAAAGACAAACTCTTATCAGAAATGGCAGGCAGAGCCTTCCTACTCTTCAGCACGTCAACACTCCCATCCAATTCATGTCATCCATGAACTTTCTGAGGGTGCACATTGAAAAACCTAAGGGAAAGGCAGACCTTTGGCCCGTACAATTCATGACAACACAAGGTAATGGCACTTTTCATCCATAGTGCCTAAAGAGCAGAACTGTACTTTTCTGTACAACATGCATAGGAAAAGGAAAAGTGTGCCTTGAACTTAGTATCTTCCAGATAAATCAGATCCTACCTCATCTTTCTCCATAAAGCAGTTAACAAGTTTATACTTTAACTCTGATTTGCAAACCAACCGCAAACGTGGGATACTTTCAAAGAGCAGATGATGGCTGAGACATTGTAGCATGCAAAACCACTGGAAGACAGGCAGCAATGTTCAGCACCTACCTCTGAATCTGCCACATGATTTCATTTTTTTCTCCGTGTTATGAAAAATAGCGACCATTTCTATTTGCCTTCAGCATGCCATTCTTTACAAGAGTAGACATGCACATTGTACTTACTATACAGATCTATGGTGGATTTATGCCACAAGATAACAATTCATTCCATTTCATACTATTATTTTCCTAGCAATTCCATTCCTCCCAATACTTGCTATTTTGACCTCCACTAAGTGTTGCACTAATGTTTTCACAGAACCTTCTTATTACACATCCACAATCTGAGCATTAAGAGAGATCGTTCAAAGCTTGCCATTTTGGATTAAAAAGCCAAGACTGCCTTTTCCTCACAGCAAATCTGTTGACATTACTAACATATAATTTATTGCTTCATCACCCAGTTACTGAGTATCATGAAATACAGTGCAGATCTAAAGTAAAAGGTTTACTTCCAATGTTATAGTCTAAGTAATTCCCTGTCATCATCAAACTTTCTCACATCAATTTGTACTACCCTTTGGAAACATTTATGATAACACTGAAGCACAGAGACCTGGTATAAATTCCTGGGAAACATCAGTGCTGACTTCTCTCCACCCCACGTTATTCCTAGATTTATAAAAAAAATGATAGTAAATAAATGTCCCAAAAACCTAAAGATCACGAGAATAAATCCCTCATGTTGACTACTCCTTTTTGTCCTGCAATAGCTCAGCGATAATCACATGCATAAGTATGACAAGACAGAAGCAGATATAATTTTAAAAGACAGGCATTTTTAAAAATTACTACAACAATATCATAAATATCTGGTAGATACTTAGCCTTTGCCAAATATTCAGATGCTACTTATCTGCTTTGTGATGAGAGTGGCATTATAGAAACTGCAGATAAATTGGGGAAAAATGTAAGAAAACATTGATTTGCATGAGAAATCAAATAAAAACAGCACCAGAAATCAAGTGCTGCCTTTTCCTTTAATGAGACATTTGTATTATTTCCTGTTGTATGTAAGAGTTCTGTCATATACATGCCCCATATGTCTGTTACTACAAGCCTTTTTGTCTTACTTTTAAAAAATGCTTCCATTACTGGAAATGAGAAGCCAAAAAAGTGCAGTAAGCATTACATTTCCTGCTGTAACCACAGTACCTGACTTTTTACTTCCTGTTGTCCTTGGTGTTAATTATTATCTCATTTTAAGGCAACTTTTCTTCAGTTAAGAGGACCAAAATTGTTTGTACCAACTTACATGTCTTACCTCCTTCTTACGCAAGATATCATTCCTCTTCTGTCTTCTCTTTGTGACTTCTCCATGTTGCTTCAAGTCTGAAATTATCCTCCTGTCTTGCACCAGTATTAATATTTTCTATGCCTTCAGAACAGCTCTCCCTCAAATTACTCTATTCTTTCAGTCTGAATATATTATGGGTCTTGCTCCAGTTCTATCCCGAAGTATTTTGGAGGGAAGATTTTGTCTGTTTCTCTGAACACATCTCCTTCTGGATTTCTAAAGTAAATCTGTCAGGCATGATTTGCCCTGATGAAGGTACACTGGCTGTCACCAATCACCTCCTGTTTTCCCTGTGCCGTAGCATAGTTTTATAGTTACCACCATTGAAGGGGTCATTGACACTGCCCAAAAAAACAGAGCATGCACCCTACCCAGAGGTTCCCCATCCTCCAATTAAAGGAGTTTCCAGCCTGACATGAAATAGCTGCATAGTATTTGGAGACTAAGTAGCACAACTAACTGGGCTACAGTACTTATCAGCTTGTGATTGAGAGAGGGTGAAAACAACCTTGAAACAGTCAAAGCTATGATCAAAATCTTCTCAGCAGGCTTGACAACATCATGGGGCCTGTGAGGAGAAAAAAGAAATCATCTTTCAGCAGCTGGTTATTTGTTTCTCAAACTACAAAATCACAGAATCATAGAATGGATTGGATTGGAAGGAACCTTAAAGAGCATCTAGTCCAAACTCTTTGCAGTGAGCAGGGAGATCTCCAACAATATCAGGTTGCTCAGAGCCCATCCAACCTGACCTCGAATGTTTCCATGTCTGGGGCAGCTACAACCTCTCTGGGCAACCTGTGCCAGTGGTTCACCACACCCACTGTAAAAAAAACTTCCTCCTTCTTTCAAATCTATATCAACCCTCCTTCAGTTCAAACTGACAGCCATTTGCCCTTGTCCTATCACAACTTACCCTACTTACTTACTTACCTGCCCTTGCAAAAAAGTCCCTCTCCAACTGTCCTGTAGGCTTCTTTTAGGTATTGGAAAGTGTTGTAAGATTTTTGTGGAGTCTTTTCTTCTCCAGGCTGAACAGCCCTAACTATTTTAGAGGAGACAGCTAGCTGGAAAACAGCTGTAGCTCCAGGAAAAGCAACAGCCACCTTGATCATCACTGCACCCACCCTGCACATAAACACACTGCACTGGCCATGCACACACTTGCACTCCACCAGCCCTGAAGCCTCTGGCACCACCAGGAGAAGGGCTTTGCCCCAGTGCCCTGGCACCACCCCACCTGCCTGAACCACACCCCTCATCTGCTTTAAGTATCTCCCAGCTCTTCTGCAAAGGCAGCATCCAAGAAAAACTCTGCTGACCTGCAGGCATAGAGGTGAGCAGCTCCAACAGGTCACCTCCAGGGTCCCAAGCTGATCCTTCCTGTGCCAGTGCCCTGCTGCTCCAGGCCCTGGGAAGCACATCCCACATTACCATAACCCAGGAAGGATGGCTGGGACAGTCAAAGCATCCAAGGAACAGCGGGAGGAGGAAACAGAGGCAGTGGAGGAGGAGTTAAAAAATTACCCCTCCAGCTATTAGTGCTGATGTCATCACTTCCCAGGATTTGTACTGCTGAGCACAAGGCACACTGCACAGGAGTCCCCTTCTATCTGTGCCTCACTCAGCGGGATACTGAGGGCAGCAGTGTCACAGGCCTTGCTAAAGTCACGGTAAATGGCTATCACTGCTCTCTCTGTCCCACAAGGACACTCCTCTCCTCTAAGAAAGGTCATGTTGGTCCTTTCACAGCTTGTCCTTGGGGAAGCTATGCTGGGTGTTCAGTGATGTCACCTTGCCCTGCATGTGTCTTCAAGCCACCTTCTGGCAGGTGTCTGAGAAGGGCAGGTTCTTCCTGGAAACCTGCTGGAAAGCTGTCACACAGGATCTGCCTCCAACAAAGCAGAGACCTGTTTCTTGGAAGACGCCACAAATGCTTTGTCCTTCATACAAGCAGAGTGAGGGTGCTTCTCAGACTGAACCCGCTTGCACCTCCAGGTCCTCCCCTCTCCCTTGGGCTACCTGCTCTCCACACTCCAGGGGCGAAGCTGGGGCACCGAGGAGAGTCCATGCAATGCTTGGCAATCGGGAGTTCTGTGGTGTTGAGAGACCTTGCACTCCTCTTTCCCTCCACCAGAGGCTTTGCCTCCTCTCAGTCACTATCGAGGACCAGGTGCTGAATTGGAGGGTCACTGAAGACCCCTCAACCTCTTGGAACTTGTTGCCGCTGTCTTGCTGAGGTGGCCCCAGGCATGGGATGAGGAGAGTGCTGGAGTCCTTGGCTCCTGAGGGGAGGTGGCGGGTGGTCTCTGTGTCCAGAGAACAGCCTTTCTCGGCAAGCAGCACAGCAGGCAGGAGTGAGCCCCAGCAGAGGAACCCTCAGCCCCCAGGACCCTCCTCCTTCTCCCACATCTGGGTATCTTTCAAGCCTGCAAACTGCCTGCAGCTTACTAAATTCCAGTGCTTCCAGGTCCCCAAAGTGATAGTCCACACACTAGTAAAGAATGCTAAGTGACCGCAAAACTGTTTCTAAAGTGAACTGTAGTATGGGCAAATTATTTTCTATTGTGGGACAGAATCTTCCCGAGAGAGAGTGAAAGTTCCGAGTAGTGTCAGCCCTATTACTTTAACAGTTTTGTTACCACAGATGTCATCATGGAAAGTTTACCCCCAAACTTGTAGATACTTATCTTGTAAATCAGAATAACAGAAATATAATGCACAGTGATAAAAGTTCTTCAATAATTTGTAGTTGTCAATACATCTCTTTAAATGGCAGTACCGGCTCACAGTATAGAGACACCATCAGAGGTTACAATCAGAATTTTGCTTATTCCAGAAATAAATATTTTATAGGAAGTGCAGTGCATTTGCTATTAGAGCTAATACTTACCTATCTGCTAACATAAACTTTCCTGAGTATTTTCTGAGCACTTTTAGTGCAGAATAAATGCCTAGAGATAATTGTCCAAATAATAAATTAAAAAAGAATGGAAAATAATTGTCAAAAAAAACCCCTAGGTACCACATTCTGAAACTGGATGGGAATGGCTATTCACAAATCAAGCCTCAAGCTTGCACTATGCAAAAACAAATGCGCAGGTTGAAAACAGTTCCCTAAATTGCTTAATCTGCACGGAGGTCAAGACTTGTCTCCTCTACGAAGAAGGGAAAACCAGGTCAGTTAAGGCTCAAATAAGTGAAAAAAACAGGAAAAAGAAGAAGGATGCATTGCATTTTCGACTACATTTTCCAACTCCCACATTGTAGTTCACGCCCGGACACGGAACAGCAACGATTCAGTGCGACGGAGGGCACTGCGCGGGGTGCCAGCGGGTGCACGGAGCGAGCCGTCACTCGAGGTGCACGAGCAGTGCCAGCATTGGCCCGGTGGGACACTCAGAGCCCGAGCCCGCCCTCATCCTCCTGCCTCGCCCTCGAACGCGCCCCGCGGTGACGCCACCGGCGCGCGGCCCGGCGTGGCCCCGCCCCTCGGCACCGCCACGTCCCTCCTCGGCCGCGCGCGCGCGTCACCGCGCCCCGGCGGCCGCTTGGACCAATCGGAGCGCTCCGCGACGCCAGCGAGGGGTCAGCGCTGGCCAATCGTTGCGCTCCGAGGGGCGGGCGCTGTGCCCATGGCAACGGGCGCGGGGCCGCGCGGGGCTGTCGCACCGCACCGCTCTGCCCGCACCGCTCTGCCTGTACCGCGCTCCGCACCGCGACCGCCGGCGCTCGGGAGCACCCCCGGGACGCCTCGCCCTTCGCCCCCCGCGCTCAGGAGGCACCTCACTGTTGAGAAGCCGCGGCTCCTCTCCCGCCGCAGCGGGACCCAAAGGTAGCGCCGCCCGTCCCGGTGCCCTCGGCGGCGGCAGAGGCCTGGCGGCGGGGCAGCTTCTGTCAGGGGCAGGGGGGGATCGCAGGGGTCTCACCACCCAGTTCGAACTCGGGGGGTCGCGGGGCTGCCGGCTGTGCGGCGGGGTGCAACTGAAGTTTTCCCGGGCGCCCCGCCGGGAAGGCGGCTCTAGGTGTGTGTGTGTGTGTGTGTGCGCGCCCTCCATCCCTCCCTCCATCCCTCCCTCCGGCCGGCCCGCGGCTGTGCCGCAGGTACCCGCGGGTCCGTGCGGTGAGCGAGCAGCAGAGCGCTGTAGAGCGCCAGGGGAAAGGAAGGCAGAGCTGGCAGCGGCTGCAGCGGGAAAACGTTGAGTGGCTGGTAATTGCACAACCGCAGGGAAAACTTGGGCAGAAGACTCGACTGGTTTCACTAGAAAGGACAGAGCTTTACAGCATTACTGTCATAGACTCACACAATGGCTGGGTTGGAAGGGACCCTTAAAGATCATCTAGTTCCCACCCCCTGCCATTGGCAGGGACACTTTCCACTAGACCAGGTTGCTCAGAGCCTCATCCAACCTTGTGCACTGACAGGGTTGGGGCAGCCACAGCTTCCCTGAACAAACTGTTCTGGTACTTCATCAACCTTACAGTAAGGACCTTCTTCCTAATACCTAATCTAAACCTGCTTTCCATTTGAAGCCATTCCCCCTTATCCTGTTGCTATATACCCTTGTGAATACATCTCCCTTGTCTCTTTCCACCTTTCCTGTAGGCTTCCTTCAGATAGGGAAAGGCTGCAATTAAGTCACTCAGCTTTCTCTTTTCCAAGCTAACAATCCCATTTCTCTCAGCCTTTCTTCATAGGAGGGGTGTTCCATCCTTTGAATCATCTTGGTTGCCTCCTCTGGACTTGTTCCAACAGATTGATGATCTTCTTGTTCTGGGGACCCCAGAGCTGAACATCTTACACTATTACTGTATTTGCTCTGTAAAACACTCCAGTGCTAGGCTGCTGCTGCACTCAGAATTCCAAAAAAGAAATAGTTGAGATATGGCTGTAGACAGGTAACTTCTTTTTTTCATGAGATGAACATAGCTAAGGTTTTCAAAAGAGTCCACGTTTGGCAGTGCTTTTTAGTAAGCCTGTAATAGAAAAAAGCCTCTCTTGTTGTTGCAAATATTTGCTGTGGAGAGATAATATCCAGTAGTTTCAACACAAAACCATCACAGTATATGAACAATGATGCACCTGTGCACCCATGGTATCAACGTCAAAGTGAAGGTTTGCTTTGTTTTGTGTTTGGTTTTTTTTTGTCAATTTGTTTTCTCCCACACCCCCAAAAATTCCTGTGGTTGACTCAGTATTGGTGCAGCTCCACTCTGAATTCTGAAGTGACTGTCCCTCTTGACCAGAGCAGCACAGGGAAGATTCTTACTGTGAACACTGGATAGGAGAGGAAGAGCCACTCAAAAACCTTTGGATCCAGGTTTTGTTGTAATCTTTATGGACCTCTGCTTAAAATTCCCTGAAGGTTTATGGGAGAAGCATATGTTTTGGTGAGAAAATAAGATTCAGTTGTAGCTCTGTCATCTGCTACACAGTGATCTTGTACAGTCACAGCACCACATCCATCATGGACTGCAGGTTATTAACGTGATTACATACCCTGCCTTCTACCCATGATTACCTATTTTTTCTTTTACTCATTACAGTCATCACTTGGATGGTAGCAGTATTTTATTTTAGGATAGGAAAGATAATTATATTAAAAAAAATAGCATGTCTATCCTTAAAAAATTGTGTTGGTGTAGAACAATGTGAATCTCATTCACTTTTAACCAAGGTGGTTAACACAAAAAAAAAACAAAACAGGGAAACAATATTGCCCAGTGGGTCTGCTTAATACTTACATTAGCGATGGGATGAAAAGACATCTGGTGTAAATTTGTTTGATGCTGTAATACTGCTTGGGATACCATTATTTGGTATCTGAAATTATATGCAAAAAACCCCATCAGGCAAATAAAACCAAGCAACAACAACAAAAAATATTTTTTAATAAGACTAAGGCAAAGTTTTCATACTGTGGCTGCATAGTACTGGCAGTACTGCTGATGTAAACTTTCTATTCATGTAAGCCAAGCTAAAGGCTCTGTCAAAAACTGTGCCCCCTCCAAAATGATACATATGTTGCTAAAGTGCCATTAGGGTGCTAGCCATGAAGGGGGAGAGCAGTAGTTCTCTGAGATAATAAAAATGTAAATTTTATTGACTCAAGTGTCAGAGGTGTGGAAATATTGATGCATAGCTCTAGTGCTGTGCTGACTAAACAAATGCACTTTACATAAGAAAGATAAATTTGTTTATTGTTAAGTTAAAAGCCGCTATCGGAGCTGCCATGGTTTGAACTCTTGTGCACAGGGGTGTTTTATCTAGTGAGGGGTATTGTGCTTTTGGCTGTTTGATTGCTTAGTAAGCAGAGAAGATTTCTCTGAAGTTCCTGTTAGATACATAGTAGACACAAGCCTTGGATAGGGATGTGCTTTTATGTAACTAAAATCGTGACCAGGTGCTAATCCCAAACAGAATGAAATCAGAGGCAAAACGCCTGTTAATTTCAACAGGTTTTGCTTTTATGTGCTATACATGGTTTGACAGTTGGAAGAATGAAAGAAACTGCATTTCATTAAACTGTTTTAATCATATTAAGTTGTAAATATTGTTCTTCATCATAAGTAATTCAAGATATATAGACCCTTTTCATGATTGCATTTCTCCTGCCTTATATTCTTTATAAAACGAGAGGAACATTTATGCGCATTTGGAAGTAGAAATCAATGGGAATTAGCAAATTGTGGACATAAATCTCATTAGGCAGCTATCATTAAGTGTCTAAATATTTTGAAATCTGGCTCCATATCATTAGATCTAGATTTATTCTGCATAGCTATTCTGGTTTGATTTTTTTTTTGAAAGGGAAAAAAGGTACCTTGAACTTCTGGGACGTTCAAGGTTTACTTTAGCATCATTGTTTGTTGTCGAGTAAAACAAAATGCATATTGTTAGAATAACTGAAATAATTTTTGATTTGAGATAGAGTTTGAGCTAATATGTTGGTTGCATGTAGTAGCATATTTGAGGTTACTTTTTACGTCAGCACTGACAAAATTGCCAGTTGCATTTATGAAAAATGAGTTTCTGAGGTTCCCGGTGTGCTGTTGTATTATGTTCTGTATAGGAACTGAAACTATAGTGCAGAAAGCTGTACTTGTACCAGTAATTTATATTTTTTTAATTTGCTTCTGCAGTTGATAAGATTTTAATCAAATATGCATTGAATTCAGTACAAGTTTTTGCTTGAGTATTGGCTTCATAAATCTTTTTCTGAGCCAACTTTGTTGGAAAGAACTGATAAAATCAAGGAAGTTGCTTTGAGAAACAAGAACTAATATTTCATCATTCTTCAGCTAATAAGGTAGCTTTGTAGACACCTATGTTTATTTTTTTGAAGGAAGAATAGGAAAGTTCCTTGAAGGCAGGTACTATAATAAATATGTGTGTATGTATTTGTGTGCATGCACACAAGTTTTTAAATAATGAACCGTTAACATTGCAACAAGAAGAAAAATAGTTTTCAGACTTTACGTATGACAGAGCTGAGCACATGTAGCAGCAGACACACATTTTGCTTCTATGCCATTTTTGTTTTGGTCATACCTTTGCATTGTTTCATGATATTATCGTACATTGTTATGTTGTTTCAACATAAAATTGCTTCTTTCCCACTCAAGTTCTCATAGTTTGTGTTACTTTATAGTATCCCCCAGCATTTGGATGACTCATTAATTAAAACAGCTGAAGTGCATTTTTTAAAAGGAGGTTCTGTCAGCAAATGTTGTACTGGGCATGGTCGAGGCACACTGTCTTTTCTGGGAAGCTGAAAAAAGAAGCTGTTCCATCAGCCAGCTTTTAGATGTAAAGAGAACGGAGCAGCTAAAGTGCATTGAAAAAATACAACAAATACAACTCAAAAGAAAAGAATTTAGGCAAAGTAAACAGGATGAGAAAAAAGGATTTTGCTGCCTTTATGTACTTAATACTGTTTTATATAAAACTGTTTATGTGCAAGATTAAAATGCTTCTTTGAAAAAATAAGGAATGTCTCCTGGTGCAGAGGGCTGAGTGGGATGTGCTCAAACTTAAGAGGTTAGGACAGCATGTCCATTGTGAAACCTGTTGGATATTAGCTAGAAGAAAGAAAGCACCATCTGAATCGTGGGGTTAATGGACAACTTTGACAGAAGAGAAAACCGTTCCTGAAGGATAGTGAAAGAGTATATATAATTCTACAGCAATAATAGCTAGCTTGTAATGGTTAATAGCTTGCATATTAACTTTTTAAAGGGTGAGTTTTCGTTTGGGAAGGGAAGTGTGCAGGTGTTTCTGTATTTTGAATGTTAACTTGTAAAGGGAAAACTACTGCAGCTTGTAGCCATTTCTCTTTCCATGTAATTTCCTGCACAAGTCTTCAGTGAGCAACCTGAATCTATAGGATTGATGACCCAGTGAAGAGACACCTTCCCCACAGCCAGAGTTGTAGCTTAATGTTTGAGTGGAAACAGGTTTTTCCACTTCCTTCTCAAAATTGTTGCCACATTTCATCTCCACTAATGCCAGATTAACTCACTGGACAGTGTGAAGAAGATGCATTAGCTGGTGATTCATTGACTTTCCTCGTTGCTTAAGATATGATAGCTTACAGTGTCTGTGTGGCAACTCCTCCTGAAAAAACTGGGAGGAGCTAACCCTGGTGTTTCCAAACACAAAATATGGCAGAAGAATAATCTATTTCTTAATTTCAAACATTTAATGTTGGGTGTTTTTTTAAGATTCTGTGAGTAAAATCAATTTATATATTTGCAAATAATTTTTAAAGAAAGCTGAAAAGCCTATGTATATAAACATTCTCTGTTTAAACTGTGATAAATGGGCAGATATATCACTGTTTCAGAGAGGTGAAAACAGGTTCAAGGTGTTAGATGGCTGGCTCAGACTGCTGAAGGAGTATTTTACATAGCTCAGAACTCATTCTAGTACTGGGGTTAGAATATTCTTAGAAAGGTGAAAATCAGTTGCTCTATTTTATCCATTTCCTGGTTTGTTTGTCTTATTCACTCAGCACTGCCTATGAAGATTGTTCATTTCTCCAAAGTACAGCACAAAAATAGGAAATCAGATACATGACTGTAGAGAACATTGCTGCCATCCTGCATGTCCACACTGTGTTTCACACAGGTTTAATTACTTCCACATCAGATACAGCAGGCATATGTAATATTTTATGAATAGGTAGACTTGTTTGTGTGTTATGTCAGTATGGATTCATGTTTTCATTGCCCACCATGGTACACATGGATTTGGCAAGTACAAATGTGCAGTATGACATTTACAGTCACGTGCTGTTCTTGCATCATAATCTCTCACTGGCCTTCTACATGTGCAGACTCTGCACCCTGGTATCACTATATGGTTTTGCCTATCTCAGTTTTAGAAAATTTAACATTGGGTATTATTTCTTTTAAAATGTTTGTACTTCACTAGGAAGGTGATGTCAGTACCAGAATGATGCTGTTTTCTGGGCAATAGGTGTCATGTTAATGAAAAGTAAATTTTTGGATTTGTATTATGAACACCTGGCAGCCATATAAAATAGGTGTGCCTGTTTAGCAACTGGTGTTAATATTGCTAGAACAAACTTCAGAAGCAACATTTGGTAGTTGCCTTTCAAAGCCTGTAGCTCTTTATAATTCAAATGTTCGATTTTGTTCCACTGAAGTTGATAGGAATTTGTGATTAGTGAGATCAAGATTGCTGGCAGACAGCCTGCTGCTTTTCTTTTCCAATTGTATTTTTCTGTTCATGCAAGTACATTGGTGTCTCTGTTTACTGCTGACTGTCTCATTCTTTTGGCTCTCACTCTATTTTGTAAAATACTTAGAGAAGTTATTTTCATTTTCTCTAGGATGTCGGCTTTGTTTATAAATTACGGTATTTGTCAGTTCTAGAGCACTACTTGAATGATTAGTTTTCTTTCTGTATTAGAAGTAGAAATGTTTGTTCGTCCCTCTTGGAAAGATGAGATTGATTTCTGATACCAGCAGATTACAGTTGTGCTACCTTTTCATCTAGGTGGGCTACCTGTCTTTGACTAAAATCACTTAATTTTCAGATGACAATTGTAACATTAACTCTCTCCATCTATCTTTAAGAAAATAACTAGTTAGTGGGGCAGATCTGTAACAGTTCATATTTCTATTAAACTTCATAGGAAGAATAGTAATGATGACATTCCCCATGGCAGGGTAGGAGCTTGTGTGCTGTGCTTTGTGTGCTGCTGATGGCAGTGAGCAAACTGACACTGCTGCTCTGCTGGAGCACCAGGACTGATTGCTGACTTGGTGGCTCCAGTACAGAGGAAACCACATTTCTGGGTCAGACACATGGGTGCACTCAAAATACCTGGGAAGGGATGGGTATCCAGCAATGGATTTCTCAGAAGTCTGAACTCTTGCAGGTAGCTGGTAGCAGGCTGAGAGTGGAATGAACTCTTAATAGTAAAGTGCTTAGTGGAAAAAACTGGAACCCCAGTTTTTCTCTTATCCCACCTTTTCTCACTCTTCCCTCTAGATGCTGAATTTGGGTATCATGCTGAGTTTTTTTCTGGCAGCTGATTAATATTATAATTTGCAATGGGCCTGGTTTCTGTTTTCTAATATGGGTCAGAGTAGGGTGTGCTCAGTGACTCGGTTGTGACTATCAGACTCCAAAGGCTGATGCATATCTTAGTCACCTGCTTTTCTTAAGGAAATTTTGATGAGTATAGTCTTGGACTAATAGATACCTAAAGACAGTAACTCTGTCCTCACTAGATAATTATTTTTTATTCTAATACATGTACTTCCAATTTACTTGTTACATGATAGTTGGGTTCCTCAAAATACTGTGAGAAATCCTGTGTTAGGCATAGTTGTCTTCAAAGTCAGCTGCAATGATAGAGATATTTTTTGCTTTTAATTCTTTCTGGTATGTGTGAAATTTGTAGCCTGTTTTATCAAAAGAGCTACAATAAAAACACCCTATGCAAAACTGGAAACAAAACTGCCTGATGTAGTCTTTCCTGAGCAGCCTATTACATCAAATAGATATGAAGAACACACTGTGATATCATCCAATCTTTCCCATTATATATGACAACATGTAATTACAGAGTCTGGTACTTCCAAGGAAACCCTAATTGCTCATGAGCACTTATTCCAGAGTAAGTCAGCAGACCTAATGGCACTTTGATTAGAGCTTTTGATAGTTAAGCTCTGCTGACTGCTGCAGATGTAGTTAAGGATCATATAGCTCCTGTTGCCCATCCTAAATTTGGTGGTGATCAGTGCTTCCTCATATGAGGTTTGGCAGACTAGTATGGTTACTGGTATTTCAGTTGTTTCAGGTCAGCATGGACATTTTACATATCAGGTTTCAGTCTCACCAATTTAAGTTCAGGTTCCAGTCTCACCAATTTAAGTGTGCCCTGCTGCAGCCTAAACCAACAGTCTGTATCTCCTCCATGTTACTGGAAGTTGTAGGTCGGGGGCTTTAAAGAGATTAGTTATGTCTGTAGAATGGATCAAAGGCCAGGTGTCAATGTTGAAAGTGTTTGCTTTAGCACTTGTAGGCAAAGAATGAGTCAACATCAGAACTCTGGTGAGCACCTGAGTTTCTGGCTTCTCTTCATCTCACTACATCTCACCTGTTGGTCTTACCTGAAATGAGCATGCTCATTTTATAGCCACATAATGATTTTCTAAAACACTGTTTACACAACTTACATAACTAGACTAGCCTGTAATAATATTAAACTACTTTTATTACTATAACTTTGTATATATGCAAATAGTTTGATTGGAAAAATATCCATCTGTTGGGGTCCAAATTTTTTAGCATTATCAGAAGGATACAATTTTTAAAAATGAATACTTCAAATATACATAACCTTTTAAAAATGTTTCTAAAAATGCTGAGTATTTTCTTATATAAGTATTTATGGGGTTTATTAATTTTGTTTCGTGTGCATTGTCTAGATTTAAAGCATGCTTGTAGCCTTTAACTTACAGTTTACTGGACTGCCCCATTCATACTCTTCAAGAATTTCAGCAAGGTGGATTTGTTTTACCTGTGTCTCTTTTCAGCTGTGTTGTTCTGCTTCTGCTGAATTTATTGCCCAGGCTGTTCATCCAGAATCTTTCAAAGTGGATTTTGAGGTTCAGTTATCCCCTATTGATTTTCTAAATACACATGGCTGACAGATACTGAATTGATTGCCTTACTTGTACTTTGTTTTATTTCACCTGAAAAGTACAGTGGCTTCCTCACAACTGTATCTCAGTCTGCTTTGAAAGAGAACCATCACCTTGCAAATATCCTCAGTCCTACCTATAGAGTTTGTAAACCTTTCTTGTTAAGAAAAAAATCCTCCAATAAAATCTGTAGCATAGCCTAGGCCATCCAAGCTTCTATTTCAAATCAAGCATTCAAGGACTGGAAAAGATTCAGAGAAGAGTAACAGGCATGATCAAAGGTATAGAAAAGCTTCCATAAAAGCAATCAATAGGTAAGCTTAGCACTCCTTAGGCTGGTGTATGATCACTCTTGGAGAGCTGTAATATGGAAATGGTAATTAAGAAAAATTTTTTACATCTTTTCCAATACAAAAACTAAGGGGATCATTGAATAAGGTAAATGGATGACACATTCAGAGGGCAGATGGTTCACACAGCATGTGTTGTCTGTGCAACTGCATGCCATACTTATCATGGTATAGGTTGTCTGTTAGAGAAACATTATTTTCTCTTTCCATCCAACCTGCTGCTTAAGTGAAGCTATTTCCACTTCCCATTCATTGTATTAAAGCCCATAGGGGGATCTAGCTGTATTTGTATTTTGACAGGTATATCAAGATGCCTTGGTAAGGATAAAATAACAAACAGCAGTGTTCAGAGATGACTCTGGCACCAGACGTGGCAATCTACTTTTGGAAAAAACAGGATGAAATCAGTTAATCTTGTCCAGGCAAGACAGAAAAAAATAAGTGACAGTAGGGTGATGGTTGTCTGCCAGCTAAAAGAACTGTGGGCCTGCATAGCATTATTATCCATGCCACTGATACATAAAATGAGCTGTGCCACTGATAAACTCAACTGAGGGCTCTAGTCTGGGACTTCCCAACAGCATTGTTGTTCTGCCCTTGTAGCCTGGCCTGGCCTGAGACTTCTGGGCAAGTCTTTTTCTTTTTGTAATAAGAGCGCTTTCAGATATCTAGCAGTTGGATAAGGGTTTTAACAATGCTTAATATTAAATACATAACATTATGTACATTTATTGCCATAGTAAAGGGCAGCTTAATCCAAGCAAAAGCAATGCTTCACTGTCAAGTACCAGATCATGTAGTCAGAAAAACTGGCCCTGACACCGTAATTAGTTTGTCCCACTCACCCCTCCCCCTAAAAGGTTTGATGCTGGTGGACATAAGTACTTTTGACAGAATTACTTGCATGACCAGCTAAAGCACTTGTACAGAATTTCTCCTTGTAGCAGGTATGGTTCTGAGTTATTTGACTGCAATTTCTTGAATGTTATGTCTTTTTCTTTGACATATCTGAGCTAATTTTAAACAGTCTTTGACTGGCAAGTTTCATTTTCCAGGAGGGGATTTATATTACTAATGTAGCACTGGAGTTTGCTCAAACTTTTTATACATTATCCGGAGACTTTGGAGTGTTTCAGACTGAACTGGCCAGATTGTCTCAAGAGGCTGACTTTGCTGTCATATGCTGGATTGCCATAATTACTTTTTTTAGCTGGATTTTTTTGTATTCACACCATTTAAGTATTCCATCTTTTCAGTTTCTGATTGAATTGAACTATTTTCAACCAGAGTTGATGGAGGGAAGAAGACAGGGATCAAGAACTCAAAGTGCTCAGTGTTCATCTAACTATGTGACAATTAGATTTATATAAGACACCAAAGAAAGTTTGGAAAAGACTGACTTTATAAAGTGCCAGCCTCAGCAACAATATTAGATAGTGTGAGCACTTTTTTCAGGAATGTCCATCAACCTGAAATATGAATATAACATGGATTGTAAAACACTATTCCTGCAAATAAAGTTTGGAGGCAATCTTGACTCCAAATTTTAGGCAAAATACTCCATTACTGAAACATGAAAACCACTGGTATTACTATCCTAAAATCTGATTCAGTGTCCATGGTTATCTTTAGGAGCTTGCAAATAAATTCAGCTAAGATATGATCAGAGTAGGAACGTCAGTATTAGTTACGTGAGACTTGGACATCCTAAGCAAGTGTTCCCACCTGTTATTGATAATACCTTGTTGCCGTAAAAGTCTGTAAAAAAGACTCCGAGCCAAGTTTTGTAGGAGATAAGGTAATGGGCAGGCACTTTAATGAGCAACCCTGCTCATCCAGGAATACATCAACGCGCGCGCATGCAAGCTCTGAGTTCTATAGCTTTTATAATATAACCTATCCAATTACTACTGTCCACATGTCCAGTTCCCACCCCTGTTGAATTGGGGCTGGGGTCGTTGGGACCCTCTGTCTTCATCCACCTCCTATTCTTCAGCACACAAAGGTTCTCTGGACGCTCTCCAGGGCTTCGGGTCACACTGCTCCATGTTTATGTTCTCTTCTGATATGCTCTAATCTGGTACCTTGAGAATAAGACTAAATAGCTGGCAGATCTTCGCTGCCTGTTCTGGAGCAGGGGTAGAGATAGAAGGGCTTTATGCTACAAGCTGCTGAATATTAATTCACTAAAATTTACAGCATTACATCTACTATGTTCTTAAAATCTACAAAATATGAAAATTGAAAAATTAAAAAAACCCTTTTGGCATCAACCTCAACATGCTACAAACCGTTCACCAAATGCAGTACAACTTAGGTTTGGCACACAATGGTAAATTAATCTGAGGAAATACGTTGGCATAATAATGGCCTTTAAAAATTAAAGCTGTATTTAATTCCTTGAGTTTTAGTGTTCCTTGAGAGTGGAACATAATGTGCAAAGTGGGTTATTACAAGTCAAAAAATTCTGATCAGTAGAGTATGATAACATGATTTATAATAATTTTTGTGACTTGGTCTCATTTCAGATGAAGTGGCTATCTGTCCTGCCCCAGCAGTGTCTTTTGCTGATGACATGTCTCCTAATGGCCTTGGAAGCTGTACCTATAGACATAGATAAGACTAAAGTCAAAGGAGAAGGTCACGTAGAAGGAGAGAAGGTAGAAAATCCAGTAAGTGTACTGAAATTTATTGGATAAGCGTCAGTAATCTGGTATGGGAAACTCCCTTTCTGAAATTTCCATGTTCTTTACTGGAGTTACTTGCAGGAAGGAAACCAATGTTAGCCAGTATTGTCATAGGGTCTGCCATCTGCTGTGGGGACGTTCTGTTTAATTTAATTCTTTCATTTTTTTCAATGAGCTGCCAAAGGTGAGGTGGCACATGGAAGGAATTCCCCAGCATACAGTAGGAAGAACTTACTGTTCCACAGAAACTGACTTCAAGTGACGGGGTGGTGGCCTGGGAAATTCCAGTTGTTGATTCCAATTCAGTGTTTCGAACAGAAGAGTAATGAATGAATTGTACTATTTTAAAAAAGCCACACACTGTATTAACATGACAGATGCTTGTGTATTGCATGGGTTCCTAAACAATTGTGTCCTCTTCCTTGTTAGTTGCTGAAACAAATGAATCATAAATTGCTAATCTGAAAAAAACAAAGATATGTAAGACAGCATAATGCCTGTGTTGCTGAGATTAGAGTGTAATTTCAATAATTGTATTTAAACAAGGCTAAATTTTTGGCAGTATAGTCTTTTTCTCAATTTCACATTCTTTTTTTTGAAGGATACAGGGCTTTATTATGATGAATATCTCAGGCAAGTGATAGATGTCTTGGAAACTGATAAACATTTCAGGGAGAAACTCCAGACTGCTGACATAGAGGAAATCAAGGTAGGTTCAAAAAAAGAATTAAATTATAGTTAATTAAATCCATCATCATGAGCCATGTATGTTATATTCCGTCTTCCTTTTCTCTATTCATACTCCTCTCAATTTTTGTGAGCTTAAATTTAATTTTTATTTAGGTATTTTACTAAATCTTTGTCTATAGTCAAGGCACAGCAGAACTTCTGTTCATTACAGAATATTCCATAGCATAAAAAAACCTCCCCAGCAACAACATACACTTGATTGCATAGTTTCTGCCTATTATCTGTATACTAAAAAGCTGATTTCAGACTTTACTCAGGTAGGTGAACCTTCATGTACATCAAAACAGCTGCAATTTAGCTCTCATGTGTAGATGCTTGCTGAGTAATTTGGAACACTGTTTTGAACACAGAGGTGTATTTGCTTTCTGAGATTAAGATAGTAAGTCATAAATGTATATGATGATACAGAAAAGAATTACAAGACAGATTTTAATATCTGGGAATATTGAGGAGTTGTGCTAGAAGTAAAGTCAGTGTGAGTAGGAATGAAACAGACCTCTGGCTTTCTCCACTGCTGTCCTGTCTTTTGTGCCAATCCACACAGCTATCTGTCCAAAACCTCCCCACATCATTGTCTTTTACACTTTAGTTTCTGGCTCTAAGTGGTGGCCATTCTGCATTCCTCCTTTATGAGCTGGAAATTTAGCAAGGAATGGGTAGGGAACAGTCAAAAGTGACAGACTTAAAGAGGAGATCATGCTTTTTGTGTTTCCTTTAATCCTTCGTGTTGCCATTGGCAGCTTTTGGCTTCTTTTTCTCCTGTGCTCCACCTAGTGTAACCCTTGAAGAGTGCTGTTCATTACAAGGCTCTTGCAATAAATATGGGTGGCTGTTGCCGTGCTTGTATCTCCCCTCACATCCGATCCCGTCAGATCTCGGAAGCTAAGCAGGGTCACCCCCGGATTAGTACTTGGATGGGAGACCTCCTGGGAAATGCCGGGTGCTGTAGGTTCTAGTCCTGAGGACTTCACTGGCACCATCCAAGCTCGCTCGGCCGTGGCAGATGAACCTCAGGACTTAAACGGTGGGGCCAGTTCTGCGCACGCTGAGCCTCACCTAAAATCCACTGCGCAGGCTGGAAGGGCCCACCCACGTGGGGACAGCCCTTCCCAAATCTTCATTCGCGAAGTTTGGCCATACATACATCTCCCCTCAAGTCTTACAGCCCTCATCGAGGGGATGAAGAACACCAGCACTTTGGCTGCTTCTCACAGTTCTTTTGAACTAAGTTGAGAACATTTGATCAAGCAGCTTGTCACAAACATTATTAGGCATTGCTCCTTCAAGGTTCTGGTTTTGCCCTTTGGAGCAGCAAGATAGAGATTCTCTTTTCAGAAAGCTTTTTAGAATTCCTCTATGTTTTTATAACCATAGACATAAAAATTTTGAATCTGCTCTTTGGAAAAATATTGAGATTCTTACAGTGATTGCTACAATATTGCCGAAGACTGCCACTAGTCTGCTGTCTTGCAGCTCTTGTCTAATAGGAATCCTAAAAATTACTTTCTTCTAGTTTTTATACATAACTTGTTTTTTGACAGAGTGGAAAGCTGAGCAGAGAGCTTGATTTAGTAAGTCACCATGTGAGAACACGGCTGGATGAACTAAAAAGACAAGAGGTGGCAAGATTAAGAATGTTAATTAAAGCTAAAATGGATTCTGTTCAAGGTAAGAATACAAAATTTACCTAGATGAGTTGTGGGGGAATTGTGTTGGAGAAATGCCAGGTCCATCAGTTGTGCTTTGTTTGTTGTCAACAATAATAACTAAGCTGAAAGTGAGTGTCCCTTCTGAGCTGGGCTAGGGCCCGTAAAGACCTGTCTTTATAGGAAACTGGGGAGAAGACCCATTTGTGTTTTATAAATAACTCAACTTGCTTCTGTCTGCATTTTTCACTGACAGAAACAAGTTGAGTTATTTATAAATAAATATAATACTTATAAATAAATTTGTTAGATGCTTCTAATTATTTTTCAACTTCTATTTTGTAATGCATCAATTCATAGATTACTCACTGAGAACTAATAATATACTAGGACTGTGTTTAAGAATAAGACACAGCATTTCCTGTCTTTCCAGGGAAGAAAATTTATTTTTTTGACAGTCAGTTAACATGAAAGTTTTCCTTGTAGTCCTCTTTCAGCCTCCTTTCCATCAGTTAGAGTTACTGTACAGTTTTAAAACAAACATTAAACATTCACATTTAGAAGATTATTTTTCTTATTTTGGGGGCAGTTTTAAGCTCCTGAATAAGGAAAAACATTTGGAGTGAAAAAAGCGTCCATAGCATTTGCTTAATTTCTAATACAATTTTATGACCTCAGGCAATTTCAGTGAATAAAGTATACAAGTTTCTAATTATTCTGGTTGCTGCATGTTTGTGTGGGAAAAGGTGCTATCCCTTTTTATTTTTTGTTAGTGAAGAATTTTTAAAATCCCTTACTAGTGATGTCTTTTTGAAGAGATTTAGTTGCTTGTAAACAAAGATCCTAAGGATGGACTCCATGCTCTTGTTTCTGAAATGGTGTTTACACAATGAAACTCTTAAAAAAGGGCTCAATTTGCCTGTGCAGATTATGAATGAAATCTTTGCAGGTTATGGGGTGGGGTTCCACAGAATTGAATACATGAAATTACAAGAATCCAAGAATGAGGATCTGTCTTCCAGGCTAAGCCAAATTTACAGGTGGCAGATAGACTGAAGTGTGTAGGTGCCAGTAAGTGTTTATGGGGATGTTGCTTCTGTTGCAGACAAGCAGTCCGGTGACCACATCATTGTGACATTAACTGTGAGCCAGCTGACAGCAGCTAATGGTTGTGTATATAGTAATTTTGTGTATTTTGAAGTTTAATGGACTGATTACTTTTAGCCCTCTCTACTTTCATAAATCAATATTAACTAACAGTGTCCTTGAGAAAAATAATTTTCCCCAACAGCTCAGATTTGTTACTGTATAACTGTGAAATCTTATATTTGGGAACAGGTTATTGCAGTTCAGAATAGGCAGGTGACTACTAAAGATGTGAAAACGTTTTGTAAAGTCGGCTTTGCCCATGAGCTCTTCACATCATATACAACAAGTATGGCCAAGTTACCTATAAAATACAGTTGCATCTGAACACCCAGTCAACATCTTAGACTAAGTACAAACAGCAAGAAGAATCGTTTTATTTCCTTTTATTTTTTCTGGTAGTCTTTGCTCTATGACACAACTTAATAGCTTAGTCTTCTATCTGACCTAAAATAAGAAGGAAAAGCATACAAATTCCCTTGTTTTCTTCTCTCTCAGATGGATTGGGTTAATAAAAGAAAAAACCCCAAACAAATGTGAGACTATATTCTGAATATGTTCAATCCTCATCCAAATGTGTTTTTTAAACATTTTCAGCAAGATCCTACTAGATCAGTACAGAACAGAAGAATGTTAGGGTTTGGGTCTCAGATAATATAGTAATGTGGCAAGTAAATATTGTCAAATAAAAGGAATCTTTTTCCCCTAAATGTAAGAAATGGAAGAAAATAGGTTTGAGGGCTGGATGTTTTGTTTGTTTGGTTTTTTAAGTCTATTGTTAGTTACACTTGTAAAAATGTTTCAAAACCAGGCAAAGGCACATATTTCAACAGAAATTATGATCTCACCAGGGTGGAATGATGATTTAAATCTGCCCTGGCCAGTGTTTGCTGTTTTGTGATAATACAAACACAGCATTGAGTTTAAAACAGATAGTTTGGGAAGGAACAGTATGTTTGAAATTGTGGGTTTTCAATTCTTTTTTAAACAAATAAAATATTCTTTGCTAAGCCATCTAGTAAAAGCTTGTCACAGTTGTTGTACTTAAAATATCAAAGTGTGTGCTTCTTAAGAGAGGGTACTATCTATCATTAGCATTCAGAAACCACGGTAACATCTAGAAAAGCCTGTGGTAGAAATGTGTTCAGTTGTTAGTGCATTGTGCATTGATACGGTTTGGTATCAATCCTGTCATAAGGAAGAGAAAATGCTTGCCACTTTTAGACAGAAGACCTGACTCTCCACTGTCTTGTACTTCTCTTTTTTCACAAATGAAATCTGAATATCTGCTTATCTGATTTGGTATAATTTTATGCCACATTGTACATAAGACTGTGGCCAGATATAAGTAATTTGCAAAATGTACAGAGCAATAGAAGAGTTGGACTCTTCCTGGTTCAGGAAAATATACAAGTTGTTAGCCTTGATATAGCATGATTTCAACTATCTTATTTACATAAAAGATAATAAAATCCTTTTCTTGGTTTATATAGCTCAAATTCATTGTAATTTTCTTTGCTGAACCATAAACTTTAATTTGTGCTTGTGAAATTATGGTATGCCATGCAACACTGACACATTAGGACTGTAGTGCAAATTGCCATCCATTTTGCCAGCCTCCTTCAGGAAAAACAACTTAAGAAAGTTTGCTATAGTTTCCTCCAACAGTGAAAAAATTATACAGCCCTCAGGAAGCCTCAGGTACTTAAAAAGCATAAGCTCCCATATGAAAGACTTTAACTTCTTGATCTCACTGGATTTCAAACTTATTTTCTTGTTTTCCATGTGTACCTTATTCTTTCAGACACTGGCATAGACCATCAGGCTCTCCTTAAGCAGTTTGAGCACCTGAACCATCAGAATCCTGACAAGTTCGAACCTAAAGACTTAGATATGCTGATCAAAGCAGTGAGTGCCAGATATTAACTATTTATGGGGGTTTGAGTATTAATTATTATGGGTTTTTTCTGTCTGGTAAAGGCAAATCCTTTCCTATATACCACTTTTATAAATGACATGCAGGTTTCATTTTGAGAGACAAGTCATTTGTCTCCACGCAGACTGGAAAAATGTCAGTGTGCACAGTGGCAGTATAAGCAACTTTGGGAATAAAACATACCTTTCTGGAAGTCTTTAAATTAAATACAGTTCAGATAGGGGTACATGTTTTCCAAGTGTATTTTCTGATTTCTAATTCTAAATGATACAAGATTCTCACAGAATGCCATAAATACTTAACCCTAACCTAGTCATATGAATTTTGGGATCTATTATATATATGTCAAGCTGCAAAACCACAGCAGAGTAGAATTTAAGATTATCAGTATTAGAAATTGCTTACACTGGGCATGACATTCAGTGCCTGTTGAGCAGATTCAGTATCAGCCACAGGTGTGGGGGATTTTTCAGTGCGTTTTTCAGGAGATGCAGTTAAGCAAGGCATAGTTTTTTTCAAAAGCTGGAGAAAAATACACTTCCCACGGGGAGAAATGACTTTTGTCTCAGCTGTGCTTTAGAGAACACTTCATGTCCAACATGAGCATTTGACAGTTTTCATATTTTCAAAATAAATTGAAAGATAAGTTATATTTCAAGCTCTCTGTTATTTTTGTATAATTTTTTTACCCTTGGAAATTTTAATCTGTTTTCTGTAAAATTATTTTTATAGAGATATTATAATTTTTCTTGCCATTTCTGAACATGACTTCTGGGAAAGTCCTAGTTGGCTAGGAGATGCATATCCTCAACAGGGCAGTTCTTTCTTGCATTATGTATTTTATTGTTTTGTCTTTTCCTTTCTCAGACAAGACACTCACAGAGTGTAGTGGGCATTTTAGGGAGTCTGCTGTGAAATTGGTTTTTTTATAAGGTACAGTGAATCTGAAAACTAAAATGTAAATGATGAAAAGACAATAACAGGTATAAACATGTTCTTTGAAAAGCACAAAAAATCATTTGGCCTGTCTGAAAATTACATCTTTAAGCTCCATACAAGTACTTGCTAGAAATTGTTCCCTCACTCTTACCCTTTCTCTCCATATAATTGTTTTATTTTTTAATTTAGTCTGTGTTAAACTACTGCAAACTAACTCCCATTATTAATGAAGGCCCTTTTTTCATTAAACTGTAGGATAAACTACAAATGTTCTTATTCTGAAGTATTCAAGGAGTTAATGGTACTATTAATCTGGGACTTATTTAACTTGAGTTAATTATTACTAACTGATGAGAAAGGACACCTTGCTGTCTGTGTACAGTACCATGCAATTGCAAAAATTGTCTAGCCAGTTGAACCCTTGCAAATTAATTTCCATGAAAATAACAGATGTTTCTACATTGCTGTCATATGAACAGAACCCCTCAACTGGTCTACCCCGTGTTTAAAAGGAGAATGGCAAAATGGCCAGCCTTGCCGACAGAGCTGAACAATGCAGTGTTTAATGTCAAGGGTGTTACATAATTGTGTGGCATATTCATATGTCCGCATATATCTGTATTTTTAGGCTACAAGTGACCTAGAAAACTATGATAAGACCCGCCATGAGGAGTTTAAGAAATATGAGATGATGAAAGAACACGAGAGGAGGGAGTATTTAAAAACATTGGATGAAGAAAAGAGGAAGCGAGAAGAATCCAAATTTGAGGAGATGAAGAAAAAACATGGAGATCACCCCAAAGTTCACCACCCTGTAAGGCCACAGCCTGTTCTTATGTGACTGAGTGGAAGCCTTCCTTTCCAGAGAAAAAGAGCTAATACACAGTACTGTTTGCTCTATAAAAGGCAAATTAATTTAGCTTTCTTCAGCTATTGTTTCTAGATGAGTCTGTGTGGCCATGACCGATTATTACAGGTGCTCCTTTCCACAGAATATGCATTTCCTTGACATTCGCTCTTTCCCTGGGCCTTTCTGTCTAAGGAATGTGTTAGACCTGATCAAAAGGGCATTAAAAAAAATTCCATTGATTCTATTTGCTACAGACTAATCAGCAAACAAAGCCTTTCAGAGAAACCATAATGCAAAGGTAATGCAGAAAAATTACACTAAATTGTCTTTTGAATAGTTTTTCTTTAAACAATCTACAGGGAAGCAAAGATCAACTGAAAGAGGTGTGGGAAGAAGCAGATGGACTAGATCCTAATGAATTTGACCCCAAAACATTTTTCAAATTGCACGGTAAGAAGTTTAGTTTTAATTTAATGAACAAGTGAAGTGACTTTCTTTTACATTCTGCTGAGGACAAGTTTGTCATATGCTAGGATGAAGTCTTATACCTCAAACAATTTGGATGAGTCTGAATAGTATACAGGGGAAAATATTTATTTGTTATTGTTTGTAAGTTTTCTGCAAAGTTTTAAATGCAGCTTAAAATTAGAAAACAGAGTTTTGTTAAACTACTCCTAAAATCATACAGCCCCAAACCAGTAGTGATTCCTCAGAGAAGTATGGGTAGTTAGAGGGCTGTCCATATCTTTAACTTTGCTTGCACATTACATACTAGGAATAAAACCTCAGAGGTGTATCTCTGGTGGGCATCACCTCTGCAGATAAGTACCAGACACCCCTAATCTTTGGAACGTCCTAGACTCGAAACCTCATCAGAAGTTGCAAGATTAATATGATGAAAACCAAAATGCCCTCTAATCCTGCCACTGTTTCTGAGCACTGTGCAACTAGAAACAGTAAGTAGCAACAGTAGCAGACCTGAGGATGCATCTCAATGGACATTTTGCTTTAGATGTGATTATATTATCATGTAATCCTATATTCTGAGATTGTTAAATGCTTCATCAAAATGAGCCACTAAGTAGATCCTCCCTGGAATTAGACTGCACAGGGTACATAGAACAGTACACAGAATTTGACTAATCCCAAAGATGATGATTTAGGTGAAGAAAACTGTTCTACCTTGAGTCTGAACTTTTATCTTGGCTTATAAAATGTATAAATATGTACTATAGTTACTAAATCTTATTTCTTCTTTCTAGAAAGAGATTTTGAAAGAATTTTCTGAAAGTTTTGGCAGCTTGTTTGTGTAAATCCTACCAAAACACAAATAGCTGAAATAACCTTTTGCCTTAGAGCTTGGTATTTAAAAAAATTTGAAGCAAATGGAGAAAAATATCACATAATAACATCTATTTGAAGTAGACATTCTCCTTCAATTTCAGAGGTAGTATAAAAATATTTAGAGTACAATGAAGGATAAAAGATGGATCATTAGTTATCAAGTATTCTCCTCTCTGCATTTGTCATGAAAAGTCATTTTACTGTTATCTCAAGTGCTGCATATTTATACAGATTTTCATATAATTCTTCATTTTTTTTGAAGAGTCATACTGTCAATTAACAAAATTTTTCTGCAAAATTTTGTTGCTGCTGAGTCTAATTACAAATTTAGTTGTCAAATTGGGACAACTTGTTCTCAGCAATACTTTTTGGCAGTTGCACTCTGCGTAATCCTGTGGTGACCTATTTCAGTTTGCTAATCTAAGAAGTAGGGATATTGCTCCAGACTTGTCTAACCAACCAAAAATGGTAATACACTTCAGCCAATGTCTGATAAAAAACTAAACAGAAAATCAACCTATGTAACCAGTTGCTTGTTAAATGAGGTTTCTAATCCACATGGGACATGTACACTGATCCTTACTTAATTCATTAAGATCTATTACATGTATGACTTTCTGTACCTACTGAACTTGCATTTTAACACCTTTTTTGTAGATGTCAATAATGATGGTTTCCTGGATGAGCAAGAATTAGAAGCCCTGTTTACTAAAGAGGTAAAAAAAAAATCAGATGCTTCATTTCTTTCAGTAAATGGTTACAGGGATGTCTGTATTTTTTTCCAAGTATATGTTTTGGTTTTGGACTATCAAATAGAGTATTCATGCTGAATTTTGTGCATCCTTAATATTTCTACAAAAACACAAAACCTATCAGCAGGAAAAATAAAGCAGTAGAAGAACAAGAGGCAGACATCAGAGGTCTAGTGCCTGTGTATTTCTCTGCCACAGGCTTGTTTGAGATTTTATAACTCATCTGCAGGATAGGTATTAATTATATAAATTGCAGTGCAGAGATTTGCACTCTTGCTCTGTCCAGATGCAGCCTGGTAGAGGTTTTGAGGTTATGAAGCTGTGCAGCTGTGCTCATTCAGTGTTTATCAACAAGTCTTATGGGAGAAAGGGCACACTTGTGTGACTTGGCTCAGGGACACCATGCTTTGGAAGTGGCTACAAAAATTTCATATTGTGCTGGTTTAAAGGCGAACCAGCAGGGGAAATGAACTCACCACAAGAGAGATTATAAGTCAGACCTAAAATTTAATAATAATATTATAATAACAACACTGACACAAAAGGGAAATTGCTTTCAACTCACAAAACCCCAGCAGTATAACCCAGTGTCCTGGGGCACAAACCCAAGGGGGTTTGTTTTGCCCTTGTGCTGAGACCCCTGTGGTTCCCCCAAGTCCAGAGCAAAAGGAAATGAAAAACCTGTTGGTGCAGGCGAGGGCTGTGGTCTGGGCGAGAGCGGTGATCTCCTCCTGTCGAGGTCCTGCTGCTCCTCTGGATCCGACGAGAAGTTCCCGAGGTCTTCTTACCCACCACTTATGTACCCTCAGGGAGCACCCAGTCCCTCCCCCTGGGTGGGGACTCACACAATGGGTGATTAACTCTGGGAGCCAGGGGGTACTGAACTGTTGATGGCCCCTTGGCAGCTCCGCCCCCCTCAGGCTGGGTGTGAAGGTGATAATGGCTCCCTGGGCAGCTGCTGCTAATGGCCCATTATCCTTGGGGAATGAATAGAGGGGGTAGAATACACAGCTTTGATCACCCACACACAGGGTTAGCTGGTCCCTCCTGCTGAACTAGGACACATATATTTTGTGTCTGGCTAGTTTGGTGCACATGTACATCTGGTAAAGTGAACAGTCTCTTAGTTTCCTTAAGCCTTAGTTTGCTGTTGTAAAAGCAAATATTAGCATGTTTTTGCCACCCAGAGGAGTAATGATAGCAATGTACTGAAATTCCAGAGATAGAAACTACAAAATCAGTAAGTAAATGAAGGGCCTTGATCTTCATTGTTTCAGTAGGTTAGGTTTTGGTATAGCAGAAAAAACACCCTGATAAATTTCCCATTCATAGGTCCAGGGCTGTGGCTGTCAATATCTAATATTTTTTTCTGAATTGAAAGAGTCAGGGAAGAAATGCACTATACAGTATATATAGACACTTATAAATTCAAACTACTGTAATTTTTTAAAGAAACATAATTTGCAAATACAGATTTCTGACAATACTTTTCCATAATCCGCTTCAATACAACAAAAATACAGGGCAGTCTTTTTTGGCAGATGTCTCACTGTTTTGTAGGTTTTTTAGTTTAAAAACAAGTAGTCTGGGGCCTTAAAATTACCTATGGCTATGCAAGTAGAGCTCAATGCCTGAGAAAGTTAAGTAGAAGCAAATAAGCATGAACTCTCCAGAAAAGTATTGTGCTAGAAGTGGACCATTAAATTTAGCACTCAATTTGCCTTGTGATATCCTGAATGCTTACAGGGTCAGCTGCATGCTGTGGTAAAAAAACTACTCTGTCCCATTCCAGAAACCACGTGGAACCTCGGCCTGCTTTCAATCAAATGTAGGATCAGACTGTGCACACTGAGGTCAACTTTACTGTAACATCCACAGCACTGAATTGCAACAGACCACATGAATTAACTGAAAACTTCATTCTTAGGAAAGAAAGGCTCACTTGTTGCTTAAATACTGTGCTGAAAGATGAAAATTGTACGCACACGCACTCTCACTCTATTGCAAAAATGGTGAACTTAGGTTTTTAGCAACATCTTGCACTACTTTTCCATATATGCTCTGTCATTTGAATGAGCAGCCTTTCTTCAACCTAACATTTACTAATTCTGAATTTCAGCTGGAGAAAGTTTATGATCCCAAGAATGAAGAGGATGACATGGTTGAAATGGAAGAAGAAAGGTTGAGAATGCGAGAACATGTAATGAATGAGGTGGGGACTGACTGATACTCATTAGAGCTGATTTCCTTCTGTGTTCAAGAAATGCAGTTCTCCTACCATGAAGTGTTGTCCAAGTGCAGCAGAAAGATATGACATGTCACACTGCAGGCTGTTTGTGCTGGGATTCACACAAAGTGACAATTCTCAAGTCCTATCCCTGTATTCTGATGTAAATGCATGATGACTAGTTTTTATTTAAAAAGTTCCAGAGAAGGAATTGTGCAGTAACCTCTGCCTTTTGCAGATACTGAGATTCAATAGAAATTCCCTGTGAATTGTGTGTCAAACAGGGAAGAGCTCTAAATGTTCTTTGGCACTTGGCAAATGGTTAAGATTCCCATATGTAGAGGCATAGCTCACCTTTGTCCCTTCAGAAGAGGACTCAGAGCTAAAGGTATCACCTATGACAGTGAATACCTTTACTAGGTCTGAAAGGTTTTCAGCTCAGGAGACAGAGGAAAGGAATGTTTTGAAACACCGTGTTCTTCACCCATAATTTTTCTGTATTCAACTATATTCCTTAAGCTTGAGGAACACAGCAAGCCTGGTCTTCTGTAAGTCCTAAAGGGAAGGGTTTCCTCCCTTCCCCTTAAAGTATTCTGACACAATTCAGAACCTCCCTATCCAACAGTGGATATAATTTTGTAGCTGTGAGTCAGAGTAATTACCAGAAAGCTACAAAACATTTTTCTCAAAAAAAATTACATTCTACTATTAGTACTGGGGCTGTGAACACACATGTTTTCAATAAAGCCAACGATTTTTTAAGTAAAATGTGAAGATTTACCTTTTAGTTCTATTTTTGTTAAGCTGTATGAGATTGTGAGAAGTTTTCAGAAGATGTTGCGGGTGTTCTCTTGGAAAGGGGACAGTTTTAACAATTAAAGTGGTTATATTTGAGGATATTTGATTGATGAAATTAAACATTAGCTCCACCAAAACACATTCTTTAGGTTAAGCTTAATTTTTTGCTTCTAATAGGTTGACATCAACAAGGACCGACTAGTGACTTTGGAAGAGTTTCTCCGAGCTACAGAGAAAAAAGAATTTTTGGAGCCAGATAGCTGGGAGGTAATAAGAATGTGTTCCAAATACAACATAGAGTAGCATTACCAGCACTCTACCAGGAAACCAAATGGCATGTCTGTGACCTTTGCTTTTTTCTGATTCTGGGTTGGTATGTGTGCTGTGAAACGCCTTAGCTAAATGTAACTTACAAATGTAGCAGCCTAATGCAATGCAGATGTGAGCCTTACGGGTTCACAAACATGGAAAAGGTCTGGCGCCACCCTGGGGATTCTAGAAGAGCTTTTCACACATGCGTTTCAAATGGAAAATGGACATTTTGATTACGAATAAAGGGAATATAAGAGCTCAGCTTGGAAGCAAGACGATAGTTTTCTGTAGTTGAGTTTTGCTGAAAAAATGGCTGAGAAATTACTTTTTTACTCTTTGCAGTGAGTGTACCCTTTACAGTGTCATGTATGGGTATCTTGTTCTGAGAGTTTTTTAGTGAACTGTACAGTTTAGATAGGAATTTCAGTGGGGAGATAATAAAAAAATATACAATAGTTCCTGGCTAAGTATTCACACTTCCATGTATTTTCTTGCAGACACTAGATCAACAGCAGCTTTTCACTGAGGATGAGCTGAAGGAATTTGAAAATCATATTTCCCAGCAGGAAGATGAACTTAGAAAGAAGGCAGAAGAACTTCAGAAACAGAAGGAAGAGCTACAGAGGCAGCATGACCAGCTTCAGGCTCAGAAACAAGAGCTTCAGCAGGTACATGTACGAGAACAGAGTATTTTTACCCCTTTTCTGTACCCTTATATGTGTAACAGCTCATGCCAATTCCAGCTCTGGAGCATTCTTTACCTTGATTTCTTGTATAAGTCCCAGCTGAATCCTAAACTAATGGTAGCACAGCAAAACATAGTCTAGTACTCAGATTACAGCAAACAGTGCAAGCATCTCAACTCAGCCATATACTCACTAATCAAGACTGTACATAACGACTGCAAAATCTGTTACAAGTGTATTCATTTATGTCACATCAGAGAACATGGACAAATTTAAGTTTTTCAACTGCATATTTTGTTTTTCACCAGGTTGTAAAACAGATGGAACAAAAGAAACTACAGCAAGGAAATCCTCCCGCAGGACCAGGTGGAGAACTGAAATTCCAGCCCCGTATGTGTCTCTGTGTAGATACACAAACTTTAAAATAAGATTTGCAATGGAAAAGTCATTACAACTATATTTTCTGTTGAAACTATTAACTTAGTGTAATTTTAATGCTCTCTGTAGAGAGGTTCACTAAACATTCTTGAAGAGGAAAGTATGTAATTTTAAAGTATTCCTGAAATCTCAGTGCTTTTAAATCCATAGTAAAGAAACAGATTTCTAACACAAGGCATTGAAGGCAGAGAAGGAGAATTGTGTTGTACTAAAAATATTGAGATCTAGGGTATCTAGGATTTCTGAGCATCCAGAGAAGAACAGGGACATACAAATGACCTGTCTTAAAAAAATCTGTCTTAATCAAAGCTTTTAAATATCCTCAGGGGTCAATTTACCAGCAATCAGATGCAACATGACACCACAACTTAGTCTTAGACAGTATGAAAGACCAATTGCTTCCACACCTCAGAAGAAGGCAGTGGCATAATAAATCACTGCATTTGCTCATTGGTAGCAACAAAATGGCCAGATATATATTAGCACTTCTTATCTAGATTGTTCATGTTTCCTTTGTGCTTTAAATGGGCTCTGCTGCCCATGGATCCTAACTGAGCATTTTCTCCCCCTCTGGAAAAGCTGAAACTCTGCTGGCTTTATTGGCTTCCATGTTCGTATGCTGACACAATCAGCAGAACTCAAGAACTTGACATTCATCTCAAACATAGGCTTCAGATCTACCCAGGCAGCCTTTTGAATACTAGAATCTCTTAACTGCCCCTGCAGGGCCAACAGTGGGATTTCAAACCTCAGGTGCTGTGTTCAGTGATTACTCCTTTGTTGGTACCCTGAAATTCTACCCACTTAGTTCCATGAAAGGAAATGATGGAAATTCAGAACTGATTGAATTTTGTCTTTGCTTTGAAAGTGCCTCTGGGTAATTTAATTTTACGACACTTAGAACTAAGAGCCTAAATTGCCCTCACCAGATGGTATGTCTTTAGATACCTGTACCTGTCAATATTGTAGTAGATACTGTTCTTAACACATGTATTATTTTATGTAAAATCTTTATGCAAAGTCATATAATCAAGTGTCATAAGAATTCATTTTATTAGCCAGAACTGGTCACTACTCATTCACTGAGTCAAGGACATCCAAATAGACAGTATTTTAAACCTATAGACCACTAGAGCTACTAAGGGTACTTCAAGCAAAAAAAGAATGCCAAAAATGCAGGTGCAAGTTCTGAAATCTTCATCAAACTATGAAAATTAGTATTATTCAAGCATAAGCCAAGGGAGAACATTGTAAGTATTGATGCAGTGAGGAGTAACATACAGGAGCCAGTTGTTCCTTACGTCTTTTTCAAGCTTCCCATATTGGGATTAAAGGTCCCATAAAACCATGGTATATTTCAGAAAGAGCAATCTCCAAAGAATCAATGTGTTACTGTTTAAAAATATTTCACAGAAAACAGAAACAACTGGTAATCTAAGAAGAAACACTGAAAAATAATGCAGTCTGTTGGGTACTCTGAATCTGATTGCATTGTTAGTCACATAGAAAATTTTTGATTCCATTTATAAACAAAAAAATAGAAGGTTTTGTTGATTGTTCCTATGATAGGAACTTTCCTTCAGAGACTTTTCACATTTGGGGCCAATTTGATTGAGAAGTTAACAAATGCTCTATTCTTGTTTTCCAGCTGGGGAACACAAAGTTGGAGATGCACCAAAACATCCGGTAGGAGGTGATCAGCCTTTACCACCAGGACATGTCCAAGAACCAGCTGTTAGAACTGATCAAGTTCACCCTTAACCACTTTGTGCCTCAACTTTCTAGCATCTTTATTATTTGGGGTGGGGAAAGGGTGGGAGGGGCTTGGGGGGGGGCTTGGCAGGAAATCAGAGTGAAACATGAACTCTCCACTCTCTTCCTCAGAATGTAAAATTATGGTTATATTAGAGATAAAGTATCAGTCAGGTTTGATTTATAAATTAAACTAATTTCCTCTCCAATGCATCAGTGAGAAACAAAAGGGGGATCATCTAGAGGTTATAATAGAGGAGGAAATTAGGGAAACAATTAATACTAAAGATTTTTATAGCCAGCAGACTGAGCTGTTGAACTTTTCTCTTACAAAGATGGAAGAGATGTCTGCCATTCTGTGTTTAGGCATGAATCAGAATCTTCTCAGAGAGGAAGCAGGGACCAGGCCTGAATATCATTAGGTCTAGTTTTGTGTAGAAACTTTCCAGAAATGCTGAAAAGAAAAAGATGAGGAAACAGCAACTAGATAAAGGCCTGCACTTTCTAGCTCTACCAAACCCTTTCTTCTTTGAGACCAAATAAAAATCAAACTTCTTAATCACAGAAAATTTGCACTTTCTAAAATTTAAACATGGCAAAGAATTATGTGGAATAGTGAATATTTTTCATGTTTACAGAAGCCTAAGAATTTCACTGTAAGCCTTCAAAAGGAATACTGTGCTTCTAGTGCATTGATCTGAACCGTCCTCCTTGTTGAGATTAATTCTGTGTGGCAGTTGAAAGCTCAACTGGCTCTTGGGACAATACTTTTGTCCTCAATTCTTTCATCAGATGTCAGCTGATCTCAAAATTTTGCATGTTATTAAATGAGCTTTTTATGTTGATGGAAATATTGTGCAAAACGGAACAAGACTCATTGTCTTTTTCTGTTCAGATTATCCTACCTCCTACAATAAAACCAGATTTTTCAAAGTGCACCATGTGCTGCAGAAAGGTCTTCTCAGACATGAATCTGGGACTCATTAAGGGTCTTAGTAGTAACTCTTCTGAGTTTTTCAGCAGTTGGTTTAAGTATATGAAGTGTCCTAAACCAGGGGTGCTACTTGATTGTATTATTTTGGTATTGAACCAGGATAGGTCCCTAATATTGCAAGCCAAGATTCTACAAGAGCAAGTTCATTTTCCTGTCAGTTTTACTCTGTTGCTGAAAAGTTGTGTGACTGTCCTTGCTTTCCATTAATTTCAAACTGAAAGTATCCTAAAGTGTAAACCCTGTTTGGATCTCTTTATTTGCTTGGGGTTTTGTGTATTTTGTTTTTTTTAAACATGGGTTGTTCTGATTGTGTAATGCTGGCTTTGAACAGATACACATGCACCTTTACATTTCTTTCCTGTTTTGTGGCTAACTGCTGACAGTGGCATTAAAAGAGATATTTTGGGGTTTGAGCAAAGAAACAGAAGAATGCCTTTGTTATAAAAAGATGCTGGGTTTGGAATAAAACGAATATTTTGAGCAAACTCAAAAAAGACAGAAGGCAATTGCTAACATTTTGTGTTGACATTTGGGAACTTTCTCACTCTGAAGAACTGTGATTGATGGAAGCTAGGCACATTCCTTCTGTGTTCAAGGCTTCTTTCATCAGACCTGGGCATATTCTTGTGCTCCACACAATATAACAACTCAGTGCCAGAACAGATTAGGGTTCCTTATCTGTTTCATCTTGTTAGTTGTCATGTCACATTTCCTTCATTTATACCACTCAATCAGTTGGACTTCTTTTACCTTTTTTTCATTCTGTATGCAAGTAGTTGACATTTTTAGTTTCCAAAACCAGTGTCTCCATTGTTTGTAATTTCCATGCAATTCTAAGAACAGTTTGATGTTGTCTTTGTCAAGAGACTAAAATACCTTTCAACAGCCTCATCTGTTTGCAAAGAGGCCCAGACAAAGTTACAGCTACATAATGTTTCTCCATGCACAGCCCTGGCTTAGAGGTTGTAGCCTGATAATGGGTAACAGGGTGAGGAGGGAAACAAAGAGGGAATTATTCGAATATCAAGGAAAAAGTGAGGGGAAATTTTTATTGTGTTCTCCCTATCCCACGTGAAAGTTTGCAGAGGACAAGTGATACAGCCACAGATGTTTGTAGAGAATCAAGAGCTGAAACCTTTAGTGTGAAGGCTTTTCTACAATACAAATCATTCCTTCAGGCTGCATTTGCCTCCTAACAAATGCCATTATATGATCATGATATGCTTTGTAATGTAATGCTCAAGCTTCAGTTTTGGTGCATTTTGATTATAAGATCCTGACTCTGCAGTTGGAGATTTGCCCCCTTATCCCATTTACTTTGAAACATCCAGAGTTTTGTAAACAACTGTTGCAACTTGGGTGCTGTACTTGGGCAGTAGAAAGCTATAATCACAGATAAATAAGGGACTGGAATATCACTGGCACAAGTGCTTTCACATGTAATCGCCTCCTAAATGAAAAGCAGAATACAAACACCAGTTCCACCACAAAGATGCAGAAATTTGGTTTTTTACTTGGCTGGGAATTCGGTAGAACAATGAAGGGGTAAAATTTCATCAATGTTGTACAAATTCATATCTCCAGTGCAATATATGTATTAAAAAAGCCCCATTCTGTACTTTGTATAGATTAGTTTTTAACTGGATTAAACTGAAACTCAGCACAGTGACAGATGTTTAGTGTTTTATTTTTAGCGGGTGGGCAAGAGGCGGATTTACATCTATACACACAAGTTGGTATTCACAGAATCATCAAATGGCCTGGGTTGGAAGGGACGTTAAAGGTCATTAGTTCCAAACCCCTACCTGGGACAGTGACACCTTTCACTAGACCAGATTCATCAGAGCTTCATTCAGCCAGGCCTTGAACACTTCCACAGCTTCTCTGGGCAACATATTCCAATGACTCACTACCCTCACAGTAAAGAATTTCTTCCTAATATCTAATCCAAACCTGCCCATTTTAGTTTGAAGCCATTCCCTTTGTCCTGTCACTACATGCCCTTGTAAAAATCTCCCTCCATCTTTCTCAGAGGCTCCTTTTAGGTCACCCCAAAGCCTTCTCTTGTGCTTGG
The DNA here is from genome assembly GCF_047495875.1 of Pithys albifrons albifrons. Classification (NCBI taxonomy): domain Eukaryota; kingdom Metazoa; phylum Chordata; class Aves; order Passeriformes; family Thamnophilidae; genus Pithys; species Pithys albifrons. The sequence goes on along the minus strand of NC_092463.1, from coordinate 51,447,989 downwards.
GGTCCTTCCTCTTTGCTGTCCACTTCTTGCTTTCTGGAAAGATGTGAATTTATAAAAAGGTGTAAGGGATCTTGTGATCTGCCCTGGCCCCACCTGCCTCACTGCAACAGCGATTTCACTAATTTAGTACTTGAATGTTCAATTTTCTATATTCATAAAAATACAAACCCAACTAATTAAAATGCTACTGCAACAGCATTACAAGCTCTTAACACCACACACTTCCTTGACTTGTTCAAAATAGAAATCCTAGAGAAGGTGAAGCCTCGTGGACTTAGTAACACATTTTTCTATAGATTGTGTTCTTAGAGATTTTGCATCCGTAGCCAGGTGTTGCCCACTTCAGGATGTCAGAATGGCTGGGACAAGGTGTCTCGTGAGATCCACAGAATGTGATGCCCTATCCAGCTACATTAGACTTTTCCATCTCGTAAATACATGTAGGAAAAACATGTAGGGTCGCATTTTGCAAACAAGCAAAGCTCTCAACTATGGCTTGTCCCTTGGTAACTTATGCAAAAGTAGGTAGCAGATGCCAAGAGCTGTCCCTGAGGATGTTGCCAGAAGTACTTTCTTGTTTACATCCTGAAATACCTATTACTGAAATTAAAGAGTTAGTTGCACCAAGGTTGTGAAATCAGAGTCCCATCTGAAAACAGCAATACTGACTATAGTTTAGTTACATTTCTAAAAAAAATTTTTTTATATTTTTACATAATGAGAGATAGGAAACTAGCTTGAGTCCTATTATTTATGCATCCACAGACAGCAAATATCAAAACCATCCACAGATACCGTAATGTTACCTAATGCCTTAAAAGCTACACTTGTTAGAATCGCTTTGTATCCCATAGTAACAGTTTTTGTATAATGATACTGTCAAATACTATACTAAATAACAGTCCACGCAGTCGCTTGTGTGGTGAGGTACAGTATCTGTGAGGGAAAGTAATTTTTTGAGATACCCAAGCTTCTAAACCTGATACACTTTTCAGTGACAAAGACAGTGATAGAGCAGCACTACAAAATTGACCTCTCCTTTCTTTGCCCCTTTTCCATCAATTCAAGGAGGTGTTAGTCTGAATGACTGCATAGTGATTGCTGCTCAGTCTCTGTGCAAACAATGTGTATTTACTCAAATGTGTATTTCCTTTGACACGTAATAACTCACAGCTGGTACCTCCTAAGAAACTGCCCACAGGGCCATTTCTGTGTTAAAAAAGACGATTCTACATAAAGTGTAGTTTTCTCCCCCCATATTTCATTTCACACTCTCATTATCTTGTTACTGTTATTAATACATTGAAGACTTCAATTTCTGTGCTATCATCAGAGACAGTGGAGAAAATAGGATGAAGATGCAGGCAGCCCTCTAACTCCACTATGCTCATGCCAAGCTATCCCAGTTCACAAGTTCAGGGCCCACCTAGCAGGTTACTCAGTCATGGAGTACCATCCTTTGCAAGCTTGTATGTATGGAAAGTCACAGAAAGACACTACACACTTCAGCATAAGTGAAGTTTCCAAGCCCATGTCAGTTCTACAGCCTGTGCAGACCTTACCAGTGCATTTAATGCCATGGAGACATGACACATCCGTTAAACACACAAGGATTTCTCAGCTAACAAGCACATACAGTTGCACACCATTTCTTCACTAGAGGGAGTCTAAGACAAGGATTACTGAGCACTCTCCAGAGCTAATTAAGAAACAGAGTGGTGTCATACCAAAATAGGATGAAAACTGAATGATCCCTCAAAAGCCAAAGAGCTGCTATGTTTCAACAGGGCTTTTATTTTCCTTTTACAGAAATTAACTTATCACATTATGCTATTTCTTTTTGAAAGAGACCCTGAAAGTAAATAAACTCTAAGCTAATGATGCTCTTCCTGAATGCAAATGCCTCTGCACCATCTAAGTACCACAACTGGATAACAACTTGAGAATTATGTGGTATTTAAAAACCCAAGACGGTGACCAGGAAAAGCTACTGTTTACCAGAATCCATAGTCCCAGAGTAGGATCCTATATTTTAGTGGAATAAAAAAGGCAATGCCATACCATTTCTGCCAAAAAAATAGAGCTGGAGGAAACAGAATTATATAGCTCATTGTCACTCCTGAGGCTGCTCAAGGAACAGCTTCTTTGGAGGTAGATGGCAAGTTGATTTACATTAGCTTTTTACCCTTCCAGGAATTCTAAAGTTGGAAATTGCATATATTGGAGTCAGCTTAGGGATGCTAGGTCAGTCAGTCTGTGAAGCTCTCAGAGAAGCACAATCACCAATAAATACCCAATTAAACTGATAAAGATAATTCTGCTAAATATATGAACTGAGATAAAGGAATAGGGAGTTGTCATTCAGCCATGCCTTAAGATTTTGAGCAGTTTCCATGTATCTCTAGTTTAATTGTCTGTGTTCAATGTCCCACTTATTACTACACATAAAGCCATGGTTCAATTTCAGCTACAGAAGTTTTATAATTCTTAGTCTAAATACTCTCTTTATATGCATTTTAACAAAGAAAGAGGAAAATCAAGTGCTGTAAATGTTCACTTATTTGTGTTCACTGAGTATTATAAAATGATCAAGAACTAAATAAATGACAGACACTGTTCACAGTCTAAATAACTATCTGTATTTTAACTTTCTACAGTGTTTTCAGACAAGAAAAATAGTCAGCCTGTCATCTGTCCTAATGAGTAGATTTAGTTCAATCTACAGGCAATGACAGTATTACCATAATAGTCTTTATTAATTTATCTATTAATTATTTACAGGTCCCCAGTTGCATTTTAGTTGGCTCAGTCTTTGTATTAACAGCTGCTTGTCTTTCAGTTGGGCTGATTGCTTTCCTGTACAGTAAACACACTCAACCACATCAGTGGTTTCCAGTGTCTAAATTTCAATTCTGATTGTATTACAATTTCTACATTGAAAACTGTTCCTGCAAATGATTTTATTCTAAGGCACATAGGAGGGATCAGTGACTACAGCCAGCGCTGGAACACTCCTTACCGCTACCATGATCTTTAGCTCCAGCTCCCAAAAGCAACACTCGCACACTTTTGCTCCTACTTGCTTAAGAGCAAAGTTTTCCTGTGGTCCTTTGGCAGCTGCAGGCAGGCTGGAGATTGCTAAGCCATCTGTGCCAGTACGTGGCACTGCAGATCTGGGCCCTGCTGGCTTATGCATGTTTCATCACAGCTCATCTTTCAGTCTAGACATGTCCTAAATGTTTCAGATGTCCCTTGGACTCCTCAGGACAAAGCCAGGGTGGCACTAAATATGCACAAAGCATTTTTTTTTCATTAAAACCCCCCAAACAACCAAAAACTCCAAACCAAACTGCAACATAGTAGTTACAAAACAGGAGAAAAATAGTGCTGGGATGAGATGCAAAAAATTCACATTCTGCCACAAAGGACTAACTGAAATGATGCAGTTTGACCCAGAAAGTGGCTAATACACATCATCCTGCATGATGCACATGTGTCATCAGCAGATCTTCAAGTTGGTAACTCCCAAGTGCTTGATGTTTTTTATTAAACAGTGACAAACTTAGGCATCTAAATAACCCTTCCATAAAAAAAAATCACACAGGAGAAACCCTGGAGGCTATGACTGTGCAGACTGTACAGTCACATGTGGGGCATAAGTGATGGACTAAACACTATTTAAATAATTGCAGCTCTTCAATCCAGAGAATGTAACTGCATGTTTTAAGCAATAAAATACTTTTATGCACTATCACAGTCTAGTATCTAAACCTTTATAAAGTGAAGAATCGATTAATGTTTATGAGTTAAAAAAATAAAAGCTAACTCCAGCTAATTTTAGGCAGCCAATAACAGTGTGTAAATGCAGCTCTCTTCTCACATAGCTTTTCTCATTGGAGCACAGCTCCTCAACGCTGCCCCAAAACTGGCTGCAAGGTGCCCAACACTTAGGGGTAAGTGCATTTAGAAACAAGTGTGCCCTTTATAACTTACAGTTCATCAAATGATAGTGTTCAAAGAAAGCATTGAAAAGAAGCATGTGGAAGAAGCTGTTTTAAATCAGCAGCTTGGGGGCTTTCATCCCAACTATTAATACTAAATTTTTTATCTGAAGTATCCACAAGAGAGGAACGTACAAAATGTCTTCTGTAACACACAAAGACACACTGGAAGCAATTCTGCTAAAGGACCAGGAAGATCTGAAAGCTTTTCAGTTTCAGGTACACCTAGAGGAGAATGGGGCTTTCATGCCTACACACATTGTTCATGTTTCTCCAAATGTATGTGAGCAGGACAAGGCAGAGCTTTCCACTAAAATAATTTATGACACTCATGTCATAAAATTTTTTATGACATTCTTTGTAACATAAAGAATGACAAAAGTGGAATTCTCTTGAGTGGACAACACCACTGACTGTCAAAATTCTTTGCCATGCAGTGATAATACGGTTTAATTTCTGAAAGACAGTAAGTGTCTGGATTTACATTTGGTAGAGCTACAGTGAGTGTTAAACCAGATAATTTTTTCAAAGCAAGGGTCCACTTTAAAGTTCTCAAATTTTCATCTCACTTTTGTAAGGATGGGCATTCTTTTCTTCAGAGCTGTGGCCTTCTACTCCAGACACTCTCACATGAATACACAGTGATTCTTATGTGTTCACAAAGAATTACTCTTAGTAATACTACGTATTTTCTCCAAATATCTGTCTTAACTGTCAAAATCAGCTGTCCAACAGCTGGTCTTTTTCCCTTACGGGCCCACAGCAACAAGGAGGATGCAAAGCATTTCCCCAAAGAAGTCACATTCTCTTCACGAAGGCAGCTTAATCTCTCAAACTCTGTTGGTCACAGCCACTGGATCTCTCTAACTGAGGAAAGCAAACACTCTTCAAACACATCTTTAGCTTTTCTTCAGAGGAATTTAACAGCTGTGTAGGGTGCAACTGTGAAACCCACCTTTCCCCAACCCTTTTCTCTTTGCCCATGTTATGGGTCCCCTGAGGGTCATGGTGCTCAGTGTCTGGGGGAGGGGGAACACCTTCATCAGCACCTTGCAGTGTTCTGTATTATTGTTGTAGTTTGGAATTATTATGTAAATTCTCTCCCCACCAGCAACTCCCCATGCCATTAGTTAACAAAAGAAATAGCTAACTACTACCAATTCCTTCTTGATTGTTTTGGGTGGGGGAGACTGGGGAAAGAGGGGTTGGGAAAGGGGCTTGGATTGTCTTTTTTTTTTTTTTTTTTTTTTTTTTTGGTTCTTGGGGACTCCACACGGCTCTGGCGGAGTGTGTGTGCTACTGTTGGAGAGAGGCCCTTGCTGCTGCTTCTTGCTGAGCCGCTTCTTTTTCTCCTTGCCACGGCTGTTCTCCTGGTTTCTGCATTTGGGGGTCCCAGTCTCTGCTCCAGTCTCATCGCCACCTGCAGCGTCACGGCCTGCCCGCCCCGGCTGGATCAGCAACCTGGGAGAAAGAAGTTTGCAGCTGTTTTCCAGGACACACGGCGGTTCCCCACTTCCAGTTTCCTTTCTTCATTTGGGCCAAGAGACACAGAGAGAGAGACAGAGTTCATCTGGGAACTCACCCTGCTGCCAGCCGGGCTGTGACACTGATACTGCCTCATAAGTATAACTCTCCTCCTGGAGGAAACTTGCCGGTGTGGGGGTTGTTGTTGTGGGGGTTGTTGGTTTTTTTTCTGTGGCGTTGGGGAAGCGGTTTTGCTCTGGTCTGTTTATAGTTATATCTATACCTACATATATATATATATATATATATATAAATATCAGTTAAGAACAGTTATCCTTCTTGTATCCATTGCCTGATTAAAGTTCCTTTTCTTAAATTTGATAAAGAGTGGCGTTATTATTGTGGAGGAAACCCCCTCCTCTGCTTGTGGGTAAACATTTTGGTTTTTGCCCCTCAAACCGAGACAATTATCTTGATAACATTTAAAGAAATCTGGTGACTTGCTTTTTAGCCCTACCAGTGCTGGATGAAGTGCAGTATTTAATGGACAGGCCAACTGCTGTGGAGGCACTTTAACTTGTAGAGCCCATTCCTTCTTTCCTAAAGGAATCAAACTTTTTGGGCATAGAGATGATGAGTAGTTCTCAGGACCCTCCACAGATGCTGAAGTTAAAAAAAAAAAAGAGTCTCTTGCTGGAGACAAAACGGTATTGCAAAGAAAATCAAATTCCATTTACAAGACCATGCAGTGTAGTTCATTGCTGATGCTGCACATTCGAAGAATGCTACAAGGAAATCCTGTCCTCTTAGTTTACAAAGTGACTCTGTTATCCTGTGCTCTTTGGGCAGTATGTTTACACTTTCCTCCTTGGTCCAGTTGAAAACATCTGGAGAGGACACACTGCCTTTAAACCTGTGTTAGCTCTGCCATGAGTCAGATTTGCTCGGAGTCTACCCTGGAGTGAGGTCAGTGCAGTTGTGTCCTACATGTCCAGCTTTATAAGCACTGACATGCCAGAAATAGAGAGTTTTGAGAGGGCTGAACCTAAGGAACAACAAAACTACTGCTCCTGAGCAGATTTCACAGGATTTGTCATGATCTTAACAAAGTGTTAAGGGGGAAAAAAAAAGAATCCCACACAGGCCTGAGTGTTCCACTATGAGACACCTACAGAGCAGAACTCTACACCTGCAAACTAATGCACACAGAAGAAAGGAAAATGTAGATCTAAATCTAGCCTGAGGACTAGCTTCATCTTGGGAAATAGAGGTAGCCTGAGAATTTCAGTGTCTACAGAACCTGTAATCCTGCTTCCTCTGCTGGAAATCAAGGAGCCTAATCCATTGTGCAGACACAATGATCTGTGTCTCCTTGAAGCTTCCAAGAAACTATTACAGAAAAAAACAACAAACAACAAAAAACCAACCAAACAAAACCCCCAAACAAACAAAAAAAAGGAAGAATAGCTCTTGGAGTTTCATAAGTATTTTCCTGAGGAAGTATAATAAGATGACACTGACCTTTTAAGAGAAAATAAATAAATTATTTCACAGCAAGGAAACCACTTTAATTCATAACCTTTTAAATTATGCTGGCGTAGCTGTTTTGGGGATCACGAGAAGGACTAGCAAGGAGAAGCTGGGAACTTCATAGCCAGGGAAAATAAAATATGTAATTACATGTTATATTTTTTACAGAAGCTCTGTAAGTGGATGAGTACTAAATTACTAAATTATTTTCATATTTAGAGGACTAGAGGTTTGCTGTGTTTAAGCTGTCAAAAGAACATTATTTCTCATATTCCTTACTGAGACCGGATTTCTCTTGCTTCCTGTATAATTAACCAAATATATAAATACCAAAGCTATAAAGAGATAAATAATCAAGTTTATTTGACCCTCTTTTCACATCTTTATCTGCTTATCTAGCAGTAGGAAATACTATATAGTCTCTGTGTCTGCATACATAGAGTAAGTGGTTTCTGACCTGAAGAGATTAAAATTCAGTGTTTACTGGAGGAAATATAATCAAGGGTAGCATCAGATGAGATACTGAGCCACTCAGACAACTGCTTCTACTCTATTCTGTGCTCCAGGTAACACTACAGAGTTCATATTTGGGGGAAAAAATGGCTTTTAAAGTAACGTACGAAGTCTGGAGAACACTAAATAAGAGACTTCTAAGGTATGTATACTACATCTATGGGACCTTTCACTGTAAGGGCAGTACAAAGCCCTAATTGATGTAATTTGTAGGGGAAAATTAATTTTGTTTCAGTTGTCCAGAGTCTGTATAGCCTGTCTGGGACAGGAAGGTGCAACTCACGAGACCCTGGCTAAAGTTTTCATGGAATTAGTCCTTGCAGTGCTCCACAAGGTATATTCACTTGGCATGTTATTTTTGCTACTGAGAGTCCCTACAAAAGCTCCAACAAACTGGTATAAACAAAGGTTGAATTTAATTTGGATTTTTGCTTTCCTTGAATTATTCTATTTCAAATGAGTAAAGCATGTTGTACTCCCTTCCATGAAATGCTGGAAGTAAAGTGGTTGGGAAAAAATAGCCAAAAATGAGGTTCTGTTACTTTTAAGCCAGCTATTCCACCACCAGATTACTGTCCATGAGATATTACATCTGGCAAAATCTATTTCACTTTCTTTCTACCCTCTCAACCACAGGATGTAATTTCACACCTGCTGTAAAATTCTAGTGGAAAAAAAGTGGTATAGCTTTTACATTTCATACTTGAGAAGTGTTAGCACCAAACCCTGTCCTGGTGTTTACTTCTTAACTAGTTTGTCCTCAAACTATAAATGTGCTCCTTTTTTGTAACAATGGAAGAGAATGTTTTAATTGGTGGGTGATGGTGAATGGGCTCAAAAAAGCCTGCTCAAGTCAAGTGCTTAATTGCTATCATGTAGATAGGAGTTATACTTTGATCATACTCCTACTGCCAGAAAAATAAAACAACCCCCTTTAACAAAGAGCAGAATTTCTCTCTTTTAATATAAGCAGCATGACTATACTTAAATACTCAGTGTCTTACTGAGTCCAGGTACCAAGCACCTAAAAACCAGCACACATACCCTTTTACCATTGCAATTCTTTCCTCTGTAATAAATCACTCTTGGCTTAGTGTTCCAGGAGTATTTTAGTGCAGCAGCTTTTTATTGGAAGACTTACTCTCTTGGTTTAGCAAAATCTCCTGTTTTCTCCAGGATAAGAGAAACTACACAAACCACCAAAGTCAGTATGATTGTGTCTAGAAATTTCTGTATCAAATTTTGTACCTGACAACATCAAACACACATGTAGAACAAGCCTTTCAAATCAGGCTTGCAAGCAAACTATTGTTTTATTATTGTTTGTTACCTTTTAGAAGTGAGTTTTAATCTGGATACTAGTTTGCAGATACTCAAACTTCTTTTAGACTGGCTGGATAAAGGAATAAGACACCCACAAAGTAATTAGAGGTATTGGGAGTCTTACCTAAAGGATATTATAATTTTAAGGAAGTAGTTTGGTATGTCAGAATTATATGGAAATTCTCAATTTTTCACTCCAGTTTTCCAGTGAATGAGCTGTAGCTACACCATAAACTTTAAAAGTGAAATAACTTTCCACCTATAACTCGCTAAGGATCAAGTCAAACCTCACCATTAAAGCTGATAAGTATTTTTTTCATTTGTTTTAACTGTTTCAGGAAAATGAATGAAATGTGAGTGCCAGCACACTATTTCAGCCAGGCTTTCTCTGAACTGCATCCAGACTTAAGTCAGTAAGATGACACCTGTTGCATTTAGTACACTTTGGAGTAGTTTCTCTGAGAGCCAGTGTAAAAAACAGTGATGACTGGATATTGAGTAATACCTACTACTAAGAATTTTGTTGAGTGATGTAAAATGGGCAATACTTTTTAACACAAGATTGTAGATTTTTCTATAGACAGATTAACTCCCTTTATGATAGGTCAGTATATTGAAATTAATTTTATTTCTTCCTACTTTGTAGAAAAATCTAATGGGGCTGCTAATAAACTGCCTCTGTCAGCAAAGCAAAGCCACAAAAAACCTTGAAAGTTTTAGTTTTAAAACAGAGCTATAAAGGCCATTTTGATAATATCAGTCCTGAGCATGATTCACACCTCACCAGGCAAACGTTACTGGAAGGTGTGGTAAGTGACAGGATGGTTTATTCAGCAGCTCCTTGGCCCTGCATCACCTACAGAACTCTGGGTTTGGGATCAGCAACGTGTGTGTGTCAAAGAGGAAGAAACAGGCAGAATCTGTATTGTCCATCAACAGCATAAAAGTTGTTTACAGGTTAATATTTGTAGTTTTAAATGAAGCTGGTTTTTGATATGAAAGTCACCTGAAGGAGGGAGTAAGGGATCTCTGGCAGTCCAGACAGAGGTTCAGTGATAAAAAGGTTTTGGAACATGCAAGTCTCACACTGGGCTTGTTCAAGGCCAAGTCCAAACAAGGGGAACAAGCTGGCAGGAAGTCTTTTATTTATAGTTGTCTCTTCAGGTAGTTATTTATTGTTACAGTGGAATGTGAAAATGACCATTTTAATAGTAAAACACAAACCAGTCAGTCAACATCACACATTTATGGAATAGCTTTGCCCACTCCACCAAGTTCATCACTAAATCATGGTCCTCAGCACCCCAGCTTTTAAACACCCTCAGGGATGATGACTCAACCACTTCCCTGGGCAGCCTGTTCCAAGGCCTGACCACCCTTTCAGTGACAAAATTTCACCTAACACCCAGTCTAAACATCCCCTGACATATCTTGAGGCCATTTGCACTTGTCCTGTCCCTTCTGACTTGGGCAAAAGAGACCAACATCAACCTCATTACAACCTTCTTTCAGGTACATGACAAACAGGACAAGGTGATCTAAGACCACAACATAAACAGTAAAGTAATACAAATGCCTTAGCATAGAGGATTATACAATATGCACAAGGACCATATTCTCATACTAGAGAAAAGGAAATGAAACCAAATTTTTACTCACAAGGCACAGGAAGAAGTTCCCAGGAAATTTTAAAGCCAAGGAACAACATTACTATTGTAACAAAGGCACCAGCAGGGACTATTTGGGTCAGCTGCACACTCCATTAACCTAATAGTGCCCAACCCTAAGAGGGAAATCCTGGTGCTAATTAACTCCTTGGCAAGCTCTCTTGGATTTAAAGTCCCAGGAGTTAAAATGGAGGTTGGACTTGAAGCTCATTGAAGTCAAGAACTCCTGCTGTTGGCACTGATGCTCATTGTCAATTTTTGTGCTTTAGCTCTGCTCAGGAATAACATTATTGAGACTATAGCAACAACAATGCTATTTATATGTTGTGCCTACCCTCCCTTGGGCAGAGCAAACATAAAGACAAAACTATAAGCAGGTATTAACCACCATTAAAATAGCAAATAAAAAGGAAGAGCTAGAGAAGGAAAAGTGTGGCTCCCCCCCTTCCTGCCACAGCACATGCCAGCCCTACTCCCAGCTCAGGGCCTCAGCTCCTGCAAGGGAAGGAAAGAGAAGACATGTTTCTCTGTAGAGCCATTGTCACAAGGCCCTTTCAGTCAGATGGAGTTGCTTATTTAATGCTGCTCAGCTTTGCAATAAGGGAGCTGGTTAGGTAACCTCTCGTAGGGTGTTGCCATTGGCATTTAAACTCCTAAGTAAGTCAGGCACAAAGGTTGACAGAGGCAAGTGGTGAAGAGGAGCTTCAGATTTTGATTTTTTAAAATTCTATTTAAACTGAGTCATTCCCCTGTGCTAACTCATTAAAGTCATGCTATATATTAAAACAGGGGCGTAAGCCAGAAAAACATGCAGCATACCATCCTCTGTAGGCACCCAGCAGTGCTTAGAGCAGGATGGAGGCAGTGGTATCTGCAGCCTCTTAAGAATGTCTTCTGCTCTTTTAATAGTTCTTCTGGGGGGTATGGAGGTTTCTATCATGTATCTTTCTCCCATTGCTGGATCAAAAATAGTGCACTGAGTCACCTGTCACAGGCAGTTAGACAGTCATCAGCTATGCTGCACACACGTCCCCCAATCTGCCTCAGTCCAGCTCACCCAAGGGTCCTCTCACCTCCAACAGCACCTCTGCTTCAGTAGGGTCTGCAGTGCTGATTGAATCCCCCTTTCTGCTGCAGAACATGCTTTCAGCAGGTTGGCAGATTAAGTCCTTTGATCCAAAAATACACTGAAATGGGTGGAAATTTTTCTACTGCCTTTCAGGAGGCTTGGATCAGGGTTGGTGGGTTTGAGATGTCCACTTTGGAATGGGGCAACTGGCCTTGGATAAATGAAGTTCCACATGGGAACATGCACTGAAAAGACCACTGACCCTGCCCATTCTCAGTGGCAACACCAGTATGACTTCGAGCACGAGAAGAGGGAAAGGTGTAACCAGGGAACCTATAATGCAGTGATTTTGAAACTTCTTCTCTTCTCCTCAACCCTAATCTGAGGAGCTAAAGCACTTTTCCTTCCACACAAACCTGCAAAATGAAAGAGAGAATAATCCATGATAGTTTATTAATATCCAGTTACTACGAATGTACAAATAATCAGTGTGAAAGTTGCAAGCTTGGCAATTTCACAGAGATTTTTGGGTTTCTAGTATCTATTTAAATTTGTATTTTGTTTCTCAAAACACTCTTGTGCTTTATCCCAAAACAAAACAACCTGTGCTAGCACACCTATGATTATTACCTTTAGGGGCCACTGAAGTACAATAAACAGTGGAAGAGGAAGGAAAACATGAAGAAACAAATTCAGTTTTCGAAAAACTCTTAATAACTCATTAGTTGGATATTATTAACTATTAATAAATAACTAACCACCAGGGTTAGACACCAAAATGTCCTCCTAACACTGCTTCCAACAGGGCTCTGTTCTGACTTGTACCTTGCTCAACACGCAGCAATATTTACCCACTGGATTGAGTAACGCTGATCATGCCCAGCCTGCAGTCTCGCCTTACAGGGCAGCCTGAATTTTGACATTGACCCTGTTGCTAATCTCTGCTAGCATGTAAACCACGGCCTTCTTAAAGACTTACACCAGCATCTCATATCTGCTTTTTAGGTTTCTGACTTCTCATCTCAGCATCATCACACCTTTGCTGGTCCTTGAAAAGAAAACAGTTTATTACTTCTTTACATTCTTCCCACTGTGTAATTTCTGGATTTTAAATGTATCTGTTGTGTCCCTGATTCTCTTTTGCCTTAATATGCCACCTCTGCAGTTCACTTCCGGCTTGCAGCTATTTTACAGGGACAAGTGCTGCTGAAGTATGCTGCTGTAATACTGTACTTATCATGGCCTTGGGGGATAAAGAGACAAAGTTGGACCTTATTACACTCTGATTTTCATACATATGTCCCTTCATTTCATTAGGAAACACAACATGAAACTGATATGCTCAGTGGCTAACCAGCAGTCACTACAATTATTCTAAAAGTATGGCATAAAACATGAATGTTCTCAAGTCTCCCTTTCTGATTAACCAGCTCTGTGATCCTTCTCTCCATCCAAGCAGCTTCACAAACTCCTAGTTCGAATGCACTGAACACAGTGAACTTGTGAGTACAAGCTGATAATGATATCCAGAGTTTGAAGCACATGAAATGCAATTCCCATGCACTCATTTGGTTCTGTCACACCCAAAACTCATCACTGGGTCACGATAAAAACTGCGCTTCCTACTTCTTGTGTCCATGTCCATGCCTCAGACAGGGTAAGCCTCCAGCTTCCCTCATGCCCATTTCTGCACAGAGGACTTTTGGAGCCACAGCACTCTCTCCCCAGCTTGGATCCAGCAGGATCCAAACTGTGATGCCACCTAGCAACAAGCAGACGTGGGCTGAGAAAGACAGTTCAAAAACCCACTTATTTGGGACTTCAACTACAGGAAACACAGTGTTTGCTCATTGCTAAGAATGAGAACTTTTCTACATCAAAAGACAGCACTGCCGCTTTATTCAGAGCCTTCCTACAGAGAATGGGGGCAGTCAGCAGAAGTACAACTTTAAGAAGTATTTGAGATACCCATGCTCCTAAATATTGTGTAAAAGACAAAATGAAAGGATACCCAAAATGAAGTGATATCCATAGTGCAAAATAAATATGCTTATTTCTCCTTACTCTGCCCCTGAAATGGTTTTGAATATTTTAAATGGTGAAAGAGCAGAAGGATTTTAGATCACAACAATCCCAAGATTCAAAACACTTTCAATCAAATAATTCACTATGGTGATTTTAACAGGACAGCTCCTGCCATCCATATAATATTATGATGCCTTTTTATTGCAGGACTTAGAAAATCAGGCAAATTCTTGTAAAAGAAGTGACATAAAAGATGGTCCTGACAGTAGCCCAGTGAAAGCAAGCTGTTTCCTCCCATCTTTCCCTTCTCATTCACAGTGAACAAAGAGAATTTTGCACCTCTGTGCTTCACAGATTTCCCTGAGGCAAAAAGATGCTTGCATCAGTTCCTGAAAATAGCTGCATGGTATTGCTGCTGAGACTGCTTCACATTTAGGTCAAATCTTGAAAAGAGCTTTAAAATGCAACTAGAGCTCAGTAAGTTTCTTGAGAGAACCTTAAGGTGTATCTTTTACACGTTGAAATAAGGCATTAAGGAAACTATGGAGAGGCCAAAGATTTCAAGTTGCTGGAAAGCTAACAAATATTCTGTCTATGACTCTTGTAAAAATAGAGCAGTGTATTGTGACAAGTAATAAAAAGCAATGAATTTTCAAAGCAGAAACAGTGCCCTGGAAACGCAGGTAGTTCTACTGTAAGTGCCCTTTGCCAGGAACAGGGGGAGTAAAAGGGAAAGCTGGAAAGTAAAATGTGACAATTCAACTCAGCCTTACACAAGAAATTTGACCAAAGGCATTTAATCATTCACTATTATAAAAAATAAGGGGGGTGTTCTGATTACAAATGTAAAATATACCTTTCCAAATTTTTTTGCTGACTGCTCGTTAATGATAGTTTTACTGTCTTTCTTTTGTGAAACTCAAATTACACTTTCAGAGCTGTTCACAGAAGAGTATTGGTGTATCGAGAATTTGGAAACTGAGTAGGTGCTTATTCCTGTAACAGGCAGTCTGATAATGCTGATACAGGTCTTGATAAAACTGAAATACATAAACAGCAAAAATAGAACTAATATTTTAGCCTTTTAAAACAACATCTGATTTCACCCAAACATTATTTTGTTTCATTATAGATGCCTGAAAACATTCCATAGTTACTTTTCTTATACTTTTGAATGAGTTTGTCAGATTGTTACACTGACAATGCATGAAAAGTTTGCCCTATTATTGCCAACACAAACCATTTTGGGTGTTTTTTGTGAACTATATTACACACAAGACTTGATAGTAGAACTCCCTTAAGTTGTAACTAACTTGGACCTTCTCTGCATAGCTTGTGTAACCAGGCATTGGATCAGTTCTGGGATGCTTATTTAGGCTTTATTTAAACATTTTTTTCCACCAGTGACTGGTTGCACTGCAGTTAATACTGGTGCTATCTCCTGATAACCCTGAAGAGAAATAAAATTGCTGCTGTAACCAGTGTTTGCAGATAGTGGATTTGCAGGAGTGTGCTAAGGGGAATTGCTCCTGTTGTCACTGTGGAACCGAGCGGGTGAACATGGCTCCTTCATGTTTGCTGGTAAATGACAGATCTGGAAGTCAGCTAAAAACCAAGGCAGGCACAGGATGAACTTGGAAAAGGAATCATTTCCTCAGCAGGACTGTGTTTTGTGACATAGCATCCCAGAAGTGACCACGCTGTCTTACACATTCCTCTCTCCCCTAAGCATAAAAACCTCGGCTTCTTTTACAAAAGGGAAAGGAGTGAAAGGTTTTGCCTACTGCAAGCAGATATAATTTCAGCATTCAGTACTGCCCTTTCATTTAAAATATCTAATTCTATTTTTATTCCCTGATTATCTAGCAGAATTCACCATGACCCAAGGGAGAGGTTAATTTTTTCACCCAGCATCCTACTGCCATGTGGCCTAGGGAGGGGGGAATGTTGCTTCTCTTCATGTAGAAATTAAAATACAGAGTTTTTTCTGGTTTATAATTAAACTGCATTTTTTCTGTTACTCCTTTTAAAGGAAAAGCATTGCTTAATATCAGAAATGTACAGTCCAAAAAGGTATTCCTGAATGTTTTATTTTGGAAGTATAAAGACCTTTAAAAGAAACAAAAGTAAATATTCAAATACATTTCATATTGTATTTGGTAGGAGTGGCTCCATACAACACAATATGGATGATGTAAATCCAGCAGTAAATTTCTTTGAGACACAGCATATGATATATAGACTTCCAGACATGGTCTTCTGTCATACTTAATATTGTTTGACGCTTATTTATAATTTAAATCCATCCTACTTTATTAATTATTAATATTTTATTTTGCTATATTGATTGTTCAAGTTAGGAATAAAAGCAGTTAAAAACTACTGACTTGTGAACACTGCAAGACCCTAACAACTGCAATCTCGGAGGATAAATATACTTTTTTTGAGAAAATGTGTTATTACCTGCAGTTGAATCAATGCAGAATGATCGTGCAATTAAATAGTCTGAATGGAAATTTAAAGCTGCAGATCATGATTTTCCTACACCCAGTTCTGCTTGAAATCTCTCACACTGTTAAAAAAATATAATTAGCTTTAGATTTCCCCACAATAAATAACACCAGAACATACCTTGTGCTACCAACCTGAATTTAAAAAAAAGTAAGAGGCCACCTCAGTGTTTTGAGTTCATGAGATCTTTCAGATACAAAGCCCTAACAGAGTTTCCCAGTCAGAAGGCATCAGGAAGGCTCATCGCTTATGGTAAACTTGGGTTTTAGCTTGACAGACCTCCTCCTTATTGTGCCTTTAGGGGACAATGCCATGGTGTCCATAATGCTCTTGTCCTCCTCCAGCTGCCTCGCAGTGCATGAAGGGGTGGGCACTTTCACTGTGTTGCCAAATTTCGAGTAGTCCACAGAGTACCGCCCATCTTCCTCTGCCACAATGGGCACAAACCTTTGGCCCCAGAGGATTTCATCCGCCAGGTAGGAAGTTCTGGCTTGAGTGGTGATGCCGGTGGTCTCCACTACCCCTTCCAAGATGACAATGATCTCCAGGTCCTCGTGGTGGTGAAGGTTCATGGGAGAAATGTCGTAGAGGGGGCTGTTCTTGTCTATCACGTGGTAGATGATGAGTGGGGAGACGAGGAAGATGCTGTTGCCCCCCACGGGGTTCTCCATCTGGATGTCGATCTGGTTGAGGGGCACTACCTCCCCCTCCAGGCTGGCGGTCTTCTTCACCACCTGCATGCGGATGGTGGCACTGATGATCATGCTCTTGCGGAGGTCGCCCACGCGCAGCATGAAGCAGAGCTTGCCCTCCCGCAGAGCGATGACTGCGTGCTTGCTGAAGATGAGGGTCTCGGCCCGGCGGTGGGCCTGCGAGGTCTTCATGAAGATGCAGCCCAGCATGATGGCGTTGATCACCAGCCCCACGATGTTCTGCACGATCAGCACCAGGATGGCGGCCGGGCACTCCTCCGTCACCATGCGCCCCCCGAAGCCGATCGTCACCTGCACCTCGATGGAGAAGAGGAAGGCGGAGGTGAAGGAGTGGATGCTGGTCACGCAGGGCACAAAGCTGGCCGTGGCCCCGGCCGCCCCCTCCGCGGGGTCCCGCTGCAGCCGCGTGCTGTGGTCCAGGTCTCCGTGGGCGAAGGCGATGAGCCACCAGACCATGCCAAAGAGCAGCCAAGTGCAGAGGAAGGACATGGTGAAAATGAGCAGCGTGTGTGGCCACTTGAGGTCCACCAGGGTGGTGAAGACATCCTGAAGGAAGCGTCCCTGCTCCCGGATATTTTTGTGGGCCACATTGCAGGCGCCGTTCTTGCCGACGAAGCGCGCCCGCCTCTCCCGCGCGCGGTACCGGGCGTGATCCGGCACATCCTCCGCCAGCCGGGTCAGCACGTACTCCTCGGGGATAATCCCCTTCCTCGAGAGCATGGCTCCCCGCCGCCGCCCCGCGCCGCCCCGAGCAGCCGGGCCGGGAGGCACCGTGTGTGTCTGTGTGTGTGTGTGTGCGCGGCGGGGACGGGGGGGCGCCGCGCCGGGGGCCGAGCGGGCGAACGGCGCCGCCGCAGCCCCCACCGGAACCGGCCCTGCAGCGCTCCCGAGGGAGCTGGGGGCGTTTCTCTACCTTGTACCCCTCAGGGTGATTTTTTTTTCTTTTTCTTTTTTCTTTTTTTTTTTTTCCTTCTTCCCCCTGAGGAAGGGTTTCGGGCCGCGGTTTGTGCGTAAACATTTGCTCCAGGTTGGATTTGCTGCCCCAGCTGCCTTCCATTAAGAGGGGGCTGCTTTGTGGGATGCTGGGGCTTCAGGTCAGATGATTATTCCGTGAAACAGAAAAAAAAAGAAAAACGGTACTGAGCAATTTTTTAAAACGAATTTATTATAAGAATAAGAATAATCATCCTGAAATTCCACCTGCACGTTTTTCTGTAAATAAGATGAAAGTGCTCACCTAATAAATCAGGCAGTTGGTGGCAAGAAATTTACTTGAAGAAGGTAAATCCAAGGATGTAATGGTTACACAGAGACCTGGAGCTAGAGGGGCTCAATCCCACTTATAAAATTTGCTAGTGTTATTTAGACTGAATAGGGACCTTTATCTTTTTTTTTTTTTTTTTTTTTTCCCCAGAGCGAAGGAGCTCATTAAATAGTCCAAATAGCAGTAAAAGCTGAAAAAAAAATCCAGCTGCAAAGGGTTAACCCCCAGTGACATGAATTTCCAGACAGGCATATTCTTGGAAGAGGCAACAAAAGGAGGCAGGAAGCTAAAACCCATCTGTGGCATCGTGATGTTTCTATGGGTGTAAACACACACATGTGCATGGCTGTAAGGATGTATCTCCCTGACAAGATGCATTATTTACAAACATTTTGATTTGACTTCTCTACTGTGTAAACAGCAATATTCTCATCCATGTGTTTACTTACTCTGATTTCAATATTATGTTTCTATTTCAGTTTAGACACCAACATTGTAGAATTGCTAAAACATCCTGGGATATTCTGAATAAGAGGTTTTTCTTTAGTACCAATGGACTTGTGATTATTTTTTTCTAATTGCATGTATCCGTGGACTTCCCTTCAGTTTTGTCTCTAAGTGCTGTGGCACACACTGTAGGCAGCTGTTGGCAATGATTCCCTGGGCAAGGCAGTTGTCCAGTTAATGTCTGGGAGTCAGCCAGTTGGGGTTGAAATTAACTTTCACCACTCACACCTACTTAAAGCGGCCCACCTAGGGATTTCAGAAGAGTATTTTGAATAGTCACCCTGAGCTCTCTGAGCAGTTGTTATAGGTCTTGTAATTAAATGTTTACTATTAATTTAGACTATATCTACTTTTAATGCGTGCCATGTCCTTGCATACATCAAGGGTCAAATTTCCAAATATTACATGATTTTTCTTATTCTAGGTCATCTTTCTTGCTTCTTTGTTAAATAAAACTAGAAAAGCAACAAGGTGACTGGCATGTGGCTGCCAGGCCACTGAGTGTAGTCAAAGGTGTTTCCCCTTTCTCTGTATCTCTTTACTAGACTCTTAGTGTGCTTAGTGTGAATATGTCACCTACCCCTACATTTTTAGTTTGCTAAGTACATGATTTATATGTGCAATTTAATTCTAAAAAAATAGGGCTTTTTTAAATACTTCCCCCCCAACATTAAAGAACCCCTCAAACACCCCAAAAGGATGAAGTAATTTTAAGATTTACTTGTCCAAGGTATAGTTCTCCAGCTGATGGCAGCTCATAGTTCCAGCATTTTGAAGTGAGCATAAGCAGGATATGTAAAATCGTGCAGTTCACAGGCAGCATGTCACACTCTTTTATAGAGATGGATGGAGGGATTCAATAGGCAGTCCTGACTTCTGTGCCGTTTTCCTTACTCTTTCCTAACCGTGGGCTTATTCTGTACCTTTTCCTGCAGAGGGCGGTACCTCCATGAATGTCGAACAGATAAAAATCAGTATGTGGGAGAGCGTTTGAAAGGGAAGAGTGAACTGCTGCATCCCCTGGTGCTAGGAATGAACCATGGGGTCTGCTACAGCAAGGGGTATGGCATGAACACATCCACTGTATTGGTTTTAGGAATCCTGCACTCTATGTTCCTTTGCTTCACCTTCTGTTCTTTATTGGGACTATTATTTGCCACTTTTTCTCAACATCTAAGCACGTATGGGTTGAGATGGGATAGCAAAGCAAGTGGCTTCTGCTAAAGAATTTCTAGACCAGAATAAAGAGAAGCCCTGTCTTTGTGGATCAAGTGACAGATACTTAAAAGAAAAAAAGTGACATATTCTGAGTGAGCCAACATATTTGTGTTAAGAGCTGCTGAACAAACTGGGCTCCCAGGAACGAACAATCCCACTGTGTAGTACTGAATCATGAGGGGTATGTTTTTCCACCCGAAAAATAGGTTTTACATTTCTAAACTCCCCCCCCCCATCTATCCTAACTTTAACAGCTATCAAATAAGATCTTATGATAATTGTTAAATTAGAATTAAAATCTAGCTGTTGCCATGGTATTACGCTGCCTTTACAAGCAGAGTAATGCTACAAAGGCTTCCCTTAGAAATAAGAAGAATGGGATGAAAGGGTCAGACTAATACATGGGAACAAATGCTATAAAGGTTTTCATATAATGGAAGCATTTCTAGAAAGCAAGCAAAACAAACCATGGTTACATCTCCATGGACAGCCCATCCCACTAACCCCTTTGAGACTGAGCTGAGTCCCATCCCAGAGGAGAACTGGAAATCTGGCCCTGTCTGCTCCAGTGCTGCCTTACACCCATTTCAGTACAGCACGTGGCTTAGCAATGCTTCCTTGTCCTGCAAATACGTATGAGCCTCATTCAGTAGCAACTTCTGGACTGCCTAATCTCAAAGCAACAGGGTTTATTGACTTGGATAACCACAGGGAGCTCCTACCACATAATAAAGTTCTTGGGTATTGCTTCTGATCACTGTTGAGACTCCAACACTTTGGATTTAGGGGCAGAAACTCCCTGAGACTTGACCCCATATAAACAAGATTAGATAAAATGTACTGAGGAAATGTTAAGTGTGTCCTGTTCAAGTGGCAGCCAAGAGCCTCCCTGTTCACATGTATTTATTCAGCAGTGTGGTACCATTGAAAAGATATATAATCCTTAGATGTGAACCAACTCACCCTACTCTCTTGCAATACTGCTTCATGAAATATAAGCCACATTTAAAATGGAAACATATGACATTTGTACTTTGAGTTCTAGTTTCTTAACACTGTGAGATATAGTACAGTCTTCTTAGCAATAAGCTATGTTCTTTACTCCTCTGCATTCCCTTCTGGGTAAGGTTGTCAGCAGCTTGTGGAACAGGAGCTAGTCCAAATTGCAGTGTCAAATCCCAGACACTTAATTAAAAGCATATGAAATCTCACTTCTCTACATCTTTCCTCTTGCCATTAGGATTTAGGATCTTCCACAGATGGCTGCAAAGCCTCTGAGGATCTCTCTGCAGCATTTTTGAGGTGTCCTGCAGGGTGGTGATTCCCTAAGCCTTTATAGGATGGTATACCTCCTTGGACCAGTACTGGAGATAGCACACACAGCAGCTGTAGTAGAAACTTGCTCTGTGCCCTTGAATGGATAGTCACCTCTCTCCTCCCTGTTTCTTCTCTCATTCCCCTAATGGAAGCCTGGTATACCGGAGTAAAAACACACAAATAGTTCTGCAGCAAATAATTGCCTGTAGGAGTAGATATCACCCAACTGCCCATTTTCTCTCCAAGTGTAGTAGGCAATGTCTTGCTACTACATAAATTGCTCATGCATTTATTTCATATGCATAGCCATATCCTACCTCCCCACTTTTTAACACTGTTCATCCTACCATCTCCTGTTGGTTATATCTTCTCTGGCACCAGCTACCTGCCCTTCATTATTGCCCTAACAACAGCAGGCAGATGCTGCAAATAGTCTGCTGTGGCACTGGTAGCACTACTTAAGAGCAACAACAGTTCTTCAGTTTTCCTTGCTCTCTGCTGCAGTGCTGGAAGTAATGCATTAAAATATCACATATCCCATGAGAACACCAAGCTGTCTTTTTCTAGAAAATAAAGGTTTTAAGAACAGATTCCATAATAATTGGGTTATTGACATTCTAAGCTCCAAGCAATGAAAAAATCCTAAAATGGTTCTCACAGGGCAGAGATGAATAGCCATCTACCCAAATTAGGATAATTTCAGTGGTTAAAAAGTTATCTTAATAAGTATACATAATACAATTCTAAGGATCACAGTGAATCCAGTAACAGCATGACAGTGGGTGAAATATGTGAAACTAGGAGACGATGAGTCAAGTCCTCATGGCTCTGAGCTACAGTGAAAGGTTTAATACTGTTTATTTACCAGACTTGGAGGGATAATTTCCAGATGAATTGGTACATCTGCACAGGTCTGGAAACAGTCTGCATTAAACACTGATACTTTATCACAGCCTGCCTTCTCTCAGCTTCTTCACAGTTTGGGAAAGAGTCTGGCTCAATCCTGCTTGGAATCAGTATTCAACAGACATAGAGGTGGAATCAGATTGTGACTAACTTCTAGAAGGTATTAGAAGAGAGTCTAAGAGACAACAGAGGCACATAAAAAAACCACAATATAAAAATGTTTTATAGATTTTATATTTAGATATTAAAGCTTTACAAAGTCATATGACCAAAAGAGATACAAGCTTTTGAGAAATACCTTTGGTATATAATTTTTCCTTCTGTATTTAATCAGACATAAGCATTATCTACAGTAGGATTGACACATGAAAAATAACATGTTAAATGACAGAAGAGGTTTGCAAGTTACATAGAAACTCAATGCTGGCTATATTTATTTTATGTGTATCCTATTGTATTTCACCCATGTATTTTTTTTTCAACTATGTTTCATGTTTCTTTGGTAGCAAATAAAAAGAAGAGTAGTTGTATACAAAAAAGATAAGAACACAGATAATTCATTAGTGCTTCAGATGGAGAAACATGGCTCATTTTATTAAAAAAGGAAAAGCTCAATTTATTATGAAATAATATTTATTTACAGGTATTTTACATTTATAGAAAATAATACAATTGTAATCTAAAATGCTTTATTTTTACTACTTATCTGCTTGT
Source organism: Pithys albifrons albifrons (assembly GCF_047495875.1). Taxonomy (NCBI): domain Eukaryota; kingdom Metazoa; phylum Chordata; class Aves; order Passeriformes; family Thamnophilidae; genus Pithys; species Pithys albifrons. The sequence goes on along the minus strand of NC_092463.1, from coordinate 51,425,247 downwards.
ACAAAAGAAGCAAAGACACTGTCCTCTTGTTCTAGCAGAACCTCAGGCTTGTCATATTCCAAAATAACCCCTCTCTTCATTACAATAACCAAATCTGCATTGAGGATTGTGTTGACACGGTGCTGAAAAACAAATAAGATTCCAGGTCAGTGTATCTATCCAATATATTCTAAGCTAAGACAGACTTCAAGAAATTAGTTTTCCTATCAAGTCTGATTCAGGCTATTTATCCTACTTTTCATCCTAATTTACTGTGCAAATAGTGCAGATAAACATACACACCAAGAGCCATATGGGTACTCAAGTACCTAAGGAGCACACAGGTACTTCAGTATGAAGAGTCCTATGAGTTTACACAACAATGTCCCCAGGCCAGTGTCCTGCCACCAAGTGCTACCACAAGAAGGTAGCCAGGCAGAGCAGAACAGGGCAAGCAAGTGTGGTACTGCATGTGGGAACTCTCCCAGACCTGGGTTACTTCTAGGTCAGAGGGAGTTCCTGAGCTTGGTGTGGTTTGTCTGTAAAACCAGCTAGATAGATCAGTTTTCCAGGGTGTTGCTCATGTCTTCTCTTGAGCTTTCAAAAACATTTTGCATCCATATCCTTTGGAAGAAATTTTTCCACACTTCCTCCCCACTATATGAACAAGTACTCCCCTCCTTTTGTGTGCTCTGGGCCTTGTTGCTCAGAGCTTCATCTGATGTCCTATGCCTCGTGACTTTGCAGAATTCTCTTGCATGTCCTTACATTATCCTTCCAGGCAGAAGAGCCCCAGCCTATTCAGCTGCTCCCCTTCCGGAGCAGTTCCAACACCTCCGACCATCCTTGTGTTTCTCAACACTCCTCAGTTGTAACGTGTTGTTCTGGGAATTAGGAGACTTGAACTACACACAATAGTCAAGGCACGTGTGAACTATGGACTTAAGTGGTATGACATTTTCTTTTTTGTTCTCTCCCCTTTTCCAAGTAAGGTCTAACATTTGATTAATTTTATTAGCAAGAAACCTTCCCAGTATTTTCCACTGAAAATAATTACTTCAGCTTTTCTGCAATAACATTAGCTTTCATGAATTGATCATCAAATAGCCCTGTAAACTGACTGACTTCTTGCTCCTGATGTGTTTCAGGGATTTATGGATTTTATTATCTTTTATGGCTTACAGACACTGCTCTCTTTTTGGATTTTTTGTTTGCCTTACTGCTCTTCACATATAACATGCCATTTTGATAATTTCTCTTTCCTTGGCTATGAGTTCAGCTTTTACAAGAATGCCTTCTTGTTTCTAATAATCTTTTTTATTTGTCTAATCAGACCACTGTCTTTCTCTCCTTACTGAAACATTCCCTAATAAATAGCATGAATTATTTCTTTTTCTAAAATAAAATCCTGTGTTAATTTCCAAAATGCCTGTCAGATTCAATTTTCTTTGCTGCTTCCTTTAGCTTTTTTTCACCATTTATTTTTGGGTTTTGTTTTTTGCAAGCATCTCAATGAGTGTAACTGCATGGGATTTTTTGGCTCTGCATGACTCCTGCAGGGACATTTAATCTGAGAACACTATAGGGTCTGTTACACACTCATTCTTCACCCATAAGTTTTTTAATCAGGTTTTGGGTACCCTCAGTATACGAAAACAACTCTTGTATTTCCTTCTGTGGCTTACTAGCCAGACATTCCATAAAATAATCACTGATGGCATCTACAAATCTCATTTCTGGTGCAGTTTCTGGGACATTTATTCAGTCCACAGGCAGCAGGAGGGGACTGAAATATCACATTACAGTTGAACTTGCTGCCCTTGTTGTCTGATCTCTTTCAGCATAACACAATCAGTGCTGCCATTCTGGTAACACAGTGAGTAACACAGAAGATAATACAGGGCCAGTACTGTAACTCTTCCTATTCCTGTTCTTCCTAAACACTGTTTAGGAATATATGGCTTTCTCTGGAAAATGCAAGCAAACAAACAAAACCAACCAACCAAATAATCCCCCAACCCCAAAACCAAAATCCCAAACAAAAAAAAAGGACAAAACTACTACCCAACCCCTCTCCACAAAACAGTATCATGATTCTACCACAGAACGTTTTTAATACAAACTGCTGTCAATCACATTTACATTTGGAAGTAAAAACATTAAAAGTAAGTTTATTCCAAGATATTGTTTGTTTGAACTGTGCAGTTTAAATCTCACTAAGAGAGTAAAAGACTAATCCATCTTTCTCAGCCTGTCCCCAAACAAACTGAAAAAGATACACAAATGCAGAATGCAGTGTAAATCTGAATTTTCATGCAGAAAAATCAGGAAATGTCATGCTTATGTTCCTTTGCTTTTTTATAATGACACACTGAATGGATACCAGAAGATAAATCAAGTTTTCTATTATACATGTGCTACGTGAAAATAAACGATGCTCAAAGATTCCTGAACATAGGTTTCTTGACTCATTTTTAAATGCTAAGAAGCATACTGACTGTATTTCACCTCCCTGAAATATGTTTAGTTTTTCACTTGTCCTTAATTAAATAATTATTTTAGCTTGATGAAACTTATTTTTATATTTCACAGTAATTGAAATGCATTGTATTTTAAATTAGCCTACAATGGATAAGAGAAGACAGACTGCATTCTTATACCATGTGCCTACAGGCAATCTCAGCATCATGCAACACAGTTAAGAAGCTGCTATTATGAGTTTTAAGTTAAGAAAGTAGTTTAAATTGGAAAGGAAGGCTTACATTTAAAAAACACTTAAAAATATTAATGGCTAAATTAACACATTTATTAATATTGACAAGAACTGACTAATGGGGCATTTCTGATTCTTGTGGGCATTAGAACGGCAGCAGAGACTGTACTTACTGCTATCGTAACCACAGTACGGTCAGCAAACGCAGTCATGACCACCTTCTGGAGTATGTTCTCCTATGGAAAGAAGAATACTTGGTCATTTTCAAACAACAGAAGTTATATGATAGACACAGACACTAAGAAGGCCTAAGTAACCACTGATTATTCCATGCTTTTATTAGTCCTACATTGCAGAAGTGAAAAATAAATTACATGCCAGAACTAAGCCCAAGCCTGATCTCCAGTTAGCCAGCTCTGCTTCCTCTGGCCATCCCCACTGCCTCTGGGGTTAAGCAGACACAAGAGGTGTGCTCTGGTCCCAAAACTCCACTTATCCTGACCTCAGTGTTACAGTGAAGAAATCCAAGGGGAATTCGGGGGGCTGCCAGGCTATCTGCATGCTGGCACCTCAGTAGTGTGTTCTTCACCCCACTGCAAGCCCAGGAATGTTCCAGCACACTGGGGACATCTAACACCAATGGGTGACAGGGATAAGCAAGGGAGTGCGCTGTACCTGACATATTTAACAGTGGAGATGATATTTAAGATGTTCTTAACATACATAGCTCTCACTCAACAAGTACTCATCCTTTGCTATTAGGAGACATATTGTTGCTGCCTAGAAGTGTCACTGACACAAATACCTCCATGGGCTATTAGCTGTTCTTTAGATAAGCATTTCAAGGGAGGAACTCTATCATCAATGCGTCAAAATTCAAACTGTGCTTTAACTGGGCTGTGTACAGTGTAATTCCCAACTGTACTGACACTTTACATACTAATATTTTAGTGAACTAAAAATTGTAGCTGTTGTAACAGCCCCCAACCCCACCTCCTGCCAGTTCTTTACTTATAGCAGGAAGGAAACTGAAACATGTCTTGTAACAACATAACAGATGGAAAAAAATCCTAGGAATGTACTATTCTCTTCAGCTAAAATTCAGTCACTGCACTGTTATTGACTTCTTTAACATCTGCCCAGCAACTCCAGACAATTAATTCAATAATCCAGTATGTCTTTTCTGTGTCTCTGTTTATTTCCTTGACTCTACTTTCAAGCCTTCTAGCTTCCTGACTTGTCCTGTCTACTGTGCTGGGGAAATTGGTTGCTTGCCAATTTACCCTTCACTTGACTTTTCCAGTTGGCTTTCCAAAGCTTTGTTTACTTTAGAAACTCAACCTGCCAATTAAAATAACATGCTTCATTTTCCTAATGCAAGCAGTTCTGGAATATCTATTAAATTCCTAGTAAAATGCTTTATAAGGTCTTTAGATTTGTTAGCAATGACTCACAACCACCTGGACTTGTGAACACATCTGCACTAAATATGGCATAAGCATAATACAGAGTAGAGAGAATTGCTTTGCACCTTTTTCTTCACATACCGTTAATTGTCTCCCCCTCAAGGAAAACAAGAAAATGGAAACACTCCAAACTCACTGTTGCCATGTCAATAGATGCTGTGGCTTCATCCATGATAAAGATGCTTGTCTTCCGCACAAAAGCCCTTGCGAGGCAGAACAGCTGCCTTTGGCCCTGGCTGAAGTTTTCACCCCCTTCTGTGACTATAGCATCTGGAAATGATACAGCAAAACCAGTATTTATGCTGTGTATGTGTATGAGAAGGTGATATCAGAATAGAGCATATGCTTGGAAATTAATGTCTCACTTTCAGCATAAGGTAGTATTTCCTAGGTCTACAGCTGTAGGTGACATATTTTCCCTGTTTTATTTCCATTGTTCAAAACAACCAATACTTTTGTCTCATCATATTCTTTATACTTGTTAGATATCAAAGTAACTAAGGATGTTTAAGAGCAAGTTTCTCTGGCACTCTGTAACACTGCACGCCCGTGTCAAAGCAGCATCCATCATTTCTTTACCCTAAGGCAGTGCAACTTACCATTTTAAGGGGTTTTATTTTATAAATTTATTTATTTTTTTAATGGCCAAATGATCCTCACCTTTAAACTTTTCAAATCTTCCTCCCTGGATCTGACTATTGGAAAATACAAACGAACATATTCCAGACAACATCTTGCTTGTTGACACCTTGTTTGAATTCACAAGATCCATAAACCTCAATGCTTCATAAGGAAGACATAAATATAATAACTGAAATAAAATAACTTTACCAATGATATGAAAAGAAAGAGGATTCTGCCCCACAGGTACAGTTGGTAAGTGAGTTACATGGATGTAGGACCTTTGCCTGCAGGCAAGCAGTTTTTGTCACCTTCCAAAACCATAAAGAGCTCTTTTCTCATCCACTACCCTTTGAATAAATAACTGTGAAACAGGAAAGTTGTGAATACTGGAAACAATATTCTTAAAATGAATTCTTATTACCTAGACCCCCAGGTAGTGCTTTCACCACATGCTTGAGCTGTGCTATTTCCAGTGCTTCCCACAGCATGCTGTCAGTGCATTTCTTCTCAGGGTCCAAGTTGAACCTACAGTCATGGGTAGTTCAAGAATCAGTCAATAGAAACTTCTGCAATGGATTTCTTCTTTTAGTGTGCTTAGAAACAAATGTGAAGATAATCAGAATCATATGCTAAAGATCTGTGTCTGATTCTGATCTATCGTTGGTATAAATCCAATGAATTTTTCAGAGTTAGTTAACATGACGCGATTAATAAGAAAATTTGACTTTTGAGCGGAAAGGTAAAAACTCTGTTTTCCAGCTATCTTTATAGTTTTAGAATTTGTTTTGTTCTGAATAAACTAGAGAAATTCTCATGTTTTACTAGAAAAAGCTATGACTATGCTCAGTTTAAATTAACATTCATTTTTTAACCAAGGCCAAAATTCTAACCTCTCTCCTTTTAAATCCAATGTCTCCTTCTTCACTCCTATAGAAACATTAATAGAATAACCAAGCTTCATATTGCATTATGAGATGCAACACTTCACTGCAAATTAACAAATCTTGAATTTATGAATAGATGAACATTATTTTAGCTTGTTGTGGCCCAGAAATGATAGCAGCAAATGTGAATCTCTTATCATTTTACATTAGTATATAGAATGATAATAAAAGATTCAATGGCACACAACACTCTCCTTTTATGTTTTACTCCTGCTGTGTGTGTTGTGAATGACTGATGCTGGCCTAAATAACTTTTTTAATAGGTTAATTAACACAGCAAAGGCACACAGCGATACCATCTTCTGATGTGAACAAATCGTGCTCTATTCAGCATGTTCAGGAGATAATAATGAGACCTGTATTAAGCATGGATTCAGCAAACCACAGAAGCCTGTATCATTTTCAGTGAACTCTAATGACTAAAGTAGAAACTACAACTGCAGGTGATAGAGCACTAAGGACTGTACTGTTCTTTCCTAAAGTAAATGTCATGGACATAGGGAATTACATTTTTTGGAAACTGGAACTTTTTGCCATCCCAGTACTTTTCATATTATATTGCCCTCCCTCTGTCTACATAAATATTTTAGTCTGCATATTTTCCATCTCATATTTTAAGGCAGACAGATCAAAACAGATGTAGAAGAAAGAAGGTTTCAAGAAATGCAGAGTGGTTATGGGTATTTGATCAGTGAGCTCAACTGATTACTAGATCCTGTAGGAATAAACAGTGGCTTTCCCTGCTTCCCAGGCATGGGATGCCTTTTGCTGACAGTGTCCTGCCCAGGCTCAGACACTGTGAAAGTGCAGTCTGGCAGGGTCGAGTAAAAAGCACAGACAGAAGACAGTGATCCTCCCTACTTCAATTGAGGAGACCAGAATTGAACAGCTTGGCATAAAAGAAATTACAGATTATAATATATAATTCACATTATATGACATATAAACAATTACATGTTTTTTATTTAGTGCTGGTGCTTAATACTTACCGGATTGTTCCACTGAATAAAATAGGGTCTTGGAGAATGATTGACAGCCTGGATCTTAACGTCTGTAAGGGGAGCTTAGCGATATCTATACCATCAATGATAATCCTTCCTGTTCAAAGAAAATGGACAGTCTGTATATGGTGCTACACAGCTGCTGGCAAAGACATGGATCACTTCCAGGCTGAAATGCAGCACAGTAGGAACAGGCCTTATATCCCATATCCCCCTCACTAATGAAACATGCTTTGGCTAAGCAGCAAACACAACTGACTTGAGACTAAGCCTCAGCTGGAAAGAACAGGGAGTATACCTGTAGTATGTTATGAATGATTAGACACACTATGTAACTGCTTGACCAGTATAAACATTTATTAAACAAGAAGACATTACTTTAATCTGGGACTAATTACCAGGGGCAACAAGTGTTTCGGAAAGCCAAATTACTGTTGAGCACCACGAAATTTTCTCAAGTACAACTGTATGGCTCTGCATAAGGGCTCTGTGAGTGATGGGGCTGGGAAACAGGCTAATGTCTTTTTTTTTGAGATGCACTCCATGAGGCATATGGACATGGCACACAGAGCAGAAAATACAGCAGGAAATTCCAGGGCAGCAGGCCAAACTGCAGTCCCCAGCTGCTGAGATTTCTGGGCTCAGTGGACCCATCTATGCTTTGCACACGGATCTTTCTTTGTTGCTTGGACACCTTTCCCTTTTTCACTTCACTCCTACTGTTGGATTTAACAGCACAAAAGGCTGTCATCTGTCACTCTTGGACTTTTGCTTCTATCAAGTAGAATTTTTATTGATCCAGCTTACTAATGGCACAGCTGTTAGGTGACAGATGATACTGGATTTAAACAGGGCCAGAAAGCGTGTCCTGCAGATTGAAAATTCACACTTCAGAGCTGCTGGCGTTAAAGAGAAGACTACCTAAGCACTTTCAGGAGCTAAGCTTGACTGATACACAGAAATGTAATCTTACCCTCAAAAGTGTCAACCATTCTGAAAAATGCAAGAGAGAAGGAGGATTTTCCACTGCCTGTTCGGCCGCAGATCCCAATCTGTGACACAGAAAGCAGATGAACATGAGGCAAGCAGAAATGGATAATGTTTGTACTTGACACTTCAGATGAGTGGGTGGAGGAGCTGTTCTGATCCACATGATCCTCTTGTCCTCCTGACAGTTCAGTCAAACTGAATTCGCCGTAACAGAATCAATACATTCATTTTTTGTTTTAGGGGTCTGAGCATTTAAGGATAAATCAGAGCCAGTCCTCTATAACAATAGGAGAGCAGTAATGATGGGGATAAAGGCAAGAGAGCCACATGAGAATAATGAAAAGTAGGTCTAGCACAGTAAGGGCTCACTGTCACTTCTTTTGGCACAGTTTGATGGCAACAGAGCACTGAGATACTGAGGGAGGATGTGTATGCCTAAACATACCAAGCTAAGAACCCCCCACAGCCTCTTCCAGTGCACTATATTCTTTGAGAGAAAAAACCTCTGTAATTCAGTCATCAAAACATTCTGTGGTATGTTTTTTTAACTCTGATTTATGTGATGTGCTAGCCTAAAGAGCTTCTCAGAATCACTGCAGTTCTTACCTTTTGTCCTGGTGAGATATGGGCATTGACATGCTTTAGCACTGGCTTTAAGTTGCTGTCATATCGGACACTGAGGTTCTGGATTTGAATTTCCCCTCTGTCTGGCCAGTTCTGGGGAATCTGTGAGGATGCTGCACCAGGAGTGCAGTGGGGAAAAACAAAAGTAAAATCAACCCTCTTGTAAGAAATTAATTGGTTCATTAAGTGATTACTACATTTTCCATGGTAATACACTACAAAATCATTAAAATATCAGTAAGCTCTTTCTGCATGCTGCACAAAACTGCACTTACAAAGGAGCCCTTCGTAATTTTCGGCTTCTGTTTTGAGAAGGCCATTGATTCTTTTCACTGCACCCAGCTGGATCTCCATGTCAGCCAGGTTACGAACCATCCAATTCAGATAGTTAGACACCTGATGTAAAGCAAATACATGACTAAATTCCAGATTTTTAGTAGTTTGCATTATTTGACCAGCATGCAGTTTATATTCCTACACAGGAACACCTCAAAAGTTGTGAACAGGTTGTATGGTACACACTAACAGGGAGGCAACAGTGACTAAAGGTTAAATTTTCTAACTGCAGTGCACAGATACTTTGGAGATCTGATCAGCACCAACAGAAAAGAGTGGAGGAACAATTAAGACAGGTGAAAAGACATCATTTTGGTAACATAAGCTTTGACAATCTAGAATGATGTGCCAGGGCGTAATTACAACTGATGCATTGAAAATGTATTCTTCACAATGCAAGACAATATAAAAATTATGATACAATTTGGCCACGTTTTTGTTGACATATTTGAACTAACACCTTGATGAGTATTTTATATAAAAACTGAAGAAAGTATACACTCAAATATGTCAATGATCAAATATGAACTGAGGTAAGCACATGGTTTCAGTGATGTTACAGTACCCACTATAGGTGTACAGATACCTTCAATTTTCCTGTTCATCTTTGTTCCCTGAAGAATTACAAAAAAATGTTTGGGAGAGACAGAAGGGGTCCTGAGATTCTTACCATAAGAGCATAGGTTAGTCCCAAGCCTACAAGTCCTGAAGTGAGTTTATTATACAGGCAACTGGTAATAGAAGTGACAGCTGCTATGAGTACCACACATGCTCCAATGTACTCCTGAAGGAATATGAATATGTTCATCACTGTAGGTCTACAAAGCATTAAAACATTCTCATAACTTTGCATACCAAATAACAAACCCATTGCACAGTTTGAAATACAAGGAGAAAACCCCATGTAACTCCATGTAGGCTCTTCCTAGGAACCCATTTTTACTGCCCTTAGTGGCGCTGTGTTTGGAAACGCTATTGTACCAACACTCCTAACCTTCTGGAGAAGTCAACACAGATATCTTAAGCATGTAATGGAGGTGATTGAAACCTTGCAGCTGAGGTTCCCTGGGATAGGAGGGAAATGCTCATGTGTTCCCATCTGTGGCTGATGAACAACTGCTGGTAGGCTCTGCAGTTGCTGCTGAATTGCTACCATCCATATTTGTTCACACAAGCTGTTCTTACACAGCATGTACCTATTAGTTGGACTGTGTCCAACCATAATGGGTTTTTGCTGCTTTAATTCAAATCGTTGGTGATTTGACCTTCCATAGACAGTTCTGTGAGTGGAACTGTGTAACAGACTAGAAAACAAACTCTGTAGGAAGGACATTGTCACTTGTCTGTGTTTGCACTGTTTAACGATAAAGGCATTGATCAGATTTAGTGACCCTGGGTGGTCTAGGCCTGAAAATACAAAAAGGTAATAACACTTTATTTAAGTCATACTCAATACCTGAACTTAGGTAGCAATAGGTGCCAGATAAAATGGAGTAAAAAAAGGAGGTATAGAGTATGACATGAAAGATGAATTAGCATACATTTATTACATATCAATGGAGTCCATGTTACCAGCAGTACTACAGCTGCAACTAAAAATCTGATATCACCATCCACAACATAAAATTCCTTGATTTTCTTCTTGGAAAATTATTTTTAATAAACCATTTCTCATGCCAGGCCACTTTACTGAGCAAGAAACAGGCCCCAGAATAACCTCAGCATTATTCAGGTAACCCCAAAACAGGCATAAACCTATCTACAACCTTGTGCTAAGTTAGAGAGCTTCCAAGATGTTGAAATATTCCTAGGGAGCCACAAGGCAGGGCCCTGCTGACATTGACTGACATGGTCCCACAATGGCATCCTGGCTGGCAGCACTGATGACTCTTCACACACAGAAGAGCCAATGTGACCTATAAAAACTATTCTTGTCTTGGAAAAACAGCTGCAGGCTACGGGAAAAATTTATACTCCATTCAGTTTCCAGGATGGTTTTGGCACATCCTTGTTACAGTCAAAGAGACACAGAGGGCAAAGGTATAGCTTTGAAACCCAGATGAGGCTAGATAACTGTTGGATGCCTCATGAGATTACCTGGAACAAAGTAAAAAATTGTGTATACACAACAATAATTTACTTGCCATGCGAACTTCCAGCCAGCGATTGGCAGCTGTAAGGAAAAGGGAAGCAATGTTGTTGGAATCTGTGTATTCAAGAAGTTTTTGTCGAAATTTGGCTTCATACCTAAAATAAGAAATAAAAAATAAATGAAAAAGACAGGAAAAGAGAAGAATGAAGAAAGAAAAGAAGAAAGATAAAAGCACAAAGAAAGAAAGCAGGAAAGAAGAGAGGAGAGAAAGAAATGAGAGAATAAACGAATCAGGCCTTGGAGTCTTAGAAAAATAAAAAGTACAATTTCTGGGGTACATTCTTATGGGAAGCTTGACACAGGATCTAAATCAGCCTATCAATAGTTCAGAGTGGCATCATCTGTAGGCTCTATTAGACAAAGGCAAACTGTATTCCTGAAGTATCTTAGTGAGTAAATGGATGTTATTGCACTGATGAAACTCATGGGACTTTGAGATCCTACTGGCCATTTGCTGAATGTATTTTATTACATGCTAATTGTGAGAGAGACAAATCTGAAATTGAAAAAAATTGTAATACATATGAGAGAAATATTACATGCATGTACTCCTGAAAAGAAGTATTAATGCTTCAGAATGCAGTTTCTTTCCTCACTTAATCATAGAAGCTTAAGTTTTAAAATTTATATTACTGTAGTGCTTAGAAATTGTAACAATTTGTAAGTATAGACTCAAAGTACCTACAGTCACAGAGCTCCCATATTAGACAAATATGTTTGTCATTATCAGTAAACAGAGCACTTTGTTTGGAAAACAGAAGTCCAAGCAATGAAAAGTAACAGGCTGCAAAGAACTGTGTTCCCCTTCCCCTCAAGGAATTAGCCAGAGTACACAAAACAGGATCAATGGCAAATAGGTTTGTTTACAGTTTCTTATAATGGATCTGCGCCCACTCATCCAAATAGCTGCATCAATGAAATCTGCTCTGAATCCAGCAGGTATGGAAGATGATTCCCTGCTACATCTATTTAGACTGGGGTCTTGGCAAGCCTGCAAGTCACCCAGTGACCCCTTTTACCTGAGCATCTTTATTTTTATATGTGTAAAGTCATGCAATGGTAATGATAAAGTGTATCAACAATTATGACTCACACTATACAAGTCTGGCACAAGACTCTTTTCCAGGGTAGTAACAGAAGCTTTTTTAATTTTTGCTTTTTTCTTCCTGTTATTACATTAGCAAATTTAACAAACTTCGAATGTCTCTCTATGAAACTTTACCCTTCTTACATCCTTTAGCTATTATGGCTGCAAAAAGCACTACTCAGCTCTCCTTATACTGGTATGAAAGATATTACAATGTTTAAGTATGAAGTATTATAGCTTAGAGAAGCTTTCAAATTTGTTCACTGCAGAGTACAGTATAATAAAGTTACAACTTTATATAAATCATTTATGAGGAAAAGAAATATGTGTCTCTTAGTGGAAATAATTTAGCTGTTCACTGCTCAGCCATGTCCCAAGACATAAGAGACATGTCTGCTGTGTGCAATGGGGAATCATAGAACAGCCTGGGTTGGAAGGGAGTTTAAAGATGACCTAGTTACAACTCCTCTACCAAGGGTAGGGACCCCTTTCACTAGATCAAGTTCCTGAGAGCTCCATCCAACCTGGCCTTGAACATTTCCAGGGGTGGGCATCTACAGGTTCTCTGGACAACCTGCTCCAGGTGGGATGCAGTATTCCAGGTGATTCTGCCTCTCTACTCACCAGAGTGGATTAGGGAAGCAGAGCCACCTCCCTCAACCTGCTGGCCACCCTGCTTTGGACACGGCCCACACCGGATTAGTACTTGGATGGGAGACCTCCTGGGAAATGCTGGGTGCTGTAGGTTCTAGTCCTGAGGACTTCACTGGCACTGTCCAAGCTCGCTCGGCCGTGGCAGCTGAACCTCAGGACTTAAACGGTGGGGCCAGTTCTGGGCACACTGAGCCTCACCTAAAATCCACTGTGCAGGCTGGAAGGGCCCACCCACGTGGGGACAACCCTTCCCAAATCTTTGTTCGCAAAGCCGAGCCACACACACACAATCTGGGCTGGCTCCAAGTGTGTTTCTGTGTTTGCACAGCCTATGAGGGTTGTTTCTGAAAGCAAGCATTTGTCTCACCATGTCAAAGCTAGTGAGCCCTGTCTCTCCTCAAGGCTCATTACCCTCAGTGCCCTACCGTACAAAGGTGGCTGTGCTGCTTCTGGAACCAATTCAGTCACACAACTTTCATATCTCTATACCATGAAGAATTACGTGATGCAGATGCACCTCGGAGGATGTGAGCTATGCATCATGAGTCAGTCATGCATATGCATATGGAATGAGGATGCAAAGTTACCTCTGCTGCTGGAGCACTTGAAGAAATATCAGAATTTCTCTTCAGAAAGTGTCCCCAGATTACCAGGCCTCTCAAAATACAGACCAGTCTTTGCAGAAGCTTTCACATTTACATTTTGTTGATTACTTAGCACCAACACTTTCTGAAGTGTCAGACAGCAAACTAAATCAGGCCAGGGCATCTGCTGAAGGTGTATTTGTAGGCACAGCAGTAGCTGTCCTTCTTGTCTCTCTCTGGACTTCTTTTCATATTCTTTCCTTATGCATTTTGAGTAAATTCAGGACAGAAAGTTACCAAGGGTAAGGACACTTCAGGAACAACTGGCACCTCCTAACAGGAGGAATGGATTCCTGAATTAGTGTTATTTTTAGGGATGCTCATGCTAGCAAGTCTAAACTCCACTCCTGCTAATACGTTAGGCAGCTGAAAAGCTATACAGTCCTAAAAATAGCTGGGTTACCAGCCGATGCAGGAGGCTGGCAGGCAGATGGAATACAGAACTTACTAAATGCACATGGCTGGCTGGGTCAGACACAGCAGCTACTGCAGGATTTAAGAAAAAGGAGGCACTAAACAATTCTTTGACAGAGGAGTCCATTCCAAAGGGACAGGAAGAATCAAGAGGGAATACTCTGAAAGACTGAAAATATTAGCTAGATGGCATTAAGTATTATTTGCTGTATCAACACCAGAAAATATACAGCCATAATACTCTAAAGATCCTCTTGATCAAGTAGAAGAATAGATGGATAAATGAGAAAAGCAACAATTAAAAGAGAAATTGATTTTCCTGAAAATTGAACACAGACATAGCTACAAACTAGAGTACAAATTAGTTGGCACTTAATGGATTAAATATTCAATAACAGTAATTAATAATGGAAACCACTGTGCTGCTCTAGCAGTCTTGGGGAAGCTACCTTCAGTCAAAAAGAAACAAATGCTTAAATTGGTTGTTCTTTCATTGAGCTATTCATATACTATTTAAAATAGTTTAAGAAAAAGTTAACTTTGTGCATTACTTCTATTATAAAATTAAAATTATAGTTTAGGAGAAATAAGCACTTCTTTTTCAAAGATATAAGGGTAACAGTAATAATTAACTGAAAAAATGCACAGACATCATCTAGATGAGATGAATGTAGACAACAGTTGACTGTGTTCAAGTCAACTGGGAAAAGACAAGAATAGCCCTAGTGCAGGGAAAGCAGCTGGTAAGCTCAGCAGTAGTTTTATTGGTGCCTCTGAAGTATCAGCATGACTTCCAAATTTGTAACACGGATATACAGCCCAGGCAAGTTATCAGGTGTTCCTGGGCCGTTCTCCTGTGAGCTTACGTGGATGAAAAAATGAACCAAAGCAAGCAAAGGAACACTTTGTCTTCAGCTGGTGTAATTTCAAAATCAGTGTAAACACCCACATTTTCAGCTAGCAACCTGAAAAATAATGTGGGGTGCTACTGTATTCTCTGAAGTCAAGCATATGTGCAGTTTATCTTACCAGGGCATTGACTCATACACACATTACTCTGACATAACAAGTTGGTGCATATTAGTTATGTCATGGAAATTGTCCAAGTCCATAGCCTGCCACACCACATGCTGTGGTAATTGCAAGCTAATTTACCTTCTTAAATCACATTTGATCACATTTTTTTTAAGCCTACATGCAAGTGTCTGGACAGTAGCCACAGGGCAGATGACACATTTGTTTTTCTACAGTAACTCTGTCACATGCAAAATACTCAAAGGTCTTTAATGCTCTAGTGTAGCCCTTACCCATCTTTCGGGGACTCGGGATGTTCCAGGTGATTCAAGTAACAATTATAACTGCACAATTGCAGAACAGTCAGAGAGAGATATTCAAAAGTGAAGTTATGTGTGTTCCTTAAAAAACTATACCTGAAGGCTCGGATGGTAGTAAGACCTTCAACAGTCTCTGAAAAATGGGAGAGTAATGGTAGCTGAGTGCTGTCATCCAGCTGCTGCAGGTCCCTGGAGAGGGTTATGAAAAGAATTTTGTAAAAAGACAGTTTTGTTGTGCTTTTTGTTGTACAGTTATTCTCTTGAACCATGCCCAGGGAGGAAAAAGAATATCATTACAATAATCCCAAATGTAAGATTCAGAGAGATTGCAAAGCAGTGCCACATGCCCCTGAGCAGGGAATGAAGTCACCAGGAGGATTTTTCTTTCAACATTTAACTAGCTGCAGTTCTGAATAGGTCTTCTCCCTTCACTGCCTTCCCTCCTTTCTCCTAAATTCCTGCTTTTTATACTCCACTGTTTATTATTTAAACACCATTCTGGTTCTATGCTGGATATAAATTTGATGGGATGCTGCAACTAAGAGCTTGAGTTAAGCAGAAGGCAAAATGCATCCCCAGATGACAGCACAACACACTGAGCTAACAGTATAAGTCATACACTCAATAGAATAAATGAGACCACATTAGGCTGCATTTCTCAATTTCATATTTAGTCATTATATTAGTAAAAGCACATGTAGGGTGAAATTCTATTTATCTGCAATTTCTTCCATCAGGAACTGAATTTGTTGCAGACTCTCTCTCAGTCTGTGTATACATGAAGGGATAATGCTTATTTTTGCTTTGCTGCAAATGCCTCTCAAGTGTCATGAAGGGGAAGTTCTATGACCTTAGAATGAGAAAAGTCACAGACATGGCTAAAATTTTTCATTTTCTTAAAAACTAGAAGGCACTCAGAACAGGAAATGTTGATTGTGCAGATTGGATTCTTTATGGTCAGCAGTACCACCATGGTTATACTTCATTCTGCAGCCTCTCCCTGGCTTTACAGATTCCCACTTTCACCTGGATAGGCAGACATCAGTTTCCCAGTTCTGTCACCACATCTTCTTGGACATGCCCAGATTGCAGCCCCTGGGGACAACAGGATCTAACTGGGTTTTTGTCTCCTGTGAATTCCAAAGAACTTTGATCGTGCACAAAGACCTTGCCTGTACCTCCCAGAAATTTTGCTTGAAGAGCTGCCGACAAAGATATTTGTAAAATGACACATTTCCACTACAGTGGATTTGTCCCACTTTCAGACAGGGCCATGGCTTCTACAGGACCAAAATTAAACACAAAATTTCCCTGCACTCCACTCTAATTCTGCAATGCACTCATGCATTGCAGATGTTTCTGTTGCCAGAATGATGCTGGTTTATGATCTTACCGTGAGGCGACTCGGAAGTACTTCTGGATGAAGTAGCACATGATTGCGAGGGGAACCAGGGCAATGAGGAACATCGGTGTGACATATGAGATGACAGCAAGAGCTGATACACATAGCAAAGTGGAACGACTCAAGCACTCCAGGGTAGCTGGGATGTGCTGTATAAAGAAGAACAAACACACAGAATCTTCCATAACATATCCACTTTAAACCATTATTTCATTTTAGTTTTTCCCACTTACACGAGGAATACAATTTTTGAGGATTTGAAGCACTAAGCATACAGGTCTGCTCCTGAATTTACTGCTGGGTTTTGGGAACACCTGAAGGGATTTCTGTGGGACTGCTTCACATGTCTGCATTTTGGAGCAAGATCCTCATGTCAGATGATTATAGATGCAGGAGATAATTTTAGCACCTGCATGAATCCTATGAACAGACAGCGCAGTCTGGAGTAAATAATGATAATTTGAATTTCAATCATTTCTATTTTAGGCAATAGTGTTTGCCTTTTTTTCATTTCATTTTCTCATCTGTGTCAAATGAATGCATTTATACTTTTTAATTTGAGGATACCACTATTGATCCAATTTTCCTTCCCTTACCCATACAGGGCATCTTAATAAAATAAATGGATTTTCAAAGTGCATTTAAGATGAGGAACTCAATCAGAACTGAGAAAATCATGATGCAAATTGTTTTAGTCCAAAATATAGTTAACCAGTAAGCTTCATCTAAGTAAGTCTATAATAAATAAAAATCTAGTCTTTCAGATTGAGAAAGACAGGATAACTTGGGAGCTCAAATACATTTATTCAGTACCTGGTCAATAGTATTGCAATCAGCTGAAAACCTGTTCAATATACTTCCCAGAGGTGTTGTTTCAAAAAACCTTAAATGCAACAAGAATAGCAACGGTTACAATACTGGTATTAGAATCAGTTTAGTTCATTTTTTTGTCTTACTTAAGCTTGGTACTAGATCACAGAAACAAGTAAATAAATTGAGAGCCAGAATAAAATTTCTCACTTTTTCCAGTAGTTATGGCTTTCCAATAAAATAGCAGTCTGTAATGTACAATCATAAGTATGAACCCAACTACCTAAAACCTACAACCTACAAGAAACCTACAACAGCAAGTACACCCTCAGCTCCCTCTACTGCCTAAGCTACATACATCACATGATTACACCTCAGATTCTGATTTGAGGCTCCTTCAGTTAACGAAAAATGCCAAAAGTTTAATTAACTTTTGGAACAATATATTAAAAGGCATTTGGATATGCAAAATGCAAACAAGG
Source organism: Pithys albifrons albifrons (assembly GCF_047495875.1). Lineage (NCBI taxonomy): Eukaryota > Metazoa > Chordata > Aves > Passeriformes > Thamnophilidae > Pithys > Pithys albifrons. The sequence goes on along the minus strand of NC_092463.1, from coordinate 51,407,591 downwards.
TTATTGCCATGTAGTTTTTAACTGTTCCATAACTCATGTTGAACCTGAAGTCTATTTCTATCCTGAGGCGGGTGGCGGGGGGAAAAGCGAGGTTTTTCATGTATGTTGTTTCAGTTAGCATGAAAATAAGATGGTATTTTTCCTAATGTCCAGTAAGAGCTGCAAGTTTGAATCAAGCTACAACTTTCCTCTCATGCACAGAAAAGAAACCTTACGGAGGACAACAAAGGCCTTCACTGGTATTGATGCATCCCAGGGTACTCTAACAATGTGGGTAATGGCACTTGTCTAAACTCATTACCTTTCATAGACTTGCACAATTGCTGCCTACACTAAATATTTCTAGTGATTAAGATGATCATGCATGCTATGAATTAACTGTATAATATATTGATCAATAATTGTATTTTCTCTCTAATTAAAAACAGCAAAGAAAAATGAAACGTTCAAGGGAGTAAATCTCCAAAGTCACAGTCAGGCAGGAGAGGCATTTGACTCCTATCTAGGAACTAAAGCAGCCCGGGTATCATTTTCAACCACTACTCAGGAATTTGATATCTGATGATTTTCAATGACATGTTAAAAAAACGTGATGCACAGTCACTTCTTAATAAAAACTGTACTTATAAGACTGTCTAGAAGTAAAGACAACAAGGTGACTATAATACAATTTTTATTACAATCAGAGAAATACCTCATTGGAGCCAAAATAATTTTATTTAGTAAAGAGGAGTGTAGCTTTTTGGTGACTTTCAACCCAGTCCACTCTACTGCTATTGATGTGACAAGACATAACACGATGCCAAGGCAGCAGAGAATGCTGAAAACTTTTGAATATGGAGAATGGTCGAAATCCTACGAATCAAAGAGTAACACAATTATTCACTTTGCAATAAATTTTAAACATAATTTAAACACAGAAGCACAAGACTGAAAAAAATGTAAGGATTAAATAATTTTTCCTCTCTAAATTAAATACCCATGATTTTTACATCTTGCATCACAATTTATTATCCTTTGGAGAGGGAAGTGTTTGCATGAAAATGAGAGATGAATCAGAAATTTAAGTACTACAGAATACTACAAAAAGCCCTGCTTGCAGTGAGAATGCAACAGTATAGGAAAAATCAAAAACTATGATATCAAAATTACTTTAGAGACCAAGGTTTAGGTATATCAGCTAGGTGATGAAAGTAAAACAAATATAGCAATATGAGAATAACATGCCAAACTTAACTGTTAGTTTTACTGCATTGTGTACCCAAAAATGTATTGAGCTTCAAAATACTCTGGAGTGGCTCTTTTACTAGAAAGATAGGACATCACAAACAAATCCTGGAGCAGAGATTGACTGTGGGAGAACACCTCTGGTTAAATCATAAGAGAAAGGTGAACAGGGAGAACACTTCTGGTTAAATCATAACAGAAGGGTGAACAAGGCATTGTATACCGTGCAAAAAGAGCAGTTTTTCATTTCTGGTTCTAGCTTGTTAGAAATGGCAGCTTCAGTCCAGAGTGCCAGGCAGTAGTCGATCGCCACCATCACCGTGTGCTTCAGCAGCTGGGACAGGACCAGCAGTGGCAGAAGGAGGATTCCTGCTGCACTGAGGTACTTGCCACAGGCTCTCCAGGGCATCTTTGCTCTCTGATGCAGCACCGAAGACAGGTTGTCTTCATCATCACTTTCTGTTACTTCTTCTGCAACGTGCAAGAAAAATGTACAGCCACACTGACCTATTCATGCACACTTTTCATCAGAACTGGCAAGTGGCAGCTACAAACCAGGTCTTACCATACAGGACAAAGAGTGGCTTTGAGATGAAAGTATCCACTCAGGCATGCATGTATTAACCTGCTAAAGTCAGCAGTAATGCACACTGAAAAGATGCAGAAAACCTCAGCACTTAGTGATCAATTTCTTGAACTGTGTTTTTGTAACTTGAAAGTACTAGCTTTAATATTATTCTCTGTTCGTTATTAAATCATATCCACTATAAGAAAAAATACCTCAAAAGTTTGGAGAAAGCTAAAACTTCTTAAAACCTGCAATCATTGCAGTCCAAACGTGAAAGCAATGGAAACATCACTCCTATAAACGTGACCCACATGGAAAATGATTTGTTCTCTTGTCAGTTTGAATGATGTAATTCATTCTAATATAATTTAACTATGAAACAGTAACGTATTGGCCATGGGCTCCAAGGGTGCCCTTTACCTTCATCCTCTTCATCGTCTTTCAGCAGTGCTTCACGGGAGTACATAGTCCTCCGGAGATTCGTTCTTTCCAAAACAGGGTTTTCCTCAGTAGTAGTTTCCTATAAAAAGAGACAGTTCATGTATTTTCAACCAGAGAAAAAAATTACTAGCTGTGATAAAATTGTTTCCATTCAGTGAAAAATAGAAGTCAGAATCTCACAGCAGGCAGCCATAAGTGATGGATTTGCTACATCTGTAAAACTGAAGAACACAAATTAAATATCTAACATTAATTTCAGGTTGTCAATCCCAACCCTTTTGGAATCTTAATTTCCACAGTTGTCTCTGAATTAATAAGAACCAACAGTAACATCTCATTCTTCTTGTGTTATAATATGAAAGACAAAACACCTTAATGATTTACATAGCTTGATATAGGCACATCTGAAAAGCTTCAACCCAATGCAGTGAGTAAATTCAGGCGTATCTATAAAACCAGTTGTCAGTATTAGCAATGCATTTCCTAAAATGGCCCTATTTAATATTCCTTAGATGAGAATATTTTGTTAGGGCTCCCCATCAAAAATGGATTAGAACAGAATCAAGGAGGTCTGAGGTGTCCAGATGAAGGAATTTATCTTAATGGATAAATAATAATGGTAACTAATAGTACATTCATATTACGTTAGATTACACACACTGCATGTCAACCCTTGCCAATGCTTTCAACCTAAGGCTGGGGGGGGGGGGGGGGGGAACACGACACATTTTGTTGCATATATTGATTGTCTTCCCCATTGAAAACCTTTTCCAGTTCTTGGTCCTGTCGATTCATTAACGTCTTCCAGTGTTCAAAAAGCTCAGTCTCTGATTTCTGAATGTCCTTGAGTGTTCCTTCTCTCTGGATGTAACCATCTTTCATTGCAATTATCTAAAAAGTTAGAAATACAAGTGGTGAGATAAATAGCCAGGTGTGCCTATTTATTTTAAGGCTATGTTGCTGTGCCTTGACAGGATTTTCTCTTTTCTGAAATACATGATATTTCTGCAAACAAATCTGTCTTCTAAAGAGACAGTGACATTATCTCTTGACTTTATCCCTTCACGCAAGATGCTGCAAAACCAGAAACTTCCTGCACTCAATGTTTTCAGGAAAGAAGACTGCTTTTAAGAAAGAAGAATGGGATCCCTGTCAGCAGACAGGGTGGCATATTACTCTTCCTAAATACAAGTCATTAGCAAGATAAGATTTTAGACTTCTCTTACTCCCTAATAAAAGGAAAAAAGCTTTTAGGAACACACTGTGTGCAGTATATTTTGCCCTCATTCCGGTCATTAGCCATGAGCATGCTGGCTCCCCCTGTTTGATTCCATGGACTGATAAGGAAGAGCTAGGGAATTTGAATCCCTAAAGCTTTAAAAGCATAAACCGTGGACACAGTTTGCAAAGAATTATATATTTAACGGAAGTCTGAAGGGAGCGGTTTCCAGGTTTGTATCAGTGTAATTACATTACATTCATGGTGTAACTATGTTCACTTTAGATCTGACAAGGAGAATTGGAAAATGAGGCAAGCAGATTGCAAACCCGCAGGACATCATTAAAAAAATAGTTAATGCAGTTGTTAATTCTTCTCTCTTCCTGGAAGCTCAGAATTTCCATGGGTAAGCTGTGGGGAAATAGTCTATTCCACTTACTGCTAAGAATTTACACCAGAAGCAAGTTGAAAATGGAGCAAACTAGGATCTTTTTGTAGTCAATTTATTCAGAAAACCTGTAATTGTCCTGAACCTTGAATTCTTCTGAGGGTTTTGCTACAAAGATTTAGGAGGCCATCACATATACTTCAAATAACATTTTTATTTTAAATTACTTAATAAAATAAAGGAATTGCCTCTTCAGTCCACTGGATAAGGATTGCTAAGGCTTAGTGAAACCTGTACTTAGGAATTAAACCTGAACTACTTCATAAGTATTTTTTTAATTATAAAATTAATACAAGTGCTTTCTGTCCTACAGACTGCTTGGAACAGTATATTTCATAAAAGCTTACTGAAACACATGTAGAAGATAATAAAAATGAAGTAATTTTCATACACCTCATAAAATACCAACAACTACAAATGGATCTGACATTCACAAAGAAAATTAAAATGGTTATACTGATGCAAGCCCATGACCATGTATATTTTTTAAAAATGCAAATACTTAACAATAAAAACAAGAAATTAAGATGGAATTCATAGGGAGGGGAAGAGGGCAGAACATTCCTGCATTCCAAGAGACAATAACCAGAAAACCAGAACTATGTTGAGAACAGTAGTAACTCTTAAAGGTTACTACTGAGGGACAAGACACCATAAAGGACAAATTCTGCCCACCAAAAAGATGGTCAGAACAAGATTAATGTCTATCTGCAACTTTATATCAAGCCAATATGCAGCACAGGCAGCCATTGAAATATGATTATTTCTTGAGACCAGGAAGCTGCTGCTGTAGTCTGTGCAAGCTGCAGAAGAGAGAGAAGTCCTGCTAGGAGGTATAACTGCAGTCATCAATCACCATAGGCAAGGAGACCTAGGATGCTGTAACTGGATAACTGTAGGAGAACTAAGTGCAAGACCAAAAAAAAAAAAGAAAAACCAGGGTAAAGATGTTCTTCATACATTATATATTTGTACTAACCATAAGGAAATACTGGGTTTTTCCTTACATTTCCATGTACCTCAGTATCCATAAATGCACATTTTTCTGTGACTCCACAGATTCCTAGTAACATCCCAGCAAAGGCAAATGTGCTACTCAAACATTTCACTGTTCTGAGATAACAAAATGAGCAAAAGTTTTCAATAGAACATGGTTTTGGATACTTGATATATTTTATCTGCATCTTGCTGCCATAAGTGTATTAAGCTTCAGCTCTGTGAAAGTCCAACATATTTAAGTGTTCTAAGATGGGAATCTCAAAATTATAGCACCCCTAATGCACTGGCTAATTTACAGAAGATCTTTATTATGTATCTTCTCAGTAACTATCACTTGGTGAAAAGATGAAGTGAAAGCATTATTTGTAGGAAGACATATTCATGCCACATTCTTGCCTCCTCAGAAAAAATGGAAAGAGCTTTCTTACCCAGTCAGCATGGGGCAAGTACTGCAGCTTGTGAGTTACCAGCACAATGGTCCGCTTATCTTCCCGCAGCATTTTCAGGATCCCTTCTTGCATGAGATGGTCACTCAGGTGGATATCCAGTGCAGAAAATGGATCATCCTGTCATGAAGAAGTCAGCTTTCAGAGCCAGAACTTAAGGGGTTTAAAGAAACTGATAGACTTTAATAACAGTAAAGCTAATTGGATCAGTATAGGCATACAAAAGAGGTCATCAGGAGATCTAAATTGTGCTGAGCAATGATTTTCTTAAATTACATAACACCAAACCTTGAACTGTCTTTTTGCAATGAGCACTCACACACAGGGTAGTGCCAGCTGTGTCAATGCTGTGATTTTGTAAAGGCTTTCTGGAACCTGCTCCTCTCCCCACACATGTCCATGGCCCATGGCTTCTGTCAGCCTGGAGACAATGCCCCAGCGTGGGTCTGTGGCAGGTATTGCATAACAGTGACAACAATAACATTTTTGTTTCCTTTGTACATAATTGCCTTCAGGTTCTTTTTTTTTTTAAATTCATAAATCAATATTAACAAAGAATCACAAAAAGGCACAAAAGGAGCAATAGTGATAATTTTGATGACTCAGCTCAGACAATTTGTGATGTAGATTACCTGACTGAATCAATGAATTCTGTGCAATTACTGTAGACTTAAGATAATCTGTACCATCTTTTGGGGAACTTGTTTACCTAATCCTCTTTATATGGAATCACAAGCCTTGTAATTTGAGCTGATATTTCTACTTGGAATAGTGATACTGGCTGTAGGATTTATCTAGTATTATTATTTCATACTATTATTTCTTGAAAATCAAATTTTGTTTTCTTTTCTCCAAGTGTTTGCTGATAAAGTAGGGTTGAATTTGAATTAATTCTGCTTTCCGAGTGACATCATTGTCATCAGTTATTTACAGAGAGGTATCAGGAAAGAAGTGACTGCTTTAGAAAACCTCCTGAAAGTTTTATTCCCTTAAATTTAGCAACAATTTATAACTGTGACTGCAATAGACACTCTAGTATTACTACTTTCATATATCTACAGCCTCAAATACATCTGAAATCAACAGTGAGATAGATATGAACACTGAAATGCTAATAAATCAGAGTATCATATCGTGAAACACCTAAAAAGTGCTTTTGTAACACAGTAGCTTCCAATTGTGATCCACAATTTACTTTCAAAAATGTGTGTGCACTGAGCTCACTACACAAGGATGTGTGTTGTCAGTTTTACTGCTGCACTCCTCTGATCTGGCACAGACTGAAACATCACTCTGAGTCCCCAGTCTGTGCACAGTCACCTCGTCTGCGATGCTGCATCTCTGGGCACTGTCAGTGCCAGCTCACAGAACAGGACACTGCACCGTGCAGTCAGGGGAGGCTGCTCATTAGGGCAGCACTCACCACACATGATTATAATGATGCATTGATAACAAGACACCTGAAGAGATTCAGTTCATGCTACAGGACTAATCTGATATGGACAACCAAATAAATATAAAAGTGAATAAATGTAATTAAGAATAAAATAAATAATGCACTATCACAAGATCTTTTTTCATATCACATGAAGTTTAAAAAATATTACATTCATGCTTGTAAGAGAGAAGTTTCATAAGCATTTGTTAACAAAATCAGTCTTAAAAGAACTGACTGTTTGCAAATACTAACATAAAGGATTCCTGATAATTTTTTTAAAATATTAGTAACTGGAAAAAATTTATTTGTAGGTGTTTTTAAATTATCAAACCATAAGAGAATGCTGTTATTTAGCGGGTATTGATTGCCCTTCACAAAAGGACAAAACCAAGTTACAGTCCAATACTGAATCTGCTGATTTGCAGCTCCTTGACCCCACAGCTCTCTACTGTCCTGCACTCTGATCATTCCCCGGAAATACCTGAAGCAAGCATGAAGTGATCAGCCTGATTTACAGGGAAATGTGCACAGCTCTTCTAATCCTATGTGACTTATGTGTCACTGTCCTAACAGCTGGATTCAAACCTTTTAGAAAACCAAGCTGGAAGAGGAAGTCCTAAATTGGAAAACCAGCAGGCTCACTACTCATGAGTGTGTAGGATCTACTTTCCCACCTATGAAGTTAGAGCCTGCTCTCACTCCTTTTTCCATAGCACTTTTGTTGAAGCTGGAACAGGATACACAACATGCTGTTCAGAGTGGAAAAGCAGCTTAGTTTGTTGCAGAGAGGACACACCCCAGACACAAAACAACATTAATTTTTAGGCCTAAAACAGCTTAGGAACTCCATGAATATGGTTGACAATATTTAATTTTTAAGTACCAAAGATAAAAACAAGAGTCAAAAGAATTTTCAATACACTGACAGAGGAAGCATTAGCATTTTGATCTGTCTGTCTGCAGCGTTTAGAAAATGCTTCTTACCTGCAGGCTAGCTAACAACAGATATCAAATAAACAGTGCACATTTGGTTTGGCTCAGTGAAGCACCATGTACAGTGTATGACCCACTAAATACTCTAAATGCTCGCATCTCGTGCCTCTGCATGGAGCATGAACGTAAGGGCAGCTACTCACCAGGAACACAACATTTGTCTGCTGATAAAGTGCTCTTGCCACGCTGATACGTTGGCGCTGCCCTCCAGACAGATTAATACCCTGGTGATAAGCAGGAGAAAAACAATCAGCCAGTTAAAAAAACATATCGAGTGAATATTCATATCCTGATTGGACTACCCATGGAAGACTCTCTGGGCAAAGAAACCCAGAGAAATGTTTCAAAAGTGTAGGCCTGCTGGCCAGCTAAGAACACAGGACACAAATTACTAGAGAAGCCAGAGCATTCCATAAGTGGCTATATTCCATGCAGAGAGACAGGACATGTTTAATGGTTGTGGTAACACAGTGCCATAGGTGGCACAGGTATTCTGCAGGCAGCCTAAACTTTTCTGCTGAAAAGTTAGCCTTATGAGTCTGACTGTGTCCTGGGTTTATTTTTTCAGCTTACTTTTATAATTATATGTTGTCATACTATATCAGCTTCATTATATACTGTAGTCAGTAACTGCGAGGTGGGAGGTCAGACTTCGCTGAGATGGACCTCATCTGGTTACCTCTTTTGGTCTTTAGACTCCTGCTACCACCCTGCTTCAAGTTACTTATATTTTCTGTGATCCACCTGTAGTTTCACAAACACCTTAAGGTCTCATAAACCAGCACTGCTGCCAAAAGATGCTATGTCATCTGTTCCCTCCCCATCAAAAACACTCGTTTGGCTATATAATGAGTTTGGTTGGGAACTGTTCCCTTTAAAATAACACAGCAGCCAGTGTAGAAATCAGGCATGGAAATGTGTCCTTTAACATAACCATTTGTTGTGTTGACAGGATGGTAGGGGTTGGGTTCTTTTATTTGTTTGTGACAGTGCTAGTAAATTATTTAAAAATTTGTGACTTCTGTTTCCTTTCTTGTCACTCCTTAATCTTCCCTCATGTGATAAAGCTTAGTTTGCTACTGAATAAACACCTGCCCTTTTGTAAATGAAGGGGTTCTAAAAAAAATAAATCTATGTATTACTCATTTTTATGTTACTCCTAAAGAAAACAAAATTGCCCTGTAAAGTCAGGATATCAGCAATAGTAGGTGCAGAATAGTCAAACATTCTGATAGCAGCACATTTAAATCATTGCACCTGACATAAATGACAGTGTTCCCATGTTTACAGAGCAATGAGCTTTCAGACTAATGACCCAAACACACACTTAACTAAAAGATTACCTTTGTTGCCAAATAACCCATAAGATTTTAAGAACACCACAAAATAATAAAACTCCCTCTATATATTTGAAACAAAAATAGAAGCCTGTAGCTTATTTACTGACCCTCTCTCCAATCTGGGTTTGGTCTCCGTGAGGGAGAATGTCAATATCAGGCTGGAGGGAACAAGCATCAATTACTGCTTTGTACCTGTGGAAACAAAAAAGGCAATGCAAAATCCACACAGATACTGCTAAAGAAGCACATTCTCTACCTGCAGAGGAACAAAAATTAACCAGCTGGAAAAATCACACGGTGGAAAATATATGTGTTACTCACTAATTGTTCTAATGGGATCTCTTTCAATCACAGGCAAGTAAATAATATTTCAGCCAAGAAAAAGGATTTTAGGTCAGCTTCCCAATTAAAAATGTTAAACAGTTAAACCCTGGAAACACAAACACAACTTCTTCCAAGGTATAATATTATTCTTTACCATTTAATTTTTTTCCTGCCCAGGGCTTTTTTTTTTCCTGTTTCAATATCCAAGGATGACAGAAAAAAAATGTGTGTAGGATGTGAATACATAGTCAACCACTTCTTTTAAGGATGATGGGGATAGAATACCAGCAACTGACTTCTAAATACTTTAGAATGTTAGGTGGACATTTATACTGAATAAAAAGGCATCCCATTAATCCTTTACAAACAACATTGCCACTCCCAAACACCTAATGTCCTCCTAGGCAAGTCAAACTAGTCAATTTGGTATGAGAGTACTACATGCTAAACAAACATGGTTCATGGAAATAAAAACATTTGTACACTTAAGTTCAAGTGAGACAAACCCCATCCCTTGTATCATTTAGGAAAAACATGGTCAAAGGGAGATTGTCATGTTCAGGCAGGTGCAGTATGTTTGTTACTGGAGGGAGATGGGGGCCCGTGCTCGACCCACACAATCTCAATATTCAGGCAAAACAGGAGTAAAACACAAAACAGTACTGGAACGTGTTACCTCTGCTTGTTAAAAGAGCTTTCAAATGTGATATTCTCTTCCACTGTGGCATTGAGCAACCAAGGCTTCTGGGATGCATATGCTACTGAGCCTCTTTTCCTGGAAAAAAAATCCAAATAAAATATTGTTCCCAGCTTAACCAGTGCAGCAGGCATTTTTGGAAACCATTTTCTTGTAGAGGAAGAAACTGGTAATTGCTCTTAAAAACTGCCAGCTTTCATTTCTTTTCTTTAAGACAATCAATAGCTCTTCCAGTACAGAAATACCTAAGATGTTGAATTTCCAACAGAATACTGAAATTGTTCACCCAACTGCATTTCATTTTGTTCTCTCTCTTTCTGTTGTGAAGTGGGTTTTGGAGAGGGTAGCTCAGTAAAGCTCCCTTTTGAGCAGCGTGGATGGCAGGAAGAAAATTATCAAAGACTGGATCCCAGATGTTTGGATAGATTAATAAAAAAATATGGATAGCAGATCACTAGTTAGGCAACACATTTCAGAAGCGACACTCTAGAAAGATATTGAAGTGTTTGAAAATGACCCAAACAACTCCACACATGCAAAAATGCAATTCTCTCCACCCCAAACATATTTATTTTCCCCATTCTAAGAAGAGAACTAGAGTAATAAAGTCAGAGGGGTAAAATATTTCTACACCTATAAAGGGGAAAAAAAAAGAGCACAGACAAAAAATATTTCCTAAATTTTTCCCCATGGAATTGCCCTCATAATGTACCATGAAAAGGGACAATTTACCAGGCATAGTCAACAGAATCTCACTATGCACATATTATTTCACAGGAAATATTATTACTGCTATTTAAAAATAAAAGTATCTGCCCACTAGTGAAGCAGTTACTGCTTTGGTTGGCTGTGGAGCACTAAGGACCTCAGTAAAGCAGAGCTGGGAGAAAGGCAACATCTTTTATTAGAACAATTGATACTGTTGGAAAACTCATTGGCATATCACTGTTTTTTCAGAAAAAGACCAAAAGAGGGATCATAAGCCTGAAAGCATATCTGTTTTCTTTCTAGCTGTATCGGCTAATCCAATAAGAAGATAGGATCTCTCACCCAAATGTGGCCTTTGTCTGCTAGAAAGCCATGACAGCAGCCTCTTTCTAGCTGGACCTGACAGCAATTGAAACCATGAGCTGCCAAAATACACTTTATTTTTCTTTATCAGTTAAGGTCACTTGCCCTGCTCATTTTTTGAGGTTTTACCAAGCTTGCTTAGAAGTCGTGATAGGATCCAATTTTCATTCATAACCTGAAAGACACACAATTCCACTACTCTGCTAACATGATTCCAAGTTCAAATTTCTGATTGTTCACTGGAACTTAATTATGTTTTATGAATTTTCTTTACTGAAAAGTGAAACAGAAATAACAAAACAAAAAAAAAAGAAAAAAATCCCCAGGCTGCACAGCCTGCAGTGCCAAAATCTAGTGCAAAGAGCATTCAGTGCTGCCTCAAGAGGGAAGCATTTTTTCAATTAGTATGAAATTTTCATCCCAATAATTAAGAAAAAATTGCTTTGAGCATTCCAAGACAAAGATTTATTCCCCTGCCCTTCTTTTCATTGCTTGAAACTGTGCCTTTGCATCTCTTAATTCTCGAGGCCATCAAAAAGTTACTTCTAATCTAAGTTTTGAGAAAAAAACTTTTACCTCTTTTGTAAAAAGTGTTCTTTTGTTGAGTGAAGATACAGGCACTGCCAGTATGATGCACTCCATGTGAAGAGCACAAGGCCTGAGAAAATCACTCACACTTGGAATAGGTTCTACTTGGAGGACATCAGTGAGAATTGATTATTGCAAGGCACTTGGGAACAGGCAATGAGCTTTGCAAAATTTATTATGGACTTTGAATTTAGTAAGTTACTCTGAATTGATCCTAACTGCAAACTTACATGAGGTTGACACATCAGGGCAGATCATATTTTGATACAAGCAAAAAGTTTGCAAGTGCTTGACCATATGTGAAACCTATTGCATGTCTACAGTGCTGCTTACAGTGAGGTATTTTTTTTTCTTCCCTCTGATAACACAACAGACTAGCTGTAGCCTCTTAATTATCACAGAGAAACAGACAGAAAAATTCAGCCTTACAATAGATAGGGAAAACCTTTTTTGAGCTCCCTGGAGACTATGAGTTTTGGCTACAAGAGAATCAAGCCTGTTCATTAATATGAATCATATTAATTCATCAGTCAGAAACACTGACAAAAGAAACAACATCTATCTTTACTGTGCAGGTGACCAAGCACTGGAACAGGCTGCCCAGAGAGACTGTGGAGTCTCCGCAACTGGAGATACTAAAGAATTGTCAGGATGCAACCCTGTGCCATGTGCTCTAGGATGATCCTGCTTGAGCGGGGAGGTGGGACCTTCTAACCCTATCCATTCTGAGATTCTGTGAAGATTGTTTGCTTAAAGTCATTAAGGTCTCTCTATCTTCATGTTTCATTTCATTAAGTCCAGTAGGCCCAGTACACCTTCAAGATCTCTGAAAATTTAACTAGTTAAGGGACATTCATATTAATCTCAGTGGCTTAATAAATCTACCAAGTCTGAAATGTTGGTGAATTTATAAAGAAAACAGATGCATTTAAAATGCAACAGAGTTGCAATTATACTGGTAGAGAATATAATACATTGCAAAGCCTTTCCTGTGTGTTTTGGGATTGCTGATAAGTTTTCTTCTACTTATTTTTCACACTTCCTTAATTTCTAATATATGTCAACAACTCAGATTCAAATGTTGTCCAGATATGAGTGAAATGTGTACTGTTCTGTACTTTATTATCACCACATCATACATAAAAAATATGCTTCTGTTATTCTCAGCCTGATGGTAGTAGACCATTGGGGTGTTGCCAGTCCTGAGCATTCAGAAGTGGGTTTTTTTGCCATTATTAAACTGCATGGGTCACTTCCTTGTTTTCGTTTTAAATCTTGCAGTAGCTGCATACAGAGACATCCTGCATGTCTTCTGAGGAGGAACAACTCATTAAGTGCAGAGATCTCTGAACAATGTTCATACATAGTCACAGAATGGCTGAGGTTGGAAAAGACCTCTGCAAGTTCCCATTAGTTTTTAAAATGTACCTGAATTCTGTGTCAACAGGAGATTCTTTCTCTGGGCTGCAGAAAAAAAACACAAGTTTTTTTTTAAATGAAATTATCTTAGTGCAAATAACATCACAAAGTACTATCATTATGCTATAATTAAAAATACAAAATGAAAAATGATTGCACAACCGAGGTAAAACTCTCTTTATACTAAACTTCTGTGCTGTCCGATATTGACGTAAAAAGCGTATGATTAAAGCTTCAGTTTTGAGGAGCACTAAACAACCTTGCAGAGTGCCTTCAACACCTATGAGCAAATGCTCAAGACCTCAAAAGACAGGCTCAAAATACTCTCTTTTGAGAACACCAAAAATGTTCTACAGGATGTTAGTGCAACAAAACCACCAGAGATATTCTTACAGCACTTAACCAACTAGGATTTGACTACATATGACAATGTAGGTAATTGTTTCATGCAGTCTAATATTCTTCCCTGTTTTTTAAGATGCCATACTGTTGTGCATGTTATCTCACCCTTTGCTGTCCATTCCCATAACAGTTTCAAACATGTGAATGTCTAATTCTCATCCAACTTCTTTTGTATCTTAATGGGCTTCCCTTAAGTCAGCCCAGAAACTTCAGTCTCTCTTAGACAGAACTGTAAGATTTCTAACTATCCTTTACCATTAGATACATGAAACTTCCTCTTATACTACATGCAGATGGGAGTAGAAGTTTTTTCAGGACTCAGTGTGACAACCAGCTAACAAGTCTGAGAAATAAGGTAAATGGGAGAGAAGGCACTGATAAATCTGAAGAAAAGGCAGTGGAACAGCTGGTGAATCACAGACTCAAGAATGTATTATGGTCAGGAGAAGCCACACATTTTAGCCTAAGTCAAGAAAAGGGACATCATATGACATTTTTCCTCTGCTGATTTCAGTAACAAAGTTCTCACTGACTTCATCAGGCACAGGATTGTCACTTGTACAAGGTTTACCATTTTGGAGGCACTACACTAGAATGATAACCCAGTCAGAAAGCTTTGTTCTTAGTTGATTTAATAGATATTCCCAAAATTCAAGCTGAGCTCTGTTAATCAGGTAAAAACAATTTTCATGCAAGGATCCCATGCCAACAGACGGACTAATGTGCTACTCTCCCCACTCCTCAGTCTATGTGTGCCTGAAGAATGCTAGGTGAGAAAATAAACTTATGATAGGATGTGAAAACTGTAGGGTAATGGGAAGGATTGGCTTTAAGAAATAAAAAATTTAAATAACACTATTTTTTTAAGTATAGCATTGGGGAATAATCTGGTTCAGACTTTAAGAGAAGGATTTTCAGACACACAGGAAAGTTACAACGTGATCTTCAAAATCTCCAAACGGCAATGGAGATAATTCTTCATAATGGAAATCCAGCTCTTATTTCATAACTTGAATAAGTGGTTTCAAAAACTGTATCCTAAGATAATTAATACAGTTAAAGTTTCACTGATTTTCAGAATTCTGACTCTGAAGATCCTAACCACAGATTTTGGAAACCTTTGGTTCCTTCTACTGCAATTGATTTCGCAGAAAGATGGATAACCGCGTACAATACCGACCTGAAATCTTCCCCCGTCTCACTGTCAGAAGTACAGCTGCATTACAAATAGAAAGCAAAGACTGTTTACTTAAGTGAGCACATGCAATCTGCCCCAGAAAGAAAAACTATTAAATTCCACTTAGTGCACAGGCTGCAAACGTAACTTATCAGAAGGCTTCAGTGCAGCATCTGTTCCTTCTACACAAACTGACTTGATTTGAGGAGGGAAAAAAATATTTAGTGACTTTTTTCCTTATAAACATTAATTTGACCCTACAAATAAAATCATGTCTACCCTGTCCTGGAGGTGCTAGCAGAACGAGACATCCTGCTGTGACAAGAATGCAGTTCCATTAAAAAAGCTCATTATCTGGGAAAACAAAATGATAATTCAAGATACTGATTTTTTCCATGGCAGTAACTGCACCTTTGCAGTATATAACGGGTTAGTGTGAACCCCAAGTCCCACCTTCAGCTGACTTGCAACATACTGCATTCTGTGTCAGCCCTGTCCTTACCAGTGTGTCAGCAGGTCTGAGGGATAGGTAGGTTTTGTTTTCGCTGTTTTTGAACATGTACAAAGACGTTCAGAGTTGCTTTGACAGGATGACTGGCCATACTTATTAATGATGCTAAATTCAGTTCCATTGAAAAGAGTGAGAAAGCTATCTGTCAAATGGTAAAACAAAATCAAAGAGGAACAAAGTCTTTCATGCTTTAAAGAGGACAGTCTCATTATCTTTACGCCAACACAATTTGCTTATAAATATCCAGGAGAGAAAAGTATACCTGCAGTTTAAAAGGTTGGTTTGAGACACTTCATAAAGTTTGTGCATAATAAGCAATGACCATATCTAAATTGAATTTATTTTAAAATTTCAGAGCACCAGCCAGCCACTCTTACTTTTATTCCAAAGGTCAGCAAATGGAATAAAGCTTTTCCACAGTTATCCCACACTTCACTGGTCTTTAGTGACTGTGTGAACTCAGTGGCACCGTCTTCAAAAATCCATTAACCTGTTGTGTATCATTAAGTAGCAACACATTCTTTACAGAAACTATTGAGAGGCTGAAATGCTAAATAACTTTTGCAGCCCATTTAATGCACAACCCAAGGACGCTGAACCACAAACATTGGTTCCTGTTTCATGGTCCATCTTGAAGAGGGCCAGGCACCCATTCTGAATTAACCAGGGAATACACTGGTAACTTACAACACGTAATATTTGTACATGACAGCAACTCCATTTTCACTGTGCCCTTTTCCAACACCAGCATGTGAGACAGGCAGAAAGCTGTGAGCTCAGATAATCCACCACTGTAGCTCAAGCAACAAAGATCAGCCAGGGTCCCTCATGGTAAGCACAGTATATCTGTGTTTATGTCAGATGTGCCACTTTGCACCAGTTTCTGCTCAGAAACCAGAGCCAAGCACCACACTCATGGGGCACCAGTGATTCTCAGTAACAGGAGGTGCAGCAGTGCACAGTAACATCCTGACTTCCCCTGCTCAGTTCTTTTGCTATACAGCCACAGGTGGCACCATTTTCATATCCAAGTATTGATATATCAATTCCCTGATCTGT
This sequence comes from Pithys albifrons albifrons, assembly GCF_047495875.1. NCBI lineage: Eukaryota > Metazoa > Chordata > Aves > Passeriformes > Thamnophilidae > Pithys > Pithys albifrons. The sequence continues at coordinate 51,391,224 of NC_092463.1, read as the reverse complement.
GTTTCTGTTTGGTAGCTGGAAAAAAAATTATTTTGATTTTTAGCTCAACCTTTTCATCCCCACATTGTTTTATCTCCCTTTCTCTCCTTTTCTGCATACTCCTAGCAATTAAGAATGCCTTGATCTCCTACCAGTGCTAAAATGCCAAAGTAATGTATGTTTAATAATGAGGTCTACATCTAATTTTTCAAGGCATATAGATCTCTAATGATGCAAAGATGATCCTACTGAGATTTTCAAGCCTTCAGATCTTCATTCCTGATTTAAATTAAATTAAGTACCTGGGTGTTTCTGAAAACTCCAGTAAACATTTTTTTAAAAATCAATGTTTTTAGACATCAAAGTAACTTTAAAAATTTTGTCATTTGATGAAAACAGTCAACTGCACATTGAGAAGAAAACCCACTGTTAACCGTCTTAAATCTATCACTTTCTTCACATTACAAGAGCTCAAGATTCAAATGCAAGTAGATATCTGTCCTGTCTAAAAACAGGAGCAAACTATTTCTCATTTAAGCCAATTGTTTTTGGTATTATTTACTCCAACAAGACCTGAACTGGGACTATTCAAAGTGAAATACTGTCCAGAAGAAATTAGCATGTGATATACTATAATTATTTACTCAACAGCCAATTAAATCAATACAATTTACCACCTGTTTAGAATGTAAATAATGATTTCTCTATTTTTTACAGTCTCTAATCATTTTATAAAATACTGAGCTACTCTCAACTTTCTTTGAATAAGAGGCATTAATCTGAGCTGGATCTTCCAGACACACAGTAATACAAACAAGAAAAAACCCTCTTCTGATTATGCCACTCCTAGCCCAGAAATAAATTATATTACTTTTTAAGGTTTTGAAACAAATAATTTTCATAAGCAGCAAACAAATGTGATATGCAGTTAATCCTGTTTTATTCATAAAGCATGGAAGCACAGAGGGGGGGAAATGACTTGTGCAAGGTTACCCATTACACCAAGGGAAGGGACAGGAATAGAATCCAGATTTCCTGAGCACTGAGAGACATGCCAGCAGGATATATCCTTCATCTTCATAGCTGTGACCTTGGAGGAAGGGAAGGGGAAGGAAATTTGGATGAACTCAATCAGGTCTATTCTGTAACATGAATGAATGAAGCCAAGCAATCCCAATGAAAGAGCTGTAACAAGGAACTAACTGATTTCAGTGACACATTTCATTGCCTGAGCTAAGGCTATGAGTTACTTGGTAAAACAACTCTCCTTGAACCTGGGATAATGTTGCATGTTCCAGGTCAGGCATTAGTATTTTCTTATCAAATTAAGGGAGCTTTCACCTGATAGCTTCACAACACAGGTGTGCAGCCCACGCGGACTGCATCTATCGCTCCGAATAGACCAGTGCACATGGCAGCATCTCTGAAAGATGAGATAAAACATAATCTGTCCCAGTGCAACCAGCACTTACAGTGCTCAAATTGTTTCAGCCAGAAGTCCCTCTACACATATCTGACAGACAGCAAAGCAAATGTGATAACAACTGAATTTCACCTTGTGATACCCTGGCACATATAGAAGACATGAAAACCAGTTCTGACCTTTACATTGTTGTGAAGCACATACTTCTAAACAAGTGCTATTTAAAAACAGAGTCTGATCAGAACAATCATGTCATCTGTTTTAGTTTAGCGTCAGACGTTCAAATTGCTTCTTAATCATGTTATGCCATCTGTAAAAAATTACAGCCTTGCTGAAATGAAATTATTTCACCTAATAAGGCTGCAGGGATTCTGTATGACTCCTCACCGTACCCTGATTTTCTGCTTAGGGAAGTTATGTTCTAATGGATAGATCACAACGGTCTGGAACTTTGGCTTCTGTTCTTGTCTCCCTCACCAGCTGAAAGGGTCTCCTTCCTATGTTTCATTTTCCACAACTACAAAATAGAGAACCTTCCTTTCTTGTGCTATTACTATTAAAAAGCATGTGCAATTCTGAATAGTATGACTGGCTTACACATGAAACCTGGATATAAATAATATCTCTCTAGAAACACTCAAGGAATTTGAGAGAACTGTTTCACAAAATCAGTGCAGAATCCCTTGGGTAACAATGATCCTCTATCCATCAGAGTCCATGGATTTGACTTACAGTGGCAGTGTTGTTCCCAATCAGTTGGAAATAAAATTAATTTTTTCTCTAGGTTCTACTGCAATTTCTTGAGCTTCAACTACAAATAATCATATCCCTAAGGGCAAAGTGCAGTCTGTATGGCTAGGAAGTCTAGTATTGTAAAATAAACAGGCCAAAAATGTTCACACACATTGATCAATCTCTCTACTAGATATGGCAGCAGTTTACCGGAAACCACGTACAGAAGTTGCAATTCATTATTCCATCTGTCAAGCAGCTTGAGGGTCAAAAGACCAAGTCCCAGCAGAAAAGCTGTTGGAGATCACTAACATTTTTTTTCTCTCCCTCCATGGCCAGTAAAAAAAAATAGATACAAAGTAGAATCTATAACTGGCTGTCAGAGTACAGGTGCTGTGTCCCCTTGGGAAAGGAGGGAAGGACATGACTGACTCCCTCTTGTCAGATCAGGCAGGATGCTAGGGGAGGACTCTGAGGTCACTGCCACTTAAATGACTGACTTCAGATTCTCAGGCCCTAGGCTGGTGCTGGGGTGGAGCACACATCTAAGCCAGGGACTACTCCTGGTGAGCCAGTACCCCCTTTATAGCTCCATGCAAAGAGCCAGGCTCAGGCCTGAAAGTGCAAATGCCATTCTTTAGCAGCACAACATTTCAAGCTACTTAATTCTGATTCCAAATCAGTTACAATTTCACTCAGGTGATGTTTCTGGAGTGCAGAACATCCAAGTATGCTTATCTCTTCCTATTAATGGAACAGACAGCTTGTTTTATGCTGGTTGGGGATTCCTCCTGATGTGCCCCTCTATGACTTAGGGTAAGGTTTTTATCTTGACTGTGTATCTAGAAAATTCCTGACTCCACAGTTTCCCAGAATAGATTCTGGGATTTTTCTGCATTACTACTCATTCCAAGCTGAATTTTTAAATAAATCACATTTTCAAATTAAATGCCACTACCTGCTCCAGGATATGTTTCCAGAGATCTTCTGCATCTCACCAAGTATGGCCAGCAAAAGAGATGACTTACCACAGCCCACCTGTCCTACAATCATGGTTAGCTGACCTGTGAGAGAGGAATGTATATATAAGATTCTGATTTACCAAATGCCCATGGAAAAACATCTTATTCTGTATATCTGATGTAATTTTGTACCTTGAGGGATCCGGATATCAATGTTGGACAATGCTGGAGGACCTTCAGGTGTCCAAGTGAAAAATCCATTTGTAACCTACATCAGGATGGAGAGAAATAAGAAACAGAAACTCTGTTTTAGAGATAATTTTTTCAACATCAGAGACACTTCTGTTTTCATTACACTGAGCCTAGGAACAGTTAGCCTTTGCTCAATACAGGAAATGGACATTCAGGTGACTGATTTTGTAAAGGCCTGTATTCTGATGCGCAAGAACCTCTGAGGTCAAACAAGCACGACTCTTAGCGAATTATTAAGAATACATTAGGCAAAAAAAAGGTCACTGTTTGGGATTTCTCTTGTTTTGTTATTTTTAAGGTAAGTATATATAATAAGCGAAATGATTACAACACAATTTAATTTTACAGATGGTCACAGTTTGCTCTCTGCAGAGCCCTGACTGTCACTCTAGACACAGTGCAGCAATTACACGGTCCAAATTCCAAGCAGATTTGCAGAAGTTTCCATGAAATTAAATGTTGCTGTCTATTATAGTATTTTCCTTTGTAAGTCTGATATGATTATCAGATAACCTAATACAGAAATATTTTAACTAAAAAAGACTAAAAACAGGAAACAAAGCTTGTTCAGAATTTAAATGGAGATTTCCATGGATCATGTGAAAAAATAGGAAACAGGAGACAATTTTAAAAGGCCTGGATTTATACAGGACCCTCTTCTCTCACTTTTTCAGAGCCACTGAAGCTCTCAAAGCCTTTCAGCTATAGAAGGTACAACAATTTTTGACCTAAGAAGAGTGGAAGGAGGCACTTTTATCATACCCTTGAGAAAAATTGATACTCTTATCTAGAGAAACCACCTGAAAAAATAAGAAAAAGCAAGTATGGTGTTACTCCCTCTAGATCCCCAAAGGCAGTCAGAGGATCCTCTCTCAAAAAAATGCTCCTTCTTGGGCAATGTGACGCAGACAGACAGTACCTGCACAAGATCCCTGACCCAGGGGCCACCGGTGGCAATGATGTCAGCAGATGAAGCCAAAGATTATCACTGGTCCTGGCTTTGGGTTCAAGCCTTATAAATACTGTCCTTACAGAGGTTACTGCACTCACCTCTCCTTTGTGACAAACACTTCTGTTGTAACTACAGGCTGTTTTTTGATCCAAAACCGTCTCCCCAAACCCTCTCTCAAATATTCCTCTTATTTTCCTGGAAATCTGTTCAAGAAGGATCTGCTACCAAATCAGCATGTCTAAAAAAACAACCTAAAAGCATTACCAGTTGTCCTACTTAGTGCCATGAAACTGAATTATTCATTATCTTTTGCTGGAAATGCAAATGTAATAGCAGACTTCCTCAATAAACAGCATCATCACTATAACAACCATGAGGATTTTTATTACTTCTGGACATTTCCACAGCAAATCAAGAGTATCAGTCTACAAAGTGGCACGAGTAATTTTAATTTTTTCTTCAGAGAAGTTAGGTCTTTGAAAGTTAGTTTTTAGCTTCATCTGGAAAGGCACTAGGAAATCCAAAAGAGGAAGGAAAGATCCATGCCAAGATTATTTTAGGAATGTTCAGAACAAATTATTTTCTATTTTCTTCATACCATTATTCTGTACAGGCACTGGAAATGAAAGAAAGTCTGGCACACATAAAAGGTTGTGCCAGATGATCTTCTGAGTTTCCTTCCAACCTCCTCAGCTGTCCTACATTCTGTGTTACAAATTTTTGTCATGAGAACAGGACTAATGCCTTAAACCCTTCAAATAGGAAATTGCCGAGTGAAATTTAGATGAATAATTGAAGCTAATCACAACACTGAGATCAGTAGTTAATTCTTAAAAAGGAAGAGAGACAAGAAAGGTGGAGGTTAATCTCTGACATGTGCACAAGTGTTCAGCAGTTCACATCAAATGCTGGTTCTTGAACTTGAAACTGCCATCAGAATACAAAACTGACTATTAGTGAGCTAATATAAGTGGTATTAGAGTGACCTTCATATCACCTTTACACAAAAATCATCTGCTTCTGTGATATTAATGGGTCTTCTCATGTGAGAGCTGTAATTGTTCCAGTCATCCCTGGCAGGCCTCTTGCGGTTAACAACTTTGAGTGGCTGTGCAAAATCAGAAAGACAGAAATCAGCAGTAATTGGTGGCAGCATCAGCAAAATGTCCAAAACACAAGTTAACCACAGTGTCGATGATACAGTTCAGGGTATTAAAAAAGAGGTTTTGCAATTGCAAGACATAATTAGTAGGAAATGGAAAAGTGAAAAAAATTATTCTGGGTACAAACTACTCCATCCACTTCACCTGCAATGAAGCAGCTTTACTCACCACTGCCTGGTATTTGCTGTGATTATCTGCACTTCTTAGCTCCGAAGACTTATCATGCTCTTCTCCAATTTCTTCACTGGACAGGAATTCACTCAGTTTCTGCACACTGAAAGGGAAAAAACACAATCACATCAACCTTGGAAGCAAAATTTTTGTTCATTGCAAGGTTTATTATAGAACATCCCTTCTGATACTTCAGCTGCTGCTTGCGGCATAGTTTATTTTTATTTTGTTACAGGTGCATGAAAACATGCAATGGGACGTTGGTGCAAGAAAGTTTTCAAACCTTGCCCTCTTGTGTAATAAAAACAATGGTATTTTAACCGTTTGCATAGATACTTCTCAAGTCTTGTCTCTTGTGTCACCATCAGACACTAAACAAAGGTATTTTCAGGCATTTGGTGGACGCAGACCAGTTACAACAGTGGCTTGTTTTGAAGCCACATGCTGAAGTAGAATTAATATCATTTATGTTACTTAAGTGTAGAATCATCAAATCTACTGAATAGTCTTAGGAACACTTGATGAAATTCAACCAGCTACGATGAAATATGAAGTGCATAAGGTTGACATGATAAAGGAATATACCTTAAAAGACCAGTGTTGAACAGATGAGATATAAAAGGAATCCTGACAACCAGTACCAAAGAAGAAGGCATAAAATCTTCACTAGTGGCTTAAAATTTAATAAGTTAAGAGATAATGTGCTTTTATTAAGACATTTAACAGATCAGGGCATCAATTTTATCTCTGTACCTGACTTTATAAAATGTATGTCTAATCTACTCCCAGGGACAGCAAATGAAATTTGTGAAAGAATTGAATTGAATCATGAACACAACATCAAAGGAACTCAATTAGCTGGAAATAAGTTAACTATCAGTCTTGAAAAGGATAAAGTGCCAGAAGGCCTTAGGTTACTAAAAATAAATTTATGGACAAGGACTGAAAAAAATTATTTCAATATTAAGCCTTAGGCTAACTGGGTAGAAAGAGGCAAACAATGCTACTGTAGCATAGTGATACGTGGCTATCTGTTAAGAAGCCAATTTTACAAAATAAAAGTAACCCTCCACCTCAGCATTTATTTTGCATTCCACAGGGGTTTTTCCTCTTCAGGAGACTTAGGTTTCTTCTAAGAAGCTCATGAGATCCCCCACTGGTGCCAAAATGTTGTTGCACTACCTAAGGCAGGCTCCCTGCATAGTTAGCAACTGTCCTGCAACCAGAGATCAAAGTCACCTGGGAACTACTTCGCAGGTTATACAGGTTTTCTGTCAACCTGCCTAATTGCTAATGGCAGCTATAGACTAAGAGATATACAGTAGAGGGAATTTAGAGCAGGTACTACAATCTTAACGACGAAATAAATATCTGGGATGGGATAAGGAGTAATAATTAATTCAGGCTCAATTTTGGATCAGAATTCCTTAATGGGAAAGTCTATTATCTCAAAGGAAGAGATCAGAAGGTCCATCACTAGAGATATTTACATCTATTCACACAAAGCTCTGGAAAACAGGACTAGGAATCTTACGGTTTTTGTCCAGTGAAACAGATATTTAAAAGAACATTTTAAATGTCGTTAAATGGACCAAATGATGGTTCAGATACTGCCTGTATGGAGTTGATATGCAACTGCACTTATATTCTCTACATGAAAATTATACTGATATTTGAATAATTGCTCTGAAGGTAGAAAGAACAGATAGAAAAGTCCCCTGTGTATCTGCTCCAGGGTCCAGAGGGGTAGGAAAAGAAGACAACAAACGTACCCAGACCATGCATATTGAAACAAGACTATGTCTGTATTAAGCCATTCAACAATTTGATTTTGCTCTCTAGTTGTGTATCAAGGTGGTTGTACTCCAAGTGCCAAGTCCTTTGCCCAGTGGTAATTCTGTATTCCAGTAATTCTGGAATCACTGTTCCCATGGCAATTACTGAAGAAACACAGTATATCTGTGAAAAAATCTTTTCTTAGAGGCAAGAGCTCATATTTCAGGATGCCACACTGTTCTACACTCTTTAAGGATAAAAAGCTTGTGTTCTCTGCAGAGCTCTTGCTGACAGCGCAATTTCATTAGCACTCCAGTATCTCCATGGGGAAGATTATTTTTAAGCCACGGAAAAGATGTATTGATTAAAACATGGTTATTTGCACAGCTAACTGAAAAGGTGGGTTGATATTAAACTCAGTAAGATACATAATGCCACTCTTGCTGCTTAAACTGTGCTGACAGAAAACTGTACACTGTACCCTTTGTCCCTGAAGACCTTGCATTTACAAAGAGCTATCAGAATTTCTCACCTTCCTAAAGACTTTCAACTGTTCCCCCTCTCAGAAGCAGACACCCAAGCCCCATAACTTGGAAAGTTTTCAGGAGTCCTACATATAACAGAATATTTAAATCTGTGTTGCTGTTGAAATCCATCATCTGGATGTTCTGATAGTGTCAATGAAAAATCCATAAAGATGCTTTGCAATTGGGCATATGTGTAATGATTAAAGATACTGATGAGGTTATTGGTCGATATTATTGTCCTTGACAGCATCTGGCATCAGACAGTGTAGCCAATGTTAACAGAGCAGAGCTTGTGAAGTGCCTGAGATGCAAACCCAGTAACACAGTCTTACGATTCTTTACATGCTGATTTCACTGCTGGATCATCATCTGCTTCACTTAGTCCCTTTCTGTCACTATGGGAGAAGTTGTCTTGCACACTTGCTAAAACCAGTTAGAATATCTCAGCCTAAAGAATGCTGAAATATGACTTTGCCAACTTAGGTTACCTTTACCTAATCTTACTGACCAGCTATTTATTAGCAGGAAGGTGTAACACCAGGACAGTTACAGCAAGCAAACATTAGTTGTGCTCAATTGTTGCAAACTTAACTCTCTACTATTTCACAACTATTAAAGCAAGTATATCTTTACATGAGTTGAAGAAAATTTGGCACATGCTTTCAAAATATTGCTCTATAGGATGAGGCACTCTGTCTAGAGTAGCACCAGCAGCACTATGGAGCAATGCACTCAGGAATACCACCTGAGTGACTGTGATGCAGACAGCCAGGAAGGCAAGGATTACATCAGCTTTGTACAATTTTGATTCCTGTCTGACTATGAGTGAATGCAGGGCAACAGCCTGCCAACAAGGTATCTACAGAATAACTCATAAAGAACTCTCAGCTAGCAACGATTAATACTTGGTTGATACTAATTGCTTTAGAGTTGTTCCTGCAGCATTAATAGACACAATTCATTTACATAAAAATCCTTAGATAAGCCAAAATAAATAACCAGTACCAGTGTGAGCCCCCAGATACTTTGCTGGATGTAATCTGTGCGTGACAATTTGTCCTGACTCTAGGGACTACCACAGCGGCTCAAAGAATTTCCTTCAAGGTGCTGATGCTCTCAGATTTCACACTCCTTAGGAGAGAGGACACAGCTGTGACTTTGCAGTGTCAGAGAATTCTGAAACAGCAAGGGCAATCTTAGCTTCCTGCCGTAGTCTCCTTTCCATCTCCAAAGCAACACAAAGGCAATTAAGCAAGGGCTGACATCCAGTATCTGTCCCATGGTTTAAACAAGCTCTTCAGACACTATATTGGAGATCATAAAGATGTCCTAATAAAGTAAGAAGCCCAAACTTGCTTCCCCTATCACATAGGTAAAGTTACACTGCACATTAAAAACCATTAAGAGCTTTTCACACTAATCTGTTAGTACTCAAGTTAAAACTCTCTGTGAAACAGCAGTTCTGTGGCTGTTCTACTGGTTGTTATGTCAGTTTTTGAACACCCAGACTAATATGTACATAAAAATTCTTCAAGTCTGGAGTAGGTTTTCAGTCATTAACTTACTCTTACACTTAACAGTGATTTTTAGGGTTTTTTGTTTGCTTATTTATTTCATCTAACTCTCTACCAACAGGCAGTCTCTCAGGCAGTGGGGTGGAGGCTTAGCACAACCCAAAGATACATGCTGAAACATGCGCTTCACTGAGTACCTTTTATCTTTTTACATGCTTAATGGACAAAAAACATTTGGGTGATTTACAGAACTAAATCTTCAGTAAATTTTCACTTCCTTTCTTGTTACCACACATCTGTTTTATGCAGTACCAGCACAGCTCAACCTATTCTACACAATGAAACATCAGCTGTGCACCACAAAATACTGGTTGTGGCAATTGTGTCAGCACAGAACTTGGCCCACATACTACAACCAAGGAAATCAAGCAAGGTAAAAAGCTGGGAAGCAGTTTACATGAGCAGATAAATAATCAGCATGCTATTTCCAAATTTGAAATTGTAAAATAAGCAACAGACACATTCTCAAAAATTGGAAAGGTGGTAGCAAATATATTAATTTTACAGTTCTCACCTTACTAATGCTTTGACAGTGGATCTAACCACACTGGAAAGCAGGAACAATGGAGACACAAGAATATGAAACAGGGAGATGGAGGCAAATGCCACCGATGGGGAGAAGTCAGCCTTTCTTGTCAGATGAGCATGGACAACAAATGTCTACAAAGAGACAGACATCGTCATCAGTTCTTTACCATAAGGAAGGAAACAAACAAACCCTTCATATTTCATAAGCATTTCATTTACAGAATCTTAATTTATACTCTTAACATTTTGGGGGAGTGCTGCATACTCCAGGCTGCTTCTGGTCCCAGATGACAAGTGGGCATTTTCCATTCTCTCCCAGAGGAAGTGCAAATGTGTAGCAGGTTTGCATCCTGTTTTCCTCCTTCCTCATTTCCACATCACTTATACTTGAAAATGCAGTCGAAATTAACGCTACTTAGAAAAGTTCATACTTACTATAAGTACAGCTGCAATTGGTATTGCTGCATTCATAAAGACTGTGAAGGAAAACATGTAGGAACATTTAGAAACAATTTCCATTCAGACATGCTAAATGCTAAAATACTATTAGAACTGGTTTACAATTATATTTTTTACATTCAAGATAGGAAAAATGCACAAGTATCTACATACATCAGTACACTGTTTTAAAATGCCTACAGTTTACTTTTCATGTCATCAGAACAGACAGAACTCAGCAGTGCACCCAAGAAAAAGATGACTGATCTACTGGTTTTGAGCTATGATCAGCTAATACACTGCTCAGGGCATAACAGGGAGAAAGGCTGAGCTGATACAAGGTCTGGCAGGTGACCTGAATACCTGAAAGTGAGAGGAAGGGAGACCCAGCAGAGCTGCACAGGTCACAGTGCAGGGACTGCCCCTGTGCTGGGCTGCACTTCTCGCTCTGCCCCATCTCATAGCCCAGCACAGGACTCCTGGGAGAGCCTCTGGCATTTATGTGAAGTTGCGAGCTACTTCTTGGGCACCACTGCCAAAGTACAAGGCTTTGTGGCCCCCTTAGGTTTTTGGGATGTAATTCAAGAGGTAAGGAAAGACTGGTAACTCTGCACTATACTGTTGACTTATCTCGGAAGATTTACTCATAATTATTCTTGCTTTGTCAGGCTTGAATACTTTATAGTATCCTCAGGAGCTCTATACAGGTTCTAAACGGTACCTAAGTGTAGTACAGCTTTGATTTCAGCTGGGCCTTGAGATACTGAAATGCAAACAATGAACCAGTTTCCTTCCTGACCTCAAACAGTAACTGTCTTGGTGCCCTGAATTCCCTATTGTAGCAACCCATACACTCTTCAGGCACCATTCAGAGGTTATTAAACAGATGCATGGGGACAAGTAAGCACATACCATGTCTATATAAGGCCCTCTCTTAGATTAAGAGTTAAGAATGCAGTAATAACCAGGTATCCTCTGGGAGCTTGAGTCAGAACTGGAGCTGTAGTTCAGCAGGTGGGACCAGTTTATCACTGTGTGGGTGTGACTAAAGCTGTGTATTCTACACCCTCTACTCATTTCTCATGAACTGTTAACAATGGACCATTTGCAGCAGCTGCCCAGGACACACCTGACCCCTCAGGCTGCAAGCTGGGTTATAAAAAGCCTGTGAGATGGGAGCTGTGCTAACTCCTTTCCGGGGAGTTGTTATCACCTTCACACCCAGCCTGAGGGGTCATGTCTGCTAATGGGCCATCAACAATTCTAAAAATACCCCATGACTCACAGAGTCAGATCAACCATTGTGGAACTCCCCGCCCTGGGGGAGGTACTGGACATTCTCACCTGAACCTGCGAGTATATACCCTTGGGGTTTGCAGACTTCTGGTCCCACTCCTTGGATCCAGAGGAGGACCAGAACCTTGACAGGACTGCGACCACCACTCTCGACCAGACTGTGACCATCATCTGCACCAGGAAGGTTTTTCCCTTCCTTTTACTTTGGACTCAGGGGAGCCATGTGGGGCTCAGCACAGGGGCTAATGAACACCATTCTGTTTGTGCTGGGTTCTATATCTGGGGTTTGTGGGTTAAAACCAATTTATCTTTGTATCAGTGTGTTTATTGTAATTTTTTATTAAATTGTAACTCTGACTTATAATCTTTTTTGTGCTAGGTTCATTTCTTCTGCCAGTTTACTTTTAAACCAGCACACCCTGCATGTCTGTCCCCCCTCTATAGCAACTTGAGGATATTATTTAGTCATCATCTTTTAATGTTTGACCTTTGCTCAACTGTATTTCATGTAAGTAAACTATATAAAGAAAGAATATAGAAGCTATTGCTAAAATAGAATTCAAAGATCAGTACAGATGTAACAGAAAACAAAAAAGCTAGCAACTTCTTTTGTGTTCAGAGTGTGCCTGTCTCTCTTTCCTACCAAGTATAGAAATGTTCAAACAGTATAAGCTCTTTCCTATCACTTCACCTGAAGTGAAGTGTCATCATTAGACCCACAAATACTGCTGGTTGACTCTTTGGCCATCCTTTTCAAGGCATGAGCCCCTGAAGGTCTTTATATACTGTCAGATATTATTTTGTGTATTTCTAATTGTTTGACAGAGGGTTGTATTTGAAAATATAAGTATGTTAATGTGTGCAATTCCAAAATAAAAGCTCAGCCTTTCAAAGACTAATATGTATTAAAGCCTAGAAATTCATAGTTTACACTTCATCCTAGTGGAAAAAAACCCACCTGTATTTTTGTGAGAAAAATATTCTTTCTGTGTTGGAATACAAAGAAGCTTCAGGCCATATTCTCATTTCTCCTTATGATCCTATTTCCTGCCCGATTTTCACACTTTCCATTAACTTGAGGTAGTTACAGTACAGAAATTTTGAAAAAGGGGAGCTTGCTGCCTGCAACTATGTTCTTCTGAATTCCATCAAACCATTGTCTTTGCAGTGTGCCTTTGAGACTGCTGCAGGACATGGGTTTGCTTTTAGGAATGAATCTGATGAGAGTATCTAGCAAAGCTGATAAACTTTCCAGCGATGAGACCTGCTTTTCTGCTGCCTACAGTACAAGATCATACCTGTCAAATATGAAGCTGGATGGATTAAATATCCTGCAGGCTTGGGAAAGCAGACTGCAGTTAAGGCATTAAATGTGCCTGGTGGCTCCCAAGAAGTTGATCTGAATTTTGCTATTATGTGAGATCATAAGTACATCCATGGACTTCACTTCAAACTTCATTCAAGCAAACAAATCCAAGCCACTGAAATTTGGGAGTTTTTTTCCTTTTTTAATTCTTTTTTTTTCCAATTATGCAGGTGTCCAGAATAATAAAATGTTTTCTAAAATAAATTTATTTCACAGCTGGGATTTTTTTGTTTAATTAGATCCAGTCAAAAGTATTTTGTTACTGGAAAAAGGCAGACTGAAAACTCGGAAAAATGTAGAGTTGGTTCTGAATATTTTAGGGTAGTAACTACCGTTATTTTCCTGTGGAAAAGTCTGGAGCTATTTTGCTTATAGATTACACAAAAATCATAGAAATAGGTAAACCACTTTTCCTTTTTTCTTTCACTTTTTTTTCTTGAATATATGTCTATTGCAAATCCTGTAAAGCTGCAACACAGCTTTGATTCTGGTGGGTGCATTTCATTAAAATATAAGCAGAGCTAATTTCTATAAAAGCTTTTTTAGCACACAGGAACAATACCATATACATACAACATGGATCCAGGCACAGGGATGAGGCATGAGATTCAAATTCCATGTGACTGTGAAACAGGTTTTTCTTCTGGTCTAGCCAACACCACCCTGAAACTTGTAGGTATATTTTCTATAATCCAATGTAAATATAATCCTTATGAATAAAATAGCTCCAACCACATTCTTTAATTTCTGTTAATAACTAAGTGTACTTAGAAAAGAATTCCAGAGTCTATTCAAAACTGTATGCAAAAAATGTGTATATAAAAATCTCTTTTCTGCTTGCTTAGTTCTAGCAACTGTCTGCCTTTCTCTTGATCACAAATACCTAAAATCTTGGTCCTCTCCCGCCTTTGTTTTGTTCTTAACATATGTTCAGTATAATATTAGCTAACATGTTCTTGGCCAAGTATGCCTGTCATTCTAATTATACTTGTGGTAAGAAAAAAGGGCAGGTTCTCCTGTATTTCATATTTTATGTTCCCTTTTAAGTCTGCTAAAGTCCAAGTTTGTAAAGATCAATGCAATTTCTGCTAGTCAGAGTGAGTAAGGAATTGAACTAGGCTGAAACAGTAAGAACCCTTCATAAGCGAAAATGATATGCATCATCAACGTAAAGCTGCACTGCTTTACCCCAAGCTGAGAAGTTATCTCCTGTGTCATGCAAATACATAAATATCACACATAATACAAACCAAGAATGTAATTGAAAAGAAGCATCACTAAATATTGTTTCAAGAAGCATCACTAAATATTTAGAACTGTTATTAATAATACTGGTTCTTAAATATAATTATTTCTTTACAGAATAGTCAGTACTCCTGGGATGAATCCACCTTTTCCTAGCTGGTACAAATGACACTGTGAGGATAGAAAAATCTAATAAGTTTCCACAGCTCCTTCAGCCCTACCACTGGACTGGTGGCCCTGACTATAAATAGATTTTAATGCCACATGAAGCACTGCAGACAAAGGGAACCCATCGCTGTTGATCTGGGTGCAAGAGGGGGTTTCCAGTCTCACAGCCTCCAGATAAAAACTATTTTATGTCAAAACAGAAACTGCTCTGAGTTCAGACAGCTTAGGATCCCCAGACAGAAATTCGGATCTCAGAAGACAATGAATACCTCAATTTAACATCAGTTGAATTCAGTGGGATCAGGAGCTTTCCCTTAGAGCTTGTTACCTATGTGATTATTGTCAGCGAATGAAGTCAGCTGCATGTCTCTTGGGTGAATGAAATCAAATAACACTACTCAGACTGCAAGTTGTTTTTCTAAGGACTAGTCTTCTTTCTTATTCTAGAAGGTATTTGCACACATACCTTGTAGCATTTGAAAACTTCTTGCTAAAATTTTCCATTTCATTAATATCTCACAGATTATATGAACAGCATTCTTCAGTGTGATTTTACTAATTATTTCTAAAGCATTACAGTACAGAGTTCAATTTGCCATAGGTCTTTTTAAAAGCATAATAAAGTCTTAAAGCAGTTGAAAAATAATGAGAGAAAAGAATCTGGATACAGATGAAATTGCCAGGATGCCCACATTTTGTCTTTCCAGGTTATAGAAATGATTTTAAGAATCAATTATTTTAGTAAGAAATCCAAATTTTGAGTAAGAAAGTGTAAGTACCATCTGTTGGAGCTTCAATGCAAAGATAATACCTGTCATGCATTATGATTTGCATGCTCTGTACTGTGCAAAATGCAGGGAAAAAAACCAAAGAAAAACGTCAGCAAAGGCTTCCTCCTAAATGTTGTGTTATAGAGGAGAATATTCCTGCAGAATATTTGGACAGTTGTCCCTTAAAAGCTTTTCTCTAGCAAAAGTCAGTGCTACGAGGCATTGACTTTCTCCTTTAGGCATATTTCCCATACAAGCAAAATTCTGCTGAATTGAAAGTGAATGACTAAATGGAAAGTGAAGAATACAGATCAGAGCCTAAAGCAACAGAAATAATCTCAATAGAGCAATTGTAAGCTCATTAGTAGCTAGTAATGCAGTGGCACTTAGCTGAGCAGTGCATTACAATGAAGGAAAAAACTTACTGGATATGGAGGTATAAAGGGCAAAAGACTTGAGGCTAGTCATTTCTTTTCGTCTGGTTTCCTCCACACTGCTGTGAAATATGTGTTCCCAAGCATAGAGTTTAAGTAGTTTAATGCCTCGAAGCATCTCATTTGTCTTCTTCAACCTCTCATTGGAGTACTCCTGCAACAATTACACACATTTACTTGAAAAGTACAATCAAAACACCTGTTCCCTAAGCATAAAGACACAAAAATTGTATACAGTCCCTTGTAATCAGCTGGGTATGCATCACTAATTATGTCCATTCAGACATTCTGTTGCAGTGTTTCACAAAAGGGAGCTTCCCTACAGTTCAAGGGAAAAGGCCATTGGTTCACACCCCTAAATCACATAGTTTGGACTGAAAATGTTACTACTGTCAGGATTCTGATCACTTGCAAGGCTGCCTCTCAGGATTTACAATGCCCAACACACTGGCTGGATTTTCAACTGGGACACTGATGATATCCAGATGAGACCAAAACACACAGGCAAGCTCTGACTGGGCACTGCTCTGACCAGCCAACAAGGCATGGAAACAATCAAAGCAGCCTGGTCACATTAGCAAGGAGTTGTGAACCCATCAGAAATCTTGGCCCCAAGCAAGGCCAGCTGGCACAATCATACAGTAAAGTAATACTCTCAGTAAAGCATAACTAGAAGCTACAGTGCTTCCATTTCTCAGGCTTAGCTCAAGGATCTTTGTACCACACCACGCTTGCACAGTGCACATATTTCTATCACAAACAGCAATGCTCCCATCTCCAGAAATTTCTAGGTGACAGTGAGTGCCTGCTTGGATGCTGTGGGGATGAATGCTGTCCATATTTCTGAAAGGGTGCATACTGTTGATGGGAAGTCATTACTTTTCACACATAAAGGTGCACAAATAATTCTCATTATTATCCATGATTTGTAGTGGAAGAGATTTCTGGCTCCACTACAAGTTCCTACAGCTTCCTTGGCAGTGCAACAGTTGCTGAAAGCAGTAATAAAATTCAGAGCAGCCGGGCATACTAATTCCAATGAACCAAAGTAACTGTCTTGGCAGTGATGCAGGCAATTCAAATTATAGACAAACCAAGTGAGGAATCAAGGAACAGCTCAGACTTAGCAGACCCCTAAGCTCCCCAGTTGAGGCCCACACTGTGGGAATTAGAATGATAGAGAATTAGTTTAAATAAATCAGTTTGATAGATTTCCACATCTGGGGTCCAAGTTTGATGCAGCATTCCCATTTCCTTTTGCCCTTGGACAGCTTGCCCTGCATGGTTCATTCATTTGTGCACTGCACAAAGCCATTTTAGTCAATGATTACTGACCATTTATATTTGCAAGTTAGAAGATGCTTGAAGTTTTTTCTCATAAAGAAACATATTTGTTGAAAAACATACCCCCCCAAAATACATTTTTACTGCTTATACTTACCATGTTTTCACATTCTTGAATGTGACATCCTCAAGCATTACAAAACATTTGACAAGCAGTTCTGGGTCAATGTCCACAGTTAGCTTTGTAATTCCAAACACAGACCAATGTATAATTACCAGAAGTGATATTTATATCACAAACGAGACTGAAGACACTCACCAACGTGCTTCTCTGGGCCTGCGAGAGTTTTGTTGCTACAAAGTACTGAACAGGTGCAAGGACTATGATTACTGCTGCTCCAATTAAGGCACTGATTCCAAGAAGGTAGTAGAGCAGAAGAATTCCTACAATTATCTGTTGTAAGAAAAGAAAGTGAGGGAAAGGTCTTGGCTTTACTTTGGGTATGCACCACAAAGACCAGTTACAGCTGTTGAAGTTGACCCTTCCCCACGTACCACTCTGCATGGCTGGCACAGTGCATGTGACCAGTCAGGGTCTTCTGTCAGAGGAGCCACCAAGTGCTCCTCCCCAGCCTGTGCATTCTGTGTGTCTCTGTTTCATGGATGCCCCATTATGCGCAGTTGTATAGGTTCACAAATCTATAATTCAACTCTTACAGCTAATTAAAAGGACTTTGTTTAAAAATAAATAAATATAGGGAGGAAAAAAATCTTTAAATAAAGCTTTATTTAAAAATACTTCCAAGCAACATATTGAGGTATTCCTTTCAGAGTCACTATTAAATATTTTTTCCCTATTGGCTGCATAACATAGCACACGTTTTCTTCAATTTATAATTATTTTTAAAATTCTTTGACATTGCAGTATTTTTACATCAGGGAAGAAATTACATCTCCCAGTTTAGTAAGAACTCACTAATCTGCAATACTGGGGCTTCCACAAGAAGGAATGAGTCTTTGATTACTATAAAAATTAATATGAAATACTATTAAAAACACAACTGATCTTGCAAATGTTAAGATGACATTTTTGCTGACCAGCATACTAAAAAGAAGAGGCGCGCCATAATTACACCACTGAGAACCTCCACTTCAAATAATCTCTAATATGAATTGGCAAGGATCTGTTTTAAGGATTTATAGTGCCAGACTGACAATGACTTAAAAATGGGTCAGAGAAACAGCTTAAAAGACAAAAGTTCATCTTTGGATATGTAAGAGTCTAAAAGTAAAGCCACAGCCTGGATGGCTACTATAAGCAGCTTGATAAATACTAACAGTACATACAAGTCACCAGTGTCAATTACCCCTATTCTAATGACTGACTCCTAAACATTCTGCAGTTTTGACACTATGTATTTAACAGTGTAAGCTGGTAAATTAATCAGAAGACAGTGATAGAAAGTTAATTTCATACATCATTTCCCTTCATTAAAAAATTGGAAGTTTCCTTAAAGTGTTATCTACTACTTTTGCTACATTTACACAGTCTCACAACCTTCACAGAAGCACTATCTTCCATCATTTCAAAGCTCAATAGTTATATGCCCATCTATTTCCACACATTTATGGAAATTGTATGTTTTCATGAAGAAAAGGAGTCCCTACTTTCCACATTTGTATGTTGGCATTTTCACTAATTTAAGGTACAGAGAGAGAAAACACAGACCCTTTTTTTTTTCTCTTAAGAACCCTTTTATGCCTCTCCAAAGCTGAACTAAACTAAAACATGACCCTCAAAATGAGCCACAGTATTTACTTAGGAACTAAGCAGTAACATGAAAGTAAAATCCTATTATATACACACCACAAATCTAGTAAGAGGCAAGGTTAAATTGCAAATTGAAAATCTTATAGTGATGAGTAAGTGACTAATCTGCTTCCACCTGAAGCTGTGAAATTCATGAGTGTATGAAGCCAAACAAAATACACAAGACCTCTGCCAGATATTCCTGGCAGAGCTCTCCTCTAAAGCATAAAACAGTCTTGGTCTTTACAGATCAAGAAATTCATTCCCAATAGCTTCATCATGGGTAGACACTCCAAGCACTCAAAGAATAGGAAAGCACTGAACAGTGTGCAGCCACTGCAACACTGACTCCCTGTTTTTCTGCTTTCCCTCATTACTGGTTGACTGTCAAGGACATTGTGGGACCACCTGGTTCTAAAAAGAAAGCATCAGCTTCTCAGATACACAAGGAGAAAGCTATCACAGCTGCTTTTTGACCTGTCATCCCAGAGGTCAGTCTTTGGAATAAAAATTTCATGTTTCCAATAGGTTAAAAATGATCACATTTTCATCTTTATAATGACATAATGAGGGCAAACTTTTATAATATATTCAGTATGCATGGAAAAAAATATGTGAAGGCTTGCATCTGAAAAGTGCTGAAATGTGTAAATCTAACTGAATGTAATTCTGTATCATAACACAAAGTACAGAGTCAAGAATAAACAGTACATAGATAATATCTGAACTCTGGAGGACAGTATCTGGCAGATGGGAAGGCTCTTATTAATATTCCTGAGAAAGTAACAATCATATTAAAAAAAATCTATGTAATGAAACTCTTGTCTTCCCTTTCATCAAAATCTCAAAGCTCTTCCCTGCCAGAGATATATATCGGGAGCAAGATGCTCACCAATAGCCCTGGTTATTTTGTCTTGATTATTTATTGAGGATAACAAACACTTTCAGCCAGAAACTGCTCTGTGGGCAGTTTTGAAAAAGACAAATGTCCTTTCAGTACAAGTGTAAGCTATCCCTACCAATGAGCCAGAGATATGAGAATACAGGACTTTTTAATAATCACAATGAATTCAAACAAGGGTGTTTATAAAATAGCAGCTTGGGGAGAAAGCCTTTATAGGGCTTCATTTTGCTCCCAGGGCTTGAGCCAAACCAACTAAGGGCATCTTTCAACTGTTTGGCGTTCCTGGGCCACTTTTCATGGATATCAATAACATTCAAACAGTAACTTAAGGCAATGATAAAACTCCCATTGACTCCAGTCAGAGCAAAGATGGGGCTCAAATTATCAGGACTGTATAGAAAACCTAACTTGTTATGAATGGCTATTAAAAATCCACAGCAGATGCTGAAATGTTGATTGTTAGATTAAGAGCTACAAACCAATTAAAAATCTCTTTTAAATAATAATGGAGTCTGTGCAACTTATTATTAGCCATTTCTTAGACAGTTGTTTGCCACATAAAACAAGAGACTGAATGAATGTTGTGGAAAAGTGTTTTGAAGAAACCTTTGTGACCAGTGTGACTCATTGGTTTTGGCAATGCATGCATCCACCAAACAGGAGCATGCTCTGGCACTGATTATCCTCATCATGGTAAGGAACATTGCATGGGGAATATAATCACATTTCCAGCAGACTGTCAGGAAGTCTTTATGGGTCCGTGACTTCTGACACATTAGAGGAAAATGCTGTTACAGAATGTGCAATGAAATCATATTAATTCTCAGTTGCACTAAAGCGCTCTCTACACTGAGCTGCCAGAGAGGTCTTATAAAAGAAGTGTGCATGCAGTTGGCACCTTGCATAGTTTGTTTTACTAACAGACTTACAATGGAAACTAAGCTGGGGGGAAGTGTACCCTAAACATTAACATTAAAGGGGTGGACTCTTCTTAACGCCTCATAGCTCCTTCAGCGGTATCATTTTAGCAGTATAAAACCACTGGCTTCTTACTTCAGGGTGCTCCCAGAAAATAGAATGAACATACCCTGATATCCTAATTATTACTAACAAACTGCCAGTATGTAGCCATACTTATTATGATATCAACTTCGTTATAGTTGTCCCCTCTTTTGCAATTAGACACCAATATTAAGATACATTCATTGATCATTGTTTTTTTCCCACCCACTTTCAAATAATCTGGTTCCCATTGCCTCCCCTCCTTACCCCTATAACATCAGGGAAGCCATCCTGATGCTAAAAAATAAGTCAAGGGTTTTTTCTTTCCAGGCTAGGAAGTTAATCTGGCTGCCCATGCCATCAGATGATTTTAAGATCTGCTTCTAAGGAGGACATGCTTATCTGATTGGTAGTAGCTTGACCAAAATGTCTTAGTTTTGACAGAAACTACTAGAAAACAAACTAAATTCTAATATGCATCTTTACTGTAGAAAAGAATCCAGATCTCCTGATGGACAGCACTTTAACACCTCACTCTTTGAAGGACATCCATGTAATTTACATAATTACCAGAATGACTGGTTTTTCTTTCCCAGCGGCAACTTTTCAAAGTAATATTCTAATATCCTTAACATCTTACAGTATCAGCAACTGATGGACACAGGAACTTCTAAACAACACTGCTAAAGCCATTTTAGAAAGTGACTAGAAACACAATCTGTCAGCTGCAGTCTCAGGAAAATTATTTTGGTTTTGGGCAACAGCAGGCAACTGAAAATGCAAAGCTGCTGGGTAGATTATTTGCAGGTTTCTGACACTCCCACCAGTCAAATTAGCCACTGTGCAGTGCTGAAACCAGACAGCCTTTGTGACATGAACACAATGGAGCTTCCATCATATTTTTGAAACTAAATTATACTTCTAAAAAATACCTAGTGATTTTAAAAATCTTCTGCCTCTTCTGCTCATATTTACTTCTAGCACTGCCATAAACTAAACAAAAATACACTGAGTAGGAAGAAAGAAAGATTTGCAGGGTACCATAATTATATAAGATGAAACTATGCGGTTTACAGCCAGCCTTCTCAGGAATTTCTTAAATGGAAGTTCAGGATGTTTCTAGAATTTTGTTTAAGTACTAGCTCTTCCAAACTAGGTAATCTGCACTTCTCCCCCATTTCAGTAAATGTACACTCCGAAAAATGATCCAGGGTTCTACTGAGATCACTAACCTCCTACTACCTTCTGCCTGCTCTACTCCCTTACTAGCACAGACTTAATCACATGCCCATCCAGTGAGATTCACCACTTCACACACTCAGAGGAATACCACCTCACTGAAAAAAACAAGGCTAGTTTTGATCAGATTCTCTCTTGAGTGCTTCCACAAGCAATGTACAATCCATAGAGCTGAAACATTGAAGAAAGTAAAAATACCATGTTTCCATGTTGGACATCACATACAAACTCCTGTTTCTGTAAGTGAAAAGGCTTCAGATTATTTTAAATCAATCCCGGCAATACTCTCTGAGATGGGACCTTGCTTTCCTCATCCTAGACTTGATAGGACACAACTGTATCTCACTGGACATTACAAATGGCTACAGGATATGGCACCAGGAGCCACAAGGCAATTGGGTGTGAGTCAGAACAGTGTTCTGCTCCTTGCTATCCACATGGGAAAGAAGACTGAAGAGATGAGAGTGGTATTTAGAGACAGAGACCAAAGACATCAGAGAGAACAAAGCAGAAAAATCATTTTATATAACATATATGCTATAATAATAATAAAAACCCCAAAACAAACTGTGGAATTTGTCATCCAAGAAGCACCAGTAGCTTTGAGGGATGTTCAAAGGATCATCTCTAAGCAATCACATTTGTGAATGAAGTGTTACTTCTCTTGCTTCTGCTGGGATTCAAAAGACAAATGATGGCAATAACTTCCAGTTATCTTCGCTGATGTAATAAATGAATGCACAGTAACCTGCTGCACCCTATAAATTCTTGTTACAAATGCAGGCAAAATTCTAATACAATCCTAAATACCTAAAGTCCAGTCACAAATGTCAAATCTACCACATGCAATGTTTCTAGATGCTAATAGCTTGAAATCTTATTTCCAATTATTTTTTAACTTCCTTAATATCTCCACTTTCCCAAAATTCATATGCCATGAGTCACTACGGACGGATGCACATTAAGAACAAAAGCACATTCAATCACCTTACCTGTACTGGCATAGCCCAAAGGTTAGGGCAGAGGAAAAAGAACCACATCAGCTGATTTGTGTCTATGGCAACAAGGTTACAGATCTGGCCTGCTGTCATCTCCCCCATAGACATGTTAGAAGTTGAAAGCTGCATAATTTTATTGTAGATTTTTGTCTGAAAGAGATACCAAAATGTGTTAGCATATAGAAATAAAATGAGATTCTAGCTCCATTTAAAACACAGGCTCAGCATGTTGAGAGAAATCAACATTACCAGTAACTTGAATGAAGAGCTTAAAGTTAGACCTTTTATGTTATGATACGAAATTTTAAGCTACTTATTCTTCACCGACACAAAGCACAGTGCAGTTAGCTGCATCATGGTTTTCCAAAGATTCCATTTCTGTGTTCCTGTGCATCAAGAAGAGAATGAAACCTTTGCTGCCCCAAATCCCCAAGAAACACATCAGCAACTATGACCTCCAACATATCCATGGAGTGCCTTTGCTGTAACTAGCACTGTTAATGTATTATTAGATTCAATGTATAATTATCAAAATATTATAAACCTGGTTATTTTCTTCTGGCAAGTGATTCAGGTCTCATCCAGCCTCAGAACAACGTTCCTAACTGAGAACATTAGCTAGAGAGCTCAATCCCAACTCAGAATTTAATTCACAGACTACTAATGTCACAGGTTCAATTCTGTACTAAATTAAACAGGTGCCTTGATGCAGAATCAGGTACCATGTATGAAAATAACTTAATACTCAATGAAAATGTTCTTTTACCAGCTGTTTTGGTAAGAGGTTACACAGCAATGCTTTGCCACCATGAGACAGCTGACAGAAGGCAACTTCATTCAGTAAGTGGCTTCACATCAAGTGCTGACTGTTCATCCTAAAGCATAAAGTCATATAAGGCACACTGAACAGGTGCAGGTTTACACAGGAAAGGAAGAGAGAGAAAAATTGAAACAAAATTTCAAAAATACCATCACAGAGACCGCCACTAACACTAACCTACTGCTTAGAGTGATGGATAAAAACCTTCCAATTTGAATAGTCCAACTGGCATTATCTGGATCTCTGTGTAATATCCAGGGCAGAGAATGCAAAAGTTTTTCTTCAACAAAATCAACATAGCACTATTTTTCAACAATTTCCCTTTTACATCTGCTGTGTTCCATGTATTTGTCAGTTAGTTGCAGCTCTTCCACTTGATACAAGAGATGCAATTTTTCTTTGTATCTTTTAGGTCAAATTTAATTCTTTAGGAGTTTTCTACTTCTCTGAAATAAGGGAAAACCAATGGATGGAATCCAGAAGTCTGGCAGCTGACAAGTGCTTCCAAGTGTAAGATCAAAAGAGAATTAAACAATTAGGCTGCTATTGAAAGCATCCATCCATCACAGACTCCCCACAGGATCCATGTAGCTCAGCAGATAGTGTAACTTATAAGGCTGGCTTTCAGGCTGTCAAGGGGGTAGGTTTCACCCATTACATTTGGCAACCCCACATTGTAATCTTACACCAAATTCTCTCATTTCCAGGCACAGAGCTTTGTATGCTACATAAAACTTTCATCTGCTGTCACAGTTATACAATGATCATGGACTCTATTTTAGCAATCTTACCTATGTTCAGTAATTACAGACCCTGCAATGCCTGGTAGATTTTGTGGCATGACTCATGGAATGAGAACTACTCTATGCATTGGAAATACGATGTATTGTTCTGCCCAAAGTTTATTTACAAGAGATTTTAAAGTCCTATTATTTTCATGGGAGGTGATGTTACAAGAAAATGCCTTTGAGTTGAATGAGGTACAGTCCACATCCTCAACCCTTTCAAAATTTACATTGAGTTTTACTATCATCAAATTTTTACTTAAAGGTAAGGAAAAATACAACATTAGATATTACTAATAAATGTTTATATAAAATCATCAAAGAAGATGCAGAGGAAACAGAATGAAGGTATAACCTAACACTCTTTTATGGCAATGGCTACATTCAATAGATTTCAGGAGAGAAGCCTTTCAGAATTTAACAACTATAACTTTTATTTACAAATACATGTATAAGCGTATGAAAAGGTTAATTAGTAATATATTTGGTACCTGTATTGCGCCTCTCAAGTTGATTCCTGTTTCAATAGCAACATAGTATGATGCTTGGAGAAATGTCCTTTGCAATAGAAGGGCAAAAAATAAGAGTACAGCCAAAACATACGCATTGGACAGGAACTCTTGAGATGAAATAAAGAAAACACCAAGAATTTTGGTCTAAAAAAAAAGAGAAGTTAGAAATCAGGTGCAATGGTAATTTCATTACCTGCATAATTAAGAAGCAGAGCTAATCGCAGTTTATTACTTTGAAAGTGCCCCCAACCTTGTCTGAAACTACAGAGTTTATCAATTCAAGGAAGCAGTCTCATAACGTGCCAACTCAGTAAGCTTCATTTAAATGCAGAATGACATTTATAGAATGTCTGATATCCTTCCAAAACTCTAGGACACTGAGTAACTCCATAAGGTAATTTGTTAAAAAACATGCACTGCCCATCATCAGAAAGGAACAGTTAACATCCTTTCAGAGAAATTACTCTTGCTGTTTTCACACCTCAGGTTTCTGACCACCAAAAGTGACCTTCAGAACTTGTCAAAAAAATTCCTGGAACTACGTACATTATTTTGGCCTGCAGCATCTCATTCAGAACTTTTATTTATGGTCATGAACTTCTAGCAAGTTCATAAGATCACCCAAGTGCATTTTGAAGCATGCTTACATTTAATGGGAAAACAGCACATTTATTCCAGATTATATTTAACAAGGCAACACCTTTGGTGCCACAACTAGCTGAGAGGCTGGCTCACCTTGGAAGGCCCTCTGAAACTAAAATGTCTCTGTCTTCCTTTTTCTCCTCTTGGCTCCTTCAAAAGATTGATTGCTGGCTTGTCCTTCCATTAAAAGCAAAATTAACAAGAGGTCTCTTTCTATTCCCTTTCAGACAGCTTCTTGCCATTTACATTCCTGCTGTATTCCTTGCTCAGCACATTTCTTCTTGCCTACTTAGTTTCTTTGCTGTTGACATTTTCAGACCTGCTATAACACTTTATAAACTACGTTTTACAAAATCTCACTGTCTGTACATTTTATTAGATCTGATCTGCACCTTGCAGTTAACTTCATAGAAACTCCATATGGCGAGTTCATGCAGAGGCTGAATTTAGTTTTTAAAGCTGTTCCTTTGTGAGGTGAGGCTCAGCCAACTGAAAAAAGAACAAACTTCTCCCTATCCCTCCTTCCACCTGGGTTGCTCCAACCTGTACGCTTCTGTTGCTTACTGTGCGCTAGTTGGGGAGCTAACTGGAACTCTTCTTGAGCCAGTTCGAAACAGTGACATAAGAAAATCAGCCCAGGAAAAAAAATAATGGGCCAAATCAGACCATAGAAGTGCCCATTCAGTGCCAGAGATGGAGCAAAGGAGAAAACAGGAGCAGGTGAAAAGGAAGGTGAAAGGAGGAAGAGTAAGTCCTTTTAGCAGTGATGACCCAATAGGTCACCTCATCTTCCTGAGAAACTGAAGTCTTAGGGTATTTTTTCCATCTCTTTTTACTCCACCTTTTGGCATTCATGATAGCTCCTGCCAGTGTGATTGTTCCTGTAGTAGGAGCACTGTCTATACCCTTGACATCAACAGGGTGATTATTAGTTTTAAAGCAGAGAAATGTATGCTTACCTTTGCAAACAAGTAAACAAGATAATGAGCAAAACAATTTTTGAAAGGATCCTCTGTTTCATTGAGAGGAGTGAATGCTTACAAATAACACATCCAGAGCAAGCTTCCTGAGACTGTATCTCCAACCTCACAGAGCAATATTCCTTCTCATGAGAGGAAACTAGTTCGATCTGTCCACGCAACAGTCTAACCATCTGTTGAGGTGCTTGGGAGCTCATTCATCAACACCAAACCGTCATTCTCCATAAATATCTGATCACTTCCAACTGTGCCTGACTATTCTTCATCCGTTGGCCAAACTAAGCAGTTGTCAAAGGACTTTTGTTTGCTATGCAACACTGACAGAATAGAGTGCATTTCTTAGGTTTACTCCTTTCTCTGACTTTCGTGGCATTTGTTACAAGCACTGAGAATCAGACCAAGGCTTGACAAAAAGAAAAGCAAGTAATTATGATTCTATTCCTGTAAATCTTTGTTCAGGCAAATGTTCCTTATTTCCATAAGGATGCCTTTTGATAATCATACACTACTTCTATGCAAGTATGTGCAAGCATTCGAAAAAAACGTGGAAAATTTCACTCAGTGATACTCAACAGTGCTGAGTTTCACACTCTGAAAACACGGAATAAAAACTATTTCAATAATTTATTTCTTGCTCCCAAAGGCACATTGTCAGATGACATTTGCAGTTCAGCTAGCTGCTTTGGCTTCAACCAGACCTGTACATAACCATTTCAGCAGTTTGTAGGACCACTGAACTCACTAATGAATTAGCTCTCGGACAGTCCCTCAGAGAAGGCATTCATACAGTCTCCAAAATCAAATCAATAGAATGTAAGTAATCACTGGGCATACCCATTTCTTTAAATCTGTCTCAACTGCAAAACTCCGTACATGTCAGCAACTATGTTCAGATAGAGACATTTAACTGCAATTTTAGTTATTTGCACCCTAGAGGGATTTTAAAGCTTCATAGTAACTCAAATAGGCTACAGCAGCATTATATACTATAAAAAGTCTATACTACAGTAAAAATTACTTTCTCTTCCAGATTATTTACAGTCTTACAAGTTCAGCTTTTCTAATCAAGTCAACTTTGACCTTTGCAAGACCTAAGTGTGCTTGTAAATGCATTCTTGCTGTAATTCTGATGAATAAGGAGGCAGACTCAAGGCTCTAAATTTAGCCCAGAAGCTTTAGAAATATACCACATTTTGGAAAATATATGGAAATTCAATGGAAAATTATAAGTAAAACCAAGTCTTCCCCCATGCTACCTGTAAGGCCTGCGTCCTTGACTGTATCAATTTAAGAGCCACCTATAGTTTCCTGTGCAGCATTCATATATTTAAATACTAACTAGAAGGTGAAACTTTATATAACTGAAGAACTAGGAGGTTTTGCAGAAAAAGAAAAAAGAAAAATCAGATTTGAGGAATTAATTGTTATTATTTTAGCAATTCTTCACCGAGATTTCTTTTTATTTCACTACATGATCACCAAGGGAAAAGTTCCACCTTTAACATATAAAAGAGTTAAAAAAGCTTCTTATGAAGGCAAAGTTAGAATAACATACAAACCTGTGACACAGGGAGGTCCTGATTGTTAAAGAGACATAACAGCAAAGAGAAAGGCCAGAGCATTATCATTAGCGAACCACAAAGATTAGAGATTGTGCTGTATACTACCAAAGGCAGCAATAGAAGCAACATGATTTCAGTGCTATCCTACATATACATCTGGCTAGTTACTGCAGCTAATGCTATTTTTCTTGTATGTAAAAGAATACCATTTTTTCATGCTTTTCTGGCAATGAGATTTTGGTGCAGCATTTACTCCCATCAAAACTTTATATAAATAGACAAGGAGGGAAAGCGAGATGAATATTGTCATTATTGTGCCTAATACTCGCTTGAGAGAAAAGGACAAACATACACAAACACCATGCACACACTTGCTGAAAGCACCAATATGTTTTCCAAATCTCAGACACATTATCAGGCCATTATGGTTTACAAAGTCACTGAGCACCTCTGCGTTTAAATTACAAGAGCTGTCTAAGTACACTTGTCAGCCTGCAGGAAACACACAGAAATCACTGAACATATGCTGAACCTTTTGCAACTAGGCAAATAACCTTGTTTGAGAAGTTGATGGAACTAATTAGATGTTTGATTTTCAGAAATGTCTTTAGGGCCATTCAGTGTCCCACGTTCCTGACAGCTTCAGGATAACACCACTTTTTAAAAGTGCCAGTAGCCTTTAACCAGTAAAATGCTGAGCAAAAGGCCACTATTTTAATACCTGAAGAACCCAGACTCACAGAGTCTTAAATACCAATACTGGGCATTTTGCTACACTGGGCCCTATGACTTCTAGAGCTTTTTAAATAATGAGTTTGGTGTATCCTTTGAACGTGTTACATCAGCAGATACTCCTAATACTGGAACTGCTAATCCTAACATTGCAATGTGGAAGATGCTACCAGCAAAATATAAGGGTTATCATTCTTTCAATCTCTTCTAGTGTGAAATGATTAACACTCAGAGAAATTCATGTCATAAGAATGTTCTGGGGTGCCATAAATATTGATACTGGAGTTATAAATAAACATGAAGAGCATGATAGAATTTAAGATGCTGTCATGCTCTGACTAACTGCAGCACTAACTAAAGCAGTTAATACTGCCCATGACACCCATGTGATCTCAGAGTTCAAGCTCCAAGGTGGTTTATATCTGTCACACAGGGCCTGAAGAACAGAGCAAATTCTCTATTTCTTCATCTTCAGTTTCTCAAAGAGAATTTCTGTTTGAAAGGTACAGTTGACTCATTACAGCCCTTAATCTAAACTACTTAAGATGTAGATGGGTAAGAGATGTGTAAAAGAAGCCCTCCACTGTAATCACAGCTTACTTTGCTTGTCCGAGTCTCTCTGTGTTGCAATTTTTTCCAACACCCTCAAACTCAATGGCACATCAAGTACAAAATGGTTCCCCTAACTTATCTTTCCCTTCATAAGACAGCATTTCAGAAAACTTGTTTTTCACATCTATGAGGCTCTCAGAGGCAAATAATAAGGCAAGTTTCTCTTTTTTTTTCTTTTTTTTGACTCACTACAAGCAAGGATACATTCCTAGCAGAACTGATGTATTTCTTTCCAGAGCAGACCAAATTGCCTATGTATGTGCATGTATGTGGGAGTTTTCCTGAACACCCCAGTCTGTTTACAGGTAGTTTGAATAGAGAGCCTTCATTAGAAAGATATTTTATCAAATCCAGCAAAAGCGATTTTCAAATGTAAATGTCATTAGCCTCTCAAGAGAAAAAACAATGTGTATAAACCAGATGAAAAAAGACAAAGTCTCTAGGAGGCATTTTAGCTAAACTAAAATCCACCCCTATGTGTCACTCCTGGACTATCACCATCAGTGAATATTGCTGTTAGGAGATCCCAAAATAGTATAAAAGACAGTGATGAGGCTACTGCTTGGCTAGTGAATGAGGATGCCAAGGCTGGATGAGGCCCTGCTTGAGCCCTATCTGGACCAGACCTGAGTTTTTTTTCCACAGGGCAGACCTACCAGACACTTTTATAGGAAAATTAACTATGACAATCTGTAAATTGTGATTTGATACAATTTCAGCTGAAAGAGTATCCCAAACAAATTGTAGAGAAGCAGAGCTCAACAGCTTGAACAGTACTTTGCTGCAACACAGTCCTAGTCTTAATTTTCTCATTTCCTGCTTTAACTGGTTTTCATTGAACCTACTTGCTATATTAAAGTTTCCAAATATTAGGATAAGGATTGCAGAATGGACAGACAATTAATTTTAGCCTGAGGCCTTGGTTAAATTTTCTGCAATTCAGCTGATGTATTTCAATATTTACAGTGCACCTAATCCAAAGTGTACTTGAGTGAATGGGTATATTTCCATTAGTGTCAACAGATGTTGGAAATAAAGTCTTATATCAAACACTAAGCTGCAGAAATAAACTGATCTATCTCAAAGAAATTCAGCCCAAGTGACCTCAACTTACAATGAAAAGATGCTTCCCGAGTTACATTTTTATTTTTAGTTAATCAAGAAATACATCTGCTTCTTCTTAGAGAACATTCATTTAAATAGTGTCCTCTAAAAATACATTACAGTTGATCTTTAAAAAACTAACCTCCTCAAAGACACTAGTGGAAATTCTTTGTCACAGTTAAATTACTTGTCATTTTATTACGATGACACAAGCCTGCTTTAGTCCACTTACACATCACTAATTTTTGATAATGAAAAACCTAGCCTATTAAAAACACTTTTCTGTTCTAAAAAACACTCAACCGTATATTTGATTCAATCTCTACTGAAGACTGCACCTAAAAGACTCTAAGATTAGCTCAGTTAGTTGGAGCACGGTGCTAATAACACCAAGGTTGTGGGTTTTCACTTAGGAGCTGGGCTTAATGATCCTTGTGAGTCTCTTCCAACTCAGAATACTCTGTGATTCTGGATAAAATACTTAGGATATTAATGGGATTCTGGATATGCTTCACTGTTATCTTTAATAAGGTTATTTTCCAGAATGCAAGGCTGACTAGATACACAGGTCATGTACTTTGCCCCACACAGACTCACGGAATGGTTCAGGTTGGAACGGATCACAGTGGGTCATCTGGTTCCACCTCTCCGCTCAAGCAGGATCATGCTAGAGCACATTGCCCAGATGGTTCTTAAGTATCTCCATCAAGGGAGACTCCACAGACTCTCTGGGCAATCTGTGGAACTTCCTGTGTGTCAGTTTCTCCCCATTGTCTCTTGTCCTGTTGCTTGGCACCACCAAGCAGAGCCTGGGGTCCATCCTCCTGACACCATCCCTTCCGATACTCACATGCATTGACAAGGTCTCCTCTTAGTTATCTTTTCTCAAAGCTGAATGTGCCTGACTGCCTCAGCCTGTGCTTGTACAAAAGATGCTCCAGTTCCTTCATCATCACTGTTGCCCTCTGCTGGACGTGCTCCATCACAGTAAAAAAGTGGGTAACAGGCAGCACATTCACACCATCATTTCTAGCATTCACAAACACATTGCAGAGCTGTTTTATTTACTGAGGCCGAACAATACACAGTCACAGCACTACTTTTTTGACTCCTCTATTTTTATGACATGTTGACAGTACCTGTGGGCGAATGGTGTTATTTCCTTTTCCAACATTGTGAACAATTCCAGAGATGCAGAGTGGGCCAGCGAACCCAAGCAAGTCAGCCAGAATACGGAATGTGCTACTGAGAAGTAAGGGCCTTCCAAACGCACAGCAGAGAGCACGCCAGATGGATCTGGATCCTTGTGGAGATGATGATCTTTTGTTCTGTTCAGAATAAAAGAAAAATTAGTAAGAATTATGTTATACATTAACCTCAGGTCTGATAAATGATTAGTATTTTTGTCACTGTAATTCATTGACAACCATTTGCAACCTTTGAGCTAGAAAAGCAGAGGAACTACAACTATTGTTTCATTTCTTTTTATAGAGTCAGAACAAAGCATTAATTTGCACTCCTCTCCACTTCACAGAAAGAACCATGATTTCTTTCCTACCCTTAATAAGTGTGTTGTTTGTGGCCTGCTGAGGGAGAAATTAAAAAAGGAGGGAACTGATAGGTTTTTTTTTTATTCTGGTGAACACAAAGGCTGAAAATCTACACTCTTTTCAGACAGGATGCAAAAGAGTTCTCTTCAAGTCTTGAATACACTCAGCTCCAACCACAGAGTAAAAATTAATTTGAGCTGAGGTAGTTTCAGCCCTGAATTCTCCTACGAACAAACTGTAATTGAAATAACATGGAAAAAAATAGTCCTGCAAGGCCTCATTACTACTGACTCTGTAATTGAATGTTTCCAAGGTCTTATTAGGAAGAAAAATGGTGTTCGGTGAACACAGTCTGTAATTACTTTCCCCATCAAAATAGGTGCCATATGCATTGTACACACATTAAACTAGCAATGTGTTTGATGTGCATGTTTAGGTAGAGAAATTTCATTATTCACTGAGTATATGTTGTCTTTGTATATGAAAAGCTGTGCTAATGGATACTTCATTTGCATCATGGTTTTTTATGTATCATGTTAATTCCACAAAAAGTAATAAAAAATGCAAGCACTGAGTAAGCAGAGATGTAAATCCATACTTTGCACACCTTCTGCGCTTCGAAGGCCTCATTAAGAAGAATATAATTGGTCAGAGCTCTCATAGCAATGGGAAGCTTGCCTATGGTTTTCAAGTCTATTGGTTTTTTATGGGCAGTCTTTATGAACGTATTCATCCACCAGTATGTTCCTTTGGATAACAGATTCACAAATGGCTGTAAGAATCGAACACCAAGGTCCTGGAGATCCTCAGGAGGTTTAACTTCTTTAGGAGTTTTGAAGAAGACATACCTCTGAAATTCAGAAAAATAGCAACAGAATCACACTAAATGCATAGAAAATAGAAGTGCACAAAGAATAGGTAAGGACATTGCAGATAATCAATGAGTAAGTCTTGAGACTTCTGAGAGTGCATATGAAATAACAAATGTTTACACTGGCCTAAATAGCAAGAGCAAGGTCAGACAGCTGTTGACTTCCTCTTGTCAAGACAAAACTTTTTCAAACTTTCACCCATTTTAAAGCTCTTAAAAACACACCCTTCCTCTCTGAAAGGTACTCAATCACATATTTAATTCAATCCTAGTAGTGATTAAAATCCTTTTCATCTTTGTAGGATTTCTAGATATGCTCCAACCCTAGGTGGAGAAATAATTCACAGATCCCAGCAAAAATGGTGATGGGGTGGGAAAGGCTGTCTAAAAGAACAATGAGAACAGTGGAAAGGAAGGAGAAGGTACAGCTGGGATTGAAAGTCAAACAAGGTACAGGTAGGATTCAGTCAAACAAGTCAATCTTCCTTCTTCTTGAAGAAGACTGAGGAAGGCAGGAGAAAAAAATGTGAGGCCAGTAACTGCTGTTTCTGCTAGCAGAGCGGCCTCAACCCCCCACTTTTATTTTCTTTTTCTTCCCCGTCTGCAGCAGTGGCCGACTCTCCATGCATCCCAATCCTTTTCTTCAGCAGCTGCAGCAACAAGCCACAGAAAAAAAAAATCACTGTTGACTACCCTGCTTCAATAATTAAAACCAAACAAAAATAACAAAACAAACAAACAAAAAAGTGTCAATAGGCAGTGACCACTTTTTGTTCTTCTTTGTGACCCATAATTCTGCAGATATTAAATCTCATTTACTTATGCAGTTCTATTATTAAGAGGTTTATGAGCAGGTCTCTCTGATGCCACATTTGGATTTCACTTTTGCCGCATGCCAATCCACTGGTTCTCATTTATGATATAAATACTGAATATCCAGCATTGAGGTTTTTATTCCTCTTCATTTTAAAAATGTTACTACAAAGGCTGCTTTTAGACATATTTTTGTCCCAAGTTATCAAATAAACATACACACACAAAATAACAAAAGAACAAATGAATGACAAGTACAACTTGCATAGCTGAATGCGTTAGTGGAAAGAAATCACATGAGGAAAGCAGCAAGAAAATTTATATGGAAATCTTTCTTCCCCTCCTAAATTTAATTTGTGCACACGGTTATGTGAGTTCCAGGTGAAGGGAACGTTGGCATTTATCTATCCAGCAGTCTCCAAAATGATCTCTCAGTTTAGATTATGACTCTAGACAACACAGAGTGGAAAAAAAAAAGATATATCTGGGAGGAATCCCAGTTGCCCAAATACATCACTTATTATGATTGTCTCCTGGAAAACGAGAGATGCTATTTGTGTGTCTAAGATATTCTGTGAAAGAGCAGACAGTTCCTTTCTACCAGTCTTCCCTTGCATCAGAAATTCTTATCATGACTGAAACAGAATAATTTAAAAATTTAAAGCAAACTTGAACATATGAAATTGATCTTAATTTAACTGCAACAGAGTCTGCCATTTTTTAAAATTATGTACTTATCTGGCCTAATGCAACTGAATTAACCTCTGATTCTCAAATTGATTTCTAACTGGATTTTTCTTTCTTCTTTAGAAATACATTTTACCCTAAGTACCCAGAAAAGGGAACAAAAAAAGAAAGAAAGAAACAGTAACCCAAACCCCAAACCAATAAAAACCATAGGAAGAGACTTTTATGATAGTAACTTACCCTCACCCTGATGACATTAATTTCTACAGCCAGTAGCATTCCATATAGAACAACCAGAAGTCCTGTGAGGCAAAATCGAAGCTGAGAAAATCCAACCCCATTATCACAGAACTTTACAAATTTGATGGTTTTAGTTATGAAAGCTAAAGTCCAATAGAACAGCAATGCTGTAGGGGAAAAAAGAAAAGACAAAACCAACTTAATCAGGTCCACAGCTGCAAAAATATACAACAGTATTATAAGATACTCAGAAACAATGCAACAGAATATATAAAACCAGAGAGTACCTTTCTCAGGTCAAAACAGAAGCCTAATTCAATTCCAAAAACATTAAAATATCAAGATGATGTTAGTTCTAAATGCCTTTTTATTAGATTTAGTGATATTTGAAAAGTTTCACAAAGTGAAGTCTGCAGAAGGAAATTGCCATCTGCTGTAAACATGTGTCCACATGATGAGTTCGAGAGGGTGCTGCTCCACAAGTGAAGGTGCCAGGGAATGATGATGCTCTTCAGATTTGTTTAATGCTACAAGACTGCTATGAATTTGCCTTGAAGAAAAATTCTCTGAGAATCTCTGGGAGGAAGGCAGGAACAAATAATAAAATACTTTGTCCAAACAGCTGCTGCACTATTACATATATTCAATATATATGACTTACAATGTAGATAAAACAGTCACATCAAGGAAGGATATTGTGGCATTCATAGAATACAACTTTTATTTTTTAATTATACTGAACATTGTGTCTAGGAGTGCTCATGTTACCATCAATGTTACCCCTCATGTTACCATCAATTATAGATAAATAATCCCTGCAGTAAGCTCTGGTGATTTGGAAAAACTCTCCAAACCACTCATTATACCATAAGACAGCTCCAGTTCCCATTCGTGACGAAATGCCTTCCAGGGTTATGTACTTTTTCTTTCACTGCTGCTGTAACTGCCATGGTGCAGAGGGACTGTGTTCTAACTGCTCAGAAAAGCTTAGATGTGCTTTCCAAGTTTTGCCAAAACATCAGAGAAAGGCTTCAACCAAAGCATTAGCAACTGTAAGTCTAGCTTAAACATAGATAATCATCAGGAACTTGTACAAATTTCAAAGAATTCATGGTGTTCCAGCTACCCTTAGGCACCCCAGAAAGCCCTCTGGGGATGTACTGTGGGGCTACCCTTCCCAAGCAAAGCTAAATTCAACACAGAGAATCCACATCAGATTTGGGACTGCCAATCCTGCTTCTGCAGAAATCAAATTAAAACCTCTCCTTTAAATGAGGACAGTGACTGGAACAGTACAGGAATATTGGCATTAGGACACTTGCCAAGAGAGTCTATCTTCCTCTAAAATTTACAGGTCAGTGTGTAAGCACTGAGGGTCAGGTATTTGAGCACAGTACTTTAGTGGCCGATGCAGCTGCAGAGAGGATACTTACCAAATTTCTGTTATAGAACTCTAGCTTTGTTATGTGAGGCTTTCTACCATCTTCCCAACTTGTACTGCACTAAATCTAATCATCTCATCCCATTTCAGGCTGCTTCCTTCAAGGCACTATTCCTTCCTATTTGCAATGTCTGGCTACAAAATTTTGCTTCATCCAAGAATACATTCCATTCTCTTCTACTCTTGTAACCACCTTTATCTGCTAATCTTTGTTTTGCCTCATTCTTCTTACAACAGGCTAAGAACACATCTTTCTTGGAGTAACAGGGACTTACACAAACATTGCAAAGCGAAAATACGCACACGCAGAGGGCCTCCGAAAAAACAACGAACCCACCGGGCACCTCTTTAGAGCTCTTGGAATTCTCAATATGAACTAGTAGAGCCATTGTCCTATTTAGGATTTAAATAAGGGTCTATATGACCCTTTATTATTATTTTTATAATATTTATCTATTTTTTATCTAAGAAGTGCCAAACACAACATTCTCAGGTGGTAAGTGGCCACCCACTTAGCTTGTCACTTTTGAACACAACTGTATATAACCTAATCTGGTGAATGTTCACAGGCCCCTCAAGACAAGGCTCTTTGGAAAATACAGTTACAGGTCTTTCTTTTAGGCTGTCACTTTATAGGGGATGTTTTTATCATCTGGCTGGAGAGCGCATATTGTCTGAACGCTTCTAGAAATTATCGCTGAGAACATCCACTGATCTGAACTGCCAAGTGATGGGACCAAAGAGGTGTTAATGCATTTATTGGATTGCTTTAGATTTATTCTAGATGTCTAAATGACCTCACTTTTTTTGGGGGCCATGTAAGTTACCTTACCCCACAACACCAAGGTGTAGATTCTTGCCTGGGGCAGATCTCTGAAAATTAAGCATGTGGAACTCAAACCCTTCTACACCTTCACTGAACTAAGCCCAAACCAAAAAACCACACACTTAACTGGATGAGATTTATTAATTAACCTGTGTCTGTTTGGAAAGAAATTTTGTGTGCTAAGCAATAAGCACTATTTTTATATAACAGCAAGTACCCTTTTAAAGAATAAAATAATTCCAAGGAAAATAACTACTATGTGAAGGTTCAAGAACTTTAAATCAGAAAAACAGATTATTGTCTAGCAGTGGTAATGCAGTCATAAAATTAAAATTTGTGAAAAAAGGACAATTTTCTTAAATAAAAAAATTCTTGTGTTCCCACACTACTATCCATTTCAAGTTAAAAACTCAAAGTCCTATTGTTATTTCATAATTTTCTCCTACTGTTAATTTCTGAAGTTTATTTATATATAAAACAAAGAAACTAACTTAAAAAAATAGTGGAATCAGATGCTGCTATTCAATTACAGTTTTTGGAACGTTGACAAAGCTATCAGCTTTTTCAATTCAGTAAGAAAACTATTCTAAAATGTGTCCTGCTAAACTGTGTAAATGTTATGCAGTCATGTAGTGCAAAGAGCATCAAAATTAGTATTATTAAGAGAGTACCCAGGTAAACAGCATTACATGAGAACAATTGCATTTGTTGAAATATAATTACAGGTCAAAACCTTATAGAGAAAAACACATCAAAGTGTTCCAGAAATCAGAAAACTCAACTGCAACCCTGGAATCAACCATTAGCTTCAGAGAATAAATATTCCAAACCTTGCC
This sequence comes from Pithys albifrons albifrons, assembly GCF_047495875.1. Classification (NCBI taxonomy): domain Eukaryota; kingdom Metazoa; phylum Chordata; class Aves; order Passeriformes; family Thamnophilidae; genus Pithys; species Pithys albifrons. The sequence goes on along the minus strand of NC_092463.1, from coordinate 51,353,218 downwards.
AACTTTTTTTGATAAGAAATAATGACTACTTCAAAATAGCCAAGTGCCTGGGCTAAAGCTGAAAGGCAGGATCAGTAGAGGAACTTTGAGTGCTTATCTTAAATACTACAAGGGACCATGCTAATGCCATGGTATCTGCTTTTTGCTTGTTTACAAAGAGCTACAAAAGAACTTGGTTTCTTTAAGGCATGAAGTGATTTTTTTTTTAAAGAAAACATCTCAAAGTTTCTTAGGACTGAAAATTTCACCCTGTTCAGAATTAATGAACTGAACTTTAAGGGCCCACTGCATTGCATCAATGAGAGTTTCCCTGTTGGGTTTAGTAAATTTTGGATAAGTCTCTGTAAGCCTTTGCTTTATGCAGCTACCAACTCTCTGCAGAACATTCATCCTGCAGCTGAGGCAGATGATGCCCTGCGGTTTGGTGGAAGTCACTGATGCTCAGAAGCAGCAAGATGCCACATCAGGTCATTTACTTTACCCTGTTTGTGTGTGTGTTCAACAACAGAGCTCCTCTACAACATTTTAGTAACAAAGAACCCTCTTTCTCATAGACTCAGCAAAAAGTTTATCACCAACTTTAGCTTTTTCTCATGGTTCCCATTTACCCCATAAAATGAGGCTCTAAAGGAAAGCTGCTTCATGGCCACACTGCACTCTAGTGGGTTGATACCTGAGCACAGCTATAATTTAACTATCTTATACTGGGCTAATTTGTGATAATTGCCTCATCCTACATGTCAATACAGAGTACTTGCAATTAACATTGAAAAATGACAGTTCTCTCAGTTGTGCAGTTAAGAACAAAAGATAGAGACTCCCAGAAAAATCTGTCTTAGGTTCTCTCACAAACACAGGACAAAGGAAAGAAAAACAAAAGAAAAATATAAAAGTCAAAGATCATCAACTTGTGAAGATTTTGGATTAAAATTCAAATCAGACAAACTGAAAAAGACTGTGATAGTGTGATTTTCTTTTTTTGCCTATGAGCTAATAAGATCAGATTTTCCAAAAGAGTCTATTCTTTGGAAATTCTTGCAAAATTAAAATTCATCCATAATATTTAAGTGTTGGTATTCACTGGTATACTTGTCTACTATTCAAGTATTATCCAGAGCTTATCCAGCAACAGTGCTCTAAATACTGAAAATATTACCATAAAAGAGAAATCTCTACAGAGCAGGAACGATGCAAAAATGTGTAATCAACTATCAGGTGTAACTTCACTCAAAGACGAAAAGATCCGACTTAAAAGAAGGATACAAGAAGAAAAGCAAACCCAAAAAAGAAGACACGCAGGTTGCTATGCCTCGATAGAAATCTAAATCTTTGGAGAGGAATTTTGTTTTTTACAAGAGTTGTGGGCTCCTGCTGCAGAAGAGGATTCTCAGCACAACATGCAGTTCAAAACAATCTTCAGTGTTTAAAAGCTTACTCAAATTCAGTTACTACTGACTTTTTCCCACCTGACAAAAACTAGAACAAAACTTTGATACACAGAGCTACAACGGCACAAGACAAATTTTAGCAGGATCTATTAATACAGAAAACTAACCCAAATAAGATTTGATGAGCCAAGACTACTAAAGAAATAACAGGTAACAAGATGACTAAACATATAGAAGTCCACAGCCTGCGGTCTACTGAAATAGAATTCCAAGAACATACATGACTATCAGCAGCAATGGATTTTGTATAGCTACAGTTTGGATTTGCAATCTTGAAAAATATATTAGTGGAGTAGACAGTTCTCATTTTTCATTCAAAAGATGCTAAAGCTGTTTTTGAAGGGAGTTTTAGGAATATTAAGCAAGAATAGGCAGGCAAAGTAATATATCCAGGGTCATACCGAAAGTCAGAGGTGTCATTCCTTTACTCCTTGTGTATTTCAACAGACCACACACACAAAGACGGCTTCACTCTTATATCATCCTTAAACAGAACATGCTGATAAGCAGGGGTATTCAAATAGCTTTTAGAGCTAAGAATCTGCCATGCTACTTTTCCCACAAATCCAGTTTTTCTTAGAGAAGCTTTTGGCTCACTGGATTCCCAACAACACTATAAAGAATACTATTAGAAGTTACAAGCATTGAAAACAAGCAACAGTTTAAACATACATATAGGTGTAGCTTTATTCATACAAGCCAGCACTAAGACTGTAATGACCTGTCACAGAAAGAGCAGATATGCAGGACCACAATCACACTTCCAAGTCTGGTAAGTTTTGAGACATACCAATTAACAGCTTCGGGAAATTGGATGTTTCGATATTGTGGTAATAGACAACTGATGTGATGGCTGCCAAAAATGCCATCCCAGCTGGCATGTACAGGTGTAAATGGCGTGATTCTGAGACCCTTCAAAGGAAAAAAGTAAACATATGTTAAAAGTCAAACCCTCTTAGCTATATAAATGTTTCTCTTTTAATTTATGAATTGTATCCTGTACCCAGCTCTGATGCAGGATTTTCTAGTGTGAGTTGTGGACGCAAACCTCGCGAAACTTTAACTGAACTTATGCTCCTAAATCACATAGCTGCATTTCAAATTGCTCCCCTGTGCTGAAAATGAAAGGTGTGTACTGCTATTTCCTACTGAAATCAATTGGAACATTGTTTAAATTAGGATAAGCAACTCAACTCCAAAATGAGAAAAGTTAATTTAAGCTAAACTAGTTTGGGAGCTGTCCATCAAAGTATGCAAATAAGAACAACTGACAGCACAGTTCAAGATTTTCTATAGAAACACTTTGTGGAAATGTTTTATTTTTTTTCAGTTTGGGAGAAGGAATAGCACCAGAGTATGGGAATTACAGTGAGGCCTGTATTCAATGACTGCCAACAAACAAAACCTACAACAGAATCATACATCCTTAGATTTTGTCCTATAAAGCAAAACTGTCCTGACACTGCTTCAGCCAGCAGCAAGGGGGTCTGCCAATTACAGCTCTTTGGTTACATGGAATTGTTGGGCAATGTTGTTGGTTTGTGCAGAGTTTGGTAGAAATATGTTTGCCCTCCTCCTTCCTTGTACTTGTCGTCATCTCTTTCTTTCATTTTCTTTCTTTCATGACAGGAACAGAGCGCCCTATGCTGTCAGGAGGTACAATTTGCTGTCTCCCAGCCAGCTTCCAGGAGAAAAAGCATCAAGAGGAAGACTTCAGGACACAAACATTCAGGGAAATTCACACCTTGTCCTCTGAACCTGGATTTCTTCTTGCTGCAGCAACAGCTACTTTTGTGTAGTTTAGAGACACAAAAAGGGCTGTGCTGTCAGGGAAATGGGAGATCATCACTGGACCTCACATGTCTGAGAGCCGAATACCCCAAATGTCTAACATATCCATAAGAGCTTGAGAGGACCATTTCTGGTATATCTACTGTAGGAAAAGAAAGTCCTCCCTCACTTGGAGATTTAGGTGAACCCTGCAGAGCTGGCTGGAGGCATGATGACAGCTTGTGTCACGAACACTGAATTTCTCTTGCTGACAATAAGCTTGTATGTGTATACAACAATGAATAAGGATTCTCCAGTCTCAGAATACCTTAATGCCAGGAGGTTTTGTATATAACGGCTGAAATCTCAGCAAGAAAAAAACAAACAAGAAGAACAGATTTCTTCAAACAACCTAAGCTTCGGTAACACTGCAGTGGGAGGCTTTTTAAATCTGTTTACTTCACAGTTGCTGGAATTCCCCTATATAACTGTATCTCCAATAGGCTGCTTCTACTGCTGAGATGCCAAAGCCTTTAGCACCCAGTTGGTGTCAAGAAGACCTACCAACATGAGCCATTTTGGTCTTAGAAAGCTGATGAGTCTCAAAACTTACTTTTATTCACTGGAGCACTCACGAGCCTGCCAAGTGCTTGGGGAGGCACAGCTGTGGGTTGGCACTCCCCCAGTAGAGCTCACAGCTTTGAATCTCATCAGGTGACATCAATTACTTAACAGCAGTGTTCTGAGTCAAGTTAAATAGCAAATAAACATAATGAGAGGGATTGTTGAAGAGCAAAATAAAAGAGAAAACACAAAGCAGGAGACTTGCTCTGAGCATCCCACGCCCTGATAACTCTGAATAAGCATAAAAAATTATTTTAAAAAAAAGTGGCTCTGAGAAACATACTATTTATATATGTTTAAGAGAACTTACAATAATGATGATGATATCAGCTTCTACAGCAGAAGACTGCAGTGCCTTTCAAACTGGTTGCTGAATACTTGTTATATAGATGGCTAATCAGAGAGGTTTTGTTCTATTTATCAAGGAGCCTCAACTTCATAAACCTTGGGCTGCAAATTCGTAATAGTTATGAAAATCATACCTCTCTTCAGAAGAAGATGACCATATTAATTGTTATACATCATTAAGTTTTTTGTTAATAAATTACTCTCCTGTATCACTTGTTTTACTTGGAATAATTTTTCCCCACAGATTTCTGTTTAAAAACATCCTAAGTTGAATGATGGATCATGCTCCCATAATATGAGCTGCTCTGCCCCAGGTTACAGACCGGACGTAGTACAAAAACATGAGAAGAAACTCTGTGGGGTATGAGATAAGGCCCAGTACATTCACTACTTTTATGAAGATGAACAGAACTCAGTTTTGGGGGGGAAATGGTATGACCCACTGTGCACATGGGAGTTCCTCCTGAGTAAGGACTGTGGGACTGGGTCCTTGGACATAACACATCATGAAAATATCACCATCTGCTTGAAACATTAGGATTTATCTATTATAACTCTTTGGAAAGACAGTGTCATTAAGCTGAACTAAAAATTATTAAGGTCAGTTTTGCCTCCGTACTTCACTTGGCAAGGTCTGTGGAATTTCTGATATATAAGGTTAGTAGGTTAATCACTAAGAAAACAGATCATATGTTTATAACCACAAAGAATATGGTCTAGATGAGAACTTAGATAGGGAGAAAATATCGACCCTGAAACCTCAGTACTACCAGGAGAAGGCAGACATACACTTACCCATCAGACACTATGCCCTCAGCAATTTCACACACCAGCACAAACAAGAGGATAAAAGTCAGTATCCAGCGTAAATTGTGGCCTGGAAAATGAAGCCATGTGCTGTGATGTATATGTACTTTGGAACTCTGACTTCCCCATCCTAAATGAGAAAAAGAGAATCATAAAGAGCTTTCTTAACAATAAGAGTGACGCACAAAGTTCCTGCATAAAAACCTCCCCCAAACAGACATGTAACAACCTAGTGTACCAACACTGACACAGTTGTGTTGTTAAACATTTGGATATTTTCACAACTGTGTTCTCATTACTCCACATCATAATAAAATCATCGACGCAGACAGGACACAACCTTAAATTACTATACTTTTAGCAACTTACTGTCAAGTAATTGCACGCACTGAACACTTTCCAAATATATTTACAGTTTAAATGGACAGCAAATTAACATTTCGACAAATATGCACCAACACTATAATAAATATACTACTTGTTTTTTCTTCACATCTTTTAAAAGGTTAAAAAAGGAACTTGAGGTGTAAAGCAACTAATTCTCTTGATATAGTTAAAAATTAACAATATTGAGAAATTCTAGATAAACACGGAGGACCACAAGCAGCTCTTCAGCTGACCCCGTTTTAACAGTCCTGGTGTTATTTCTGCACCGGACCTTTTATGTTCCAGAGGAGCGGGTGTTAAAGCGCACAGCCCATGCCAGGGCCCTCCAGGCTGGGGCGAAGAGGGGACCCGGACAGTGACAGCCGCATGTGCTGAACTACCGGGCCACCTACCGGCACCCGCCGCAGGTACCGCAGGAGTCACAGCGAGCAGGACCCGGAATGAGGAGGGCTGCCCGGTGGCTGCAGCTCTGCAGTTATTACAGGGAATATTATTTGATAACGTAGGACTTACTCGCCAGGTTTTCTGGCGTTTAATACCACATTTATTTCTGCTTCCCGCGCTGCTCGTCAAAACCGACAGCCAAATCCTGCGGTCTCCTCCAGCGTCACCCATCCCTCCCCTGCCTGCGCAAGGGGTTTCAGCTGCGGGAGCCCCGCGGGCTGTCCCACCGCGGAGAGCCCCGACAGATGGGGATGGGCACCGCTGCCGTGGAGGAGAACGGCCGATGGTGGGGGCAGCCCCGGCAGAGGCAGCGTCTGGAGCATCCCACAGCTCGCACCGCGTCCTAAAAGCCCCCGCAGCCTTCAGCATCCCCGCACGGCACGGAGGGCAGGACCCAGGCCAGGGGACACCCGGCAAGGGCAGGCCAGGAAGGAGGCGGGAGACGAGGCACAACGCAGCAGCGCGGGGGACGGAAACCCTGAACGCCAGGCGGGGAGACACGGCAAGACAGCACCGAGGATGGGGCACAAGGAAAAGAGAGTAGCAGAAGGCAAGGCACAGGCGGACAGGGCAAAGGGGACCCATAGGCGCTCACCTATGAACAGGATGGGGAAGGTGATGAAGAGCAGGAAGACGTGCGGCACCACGTTGAGCGCGTCCACGAAGCAGCCGTTGTTGAGCACGCCGTGGTCCACGTTGTAGGCGGTGGAGTTGCCCTCGTCGCCGCAGAAAGCCAGGGCCATGGCGGGACCCTGCGCGCAGCCCAGCGCCGCCTCCGCCTCGGCGCACATCAGGCGGGGCCGGCGCGGGTGCGCGGCGGTGACTCTGCCCGCACCTGCCGGGAGCAGGAGCGGGAGCGGCGGCTCTACCGGCCCGTGCCGGGCACCGCGCTTCGCTCCACCCCCGGGGCCCCAGCACCGCCCCCACCCGCCCCCAGGGGCTCGGGAAAAGCCCCGAGCAGAGGGTGATGCGGGAGCGCCGGGCGGGCACGGAGCCAGGACATCGCTTCCCTGACACAGCTGAGACCAATGAGAACGCGCCGTGACAGTCCTGGGTATCCCAGAGCATCAAACCTGGCGTTCCAGGTCTCGCAGGTCTCGGTATTGAGCGTTTTATGCATTGTTAATATGACAGAACATGAAAAAAATTCCCACTAAATTAGTGATGACAGAGGAACTATAGATTACAGGAAGTGTATTCTTTCAGCCTTGTCAGCTTTATGTTTTTCCTTTCCACTACAATGAAGATATTATTAGATTAAGTCACGTAATCAGCCATACCCTCTCCTCAGAGGAGAATTCTACGTCATATCCAAAACAGCTGTTACATTCATTCCTTACCTTCTTTAACCTCTAAAATGAGTTCAAGCCTCACTTCCCGCCCCCGTCCCCCCAAAGACTGCAACAGTCTGTGAAAATCAGACCATCACTCTGAGTGGGTTCCACATTCCTCCCTAAGCATTTTTATGTACACCAAAATTATCTATAAATAAAACTTTCTGAACCTTTTTGTCTGGAGTAGAAGTTAGGCTCACCTGAGCCAAAGCTGAAGAAAAACTCTAACCAAATACCTCTCTGCTGGGGGATAATACTGGACAGTAAAACATGACATGTATCAGAAGTCTTCCCAGCATGGCCTGGGTCAAAGCCTGAGATTCAAATATGTCTGGTGTGTAGCCATGAAATACTCAACACTAAGATTCATAATCAAATCCTTTCCCTTGGAGTTCCTTTCATCCCTAGTCATGCGTTTCCATTGTGTTGCTGAGTATTTAATACAACTTGCACATCCTACAAACAGAAATACAAACAAATAGTGCCTGAAATGCAAAAGCTACAAGTTGGCTAAATGCCTCTAATGGAAACGACCCCATAAATGAAACATTTCTTTGTTCTTCCTTTAACATAACAGAGTGCACTCAATTTCTAGGACAGTCAGCTCCACTAATAGACCTGAAAATCACATTTGTCATGCTGCTATTATTGATCTTGTTGTTGGACAGGAACCAAGAAAAAGGAATTCTGTGCATGCAACATATTATATCCTATATATGGTCTTTTGGGACTACAGCAGTGCAGTTAAGAATAAAAATTGAAAGACGAACCCTAAGCCAAATCCTCTGTATATGTATTCTCAATGTGAAAGTTACACCCACACTGAAAAAACTATAATTAAAGTTTTGGACAGAATCCAGCATTCATCTGAACTTCTGGTCAAGCTCATCTCTGTTATCCTAATACTTATTTAATAAACAATATGAGCAGTTTACATGTAGATAATTTAAAAATTATTTATATTTTACTATTTCCTGAGGCCCCAAGTGACACAAGGGCTTTGTGTTACAGATGAACAAAAAGCAACAAAGAACTCTTGACAGTTTAGTGACTGAAATCATGGTTACAGTCTGGAGAAGGAATCATCATCACCTTCACTGTGGCCACAGAAATAAACACAGAAATTAAGTGTGCCAACATCTCTGAAGGAATACATGAACTGAGCTCTCATCCTCAACCTCTTCATATTCTATGAACCTTTAGGCCACCTTCCTTTTCTACAAGCTGTCAATCACAATATTTTTAAAAACATGTCTCTCAAAGAACAAAACATCAGGCAACTCTATAGTGTTGAATTTGAAATTTATATTTTCAGTGGTTTTCAAATGCAGCCTGGAATACATAGTTAACATGGTGGCCTAAAATGAATGGTCTCAGTCCAGGTCCTAGGACAGATGTACACCCATCACAGAACTAAAGTTGACTTGGAAATGTGTTGGCAATGCAAACATAAAAGTGATGGATTAAATAGGGAAGTGTCTTGGAATACAATTAACTATTTAATGAAATACTTAGAAAACTCAGACTGACAAATCAAAACATCTGGCAAGCTGGAGTTGGTAAGCTGAGCATTCACAGCAATAATTGACACATTCACACATGTACAAACTCTTTAAATAAGTCACAATGTCAGTAACAATGATCCAATTTTGTCCCTGCTGTAGCAATGAAATTGTGTGTCATATTTGGACAGATACTGGTTTTCCTCACTAGAGCAGCAAATGACAATGTCTTTTTCACTTGCAGATGGTGAAACACCTATTTTGGGACTTCCCAAAATAATGCTAAGGCATAGTTTGATCATTTTTATGTAAAGCTTAGCTGTAATTGCCTGTGGCATCAAAGGACTGAACCTCCTTACCCAGACTATCTCTGCTAGTCCTGTGGGCTTTGGACCAGGTCACAGACGTATAGTTTCTTTCTCAAAGCTGTGATTTTATGGAGCTTTGTGAGAGCAGAATCACTTCTCAAAGAACAGTAAAGGCATAGAAAATATGAAACCAATGGGTAGACAGCCATGTTCATCTGCATGTTGCAAATGCAACATAATTTTTCACAGAAGTCCCTTTAGATCTTGTTTCTCTCACTTTTTTCTGACTACTTCCATATTGCAATAATTCAGCTCCCCACTTCATTATTTCAGCATATCTATTAGAAATAAGACATCATGTTACATGGTGGCAGCCACTACCACATTCAATAGGTGACTGGAAATATTTTGGAAGCATTTTGATTACTTAAAATTGATTTCCAAAGAGACAAGGGCAATACTTTTAATTCGAGGAAAGTAATTCAAGGATAAATCTCTTCATGCTTGCTTGGAATTTGATTTTGTCTACAGGTGCAGTCAGGTTTTGGTTTTGTAGTAAAGCACTGACACTTCAGAATTTGAAACCTGATCGTTGTTTTCAATAGATATTAATTTTGGTGGAAGCTTTCATTTTTCTTTTCCACCTCTGTAATTTGTTTCTTGCACCTCTTATTCATCTGCTTCACACTGATTGTCTTTCTTGTCAATGTTATGTACGCGAAATGGTCTCTCCCTAAAAATCATGGTTTGCTACTGTGGATCACTCTTCAACTTTTGGCTGGTGTCTAGACACACAAATACAAAAACAAAAACAAAACACTTTTGAAAATTCTGAACAGCCACGGCCCATATTCAGAGTTAGATAGTTAGGCATATAAAGTTAAGCATCAAGCAGGAAAATTTCACTTTCCTGTGTATTTTAAAGTCATTAATGAGAGCAATTATAAACAGGAAGTGTTAATCAGAAAAAAACTTACTAAATCAAATTATCATTGTGATTTAGAATTAGCTAAACAAGATGGCCTGATCTATGACTTTTGGTTCCTATTAAACTTTGCTTTTGGAGGTAGAGAGGGAGGAAGCTACCAATCCCTTTCAAAAACACATTGGGAAAGGGGGAAAGGAAAAAATTGTAGAAAATCACCTCCATAAAAAAACCCCGTTACTTTATTCCTGTGGAACAAAGAACTCCATTCCATCATTTCATAGAAGACATCATTTAACAAAGAAAATTAATTTTCTTTGTAAAAATAGTGTGTAAGGTAATGTGCTACTGTTAATATATCAGTGCAATAAGCATAATTGTCAAATCCTAGAATGGTTGAGGGTGGAAGGTGTCTTAAAGATCATCTTGTTCCAACTCTGCTGCCAAGGGTAAGGACACCATCCACTAGACCAGGTTGCTTGGAGATCTATGTAACTTGGCCTTGAACACTTCCAGGGATGGGGCATGCACAGGTTCTCTAGGCAACCCGTTCCAGAGTCTCCCCATCCTCTGAATGAAGAATTTCTTCCTGGTATCTAAGCTAAACCTGCCCTCTTTCAAGTTTAATAATAGTGCAGAGATTCACTGAAATAGCTGTTTTTCTGTAAATAAAACTTATTAATTTTTAATTGCTCTACCTCATTAAAAATAAAGCAAGAACTTATGAGTAAGCAGATTTATCTTAGAGAGGGAACAAAAGACAATCATCTTTCAGCAAACTCTCAGATAAGTGTTTTAGATTGGAACATCTTATATTTTAAGTGTGTTCCACAGAGTTCAGGCATCTTGCAGCTTTAGATACATACATGAGCTCTATCATTAAGTCATTTTATGAAGCACATTTTCCAACATCCAGTGTAACATTCTGGCAATTATTTTTGCTTTGAACCAGCTCCTCAGTTTAACACTAGCTTCCCAGTTCGATAGGGCTAGGGCAGGGCTGACTTAGCAATACAACATGGTACCTGAAATCTGGGGAAAAAGCTTGCTTTTCTGTTCACTCACTCTACTTATAAGTGTTAAACAAACACTCATGCATTTGGGGCTACTTGGCAAAACTTATGGTGAATCATCTGAAGGGTTGTGGGCTGTTTCCCTTACAAGCCCAACCTAAGGATAAGCTTGATGCTCCCCTGCCCTCCTGCATCACCAGGATTCTTCACAACAACGACAATGGTCTCCAGGCTCTGTGCTTTCCTCAAGTGGCCATGCTCTGCATCTTGCTCTCACTAGGCAGAGGGGTCAGTGCTGCACTCATCAGTTCTCTCTCCTCTGGACATCCACCTGTCACTGCAAAAGCAGAGACAGCTTTCCAGTAAAAGGTTTGCTTTTCCTCTTACCTAGTCTCCTATTTATTCCACCTACAGCTCTGATTCATCCTGTATGTATTTTGGAAGGTATTTTATTACTCCAGCTGCAGTTAGTTTTGTTGGTGCTCAACACCTGATAATACTTTAAGTTGAGCTGAGAAACGCTGAGACAACCAAAGCAGCACTAATTTTCAAAAAATCAGTCCTAAACCAACCTTCTATTTACTCCTGTCTATCCTGGTACACAGATGTACTTTTACAATGCCTGCATGATCTCACTGATCACATCACACCTTGGTTTATTTTCCAGTATGTTAGAGTTTGGAGTACTCCCTATGTAGTACTTGTAGTACAAGTGTGTTTTCCTTAGAAGAATGAGTTAAGTGCTGTGAACTCACTCATGCCCATAAACAATTCCTGTCTGGCTTCAGTGTGGTATTCTTCAGAAAATGTTATTTTAATCACTGATTTTGTTATGTGCTGTTATGGTGCTTGTCTTGTATACAAACTCTTGTATATAAAAGATTATTTTGCCTGTTTATATAAAATATACACTGACAAATCACCAAAAAAATAACAAAACAAGCATTAATTTCCAAAAGATTACATAGCTAAAAGTCACTGACCTTTCTAGGAACCCTTCCAAAAACCAGAAATTAGACTGAAACCAAAGATTCGAATTGTTTGTTGAAGATCATAAGAAACAAAACAAAGATATCATCTTTCCTTTTCAGACAGAAAATGGTTTTCTGTTCAGGCACACAGAGAATTTTAGTAAGTTGATTTTTTACTGACCACCTGGAAATTGTTCCAGGCTATCCTTGATTTATCCAGTGGGTAAAATCAACACAACAATTAGAGAGAAACAAAGCTATCAATTCAAACTTGCACTTGGAATGTATTTATCTTGTGTTGCTATTTGAAAAAAATATACAGAAAGTTAACAGAAAGAGTGTCAGAGTTTAATGAGGTTTTGCACTACCTTTTTTCCTTCTATTTAATTTTAATAGGTCACAATGTCACAATTATTCTGGCTCTTAAAATAATGACAAAAAATCACATTGTGGATTCATATAAAAAATTATGAGTATGCACAAGAAGTTTGAAGTATAGCCAATACTGTTTATTCCCTGTCATGATTTATCCAACTAATTAATTGTCAAAGACCTATTGCAGGAGGCCTTCCTCTCAAGTTCAGCCCACATACAGACTACATTTGAGATTTCCAGAGGCTCAAGGGAATCGAAATAATCAATATCGATATTAAACATAAAGAAAATTAATTTAATAGCTTAGTAATTGAACTTGTAGCCAGTTGTAATTTTTGCCATTTTCCATGATGATTTCAACCTGAAGCTCATTTTTTCTTGGAGTTGTACAGTGTTGTTTTTTGTACAGCAAAATGCTGTACCTGGATTTGTAGGTGTGGAAGCTTTACATGAAATTAAGTTGTCTGTGACACTGTTACCCGGCAGCAGTAACTCCTGAGTCCCCTCACTTAGGGCAGATGTCCATAGCCTCAGCCTTCAAACCAGCCAGAGAACCTCTGCTCTAAGTATTTGGTATACCGTCAGCTTTTAGAAGGAATCAAGTAGCTTTTGTAAAAGGGCAAAAATATAGGAGATAGCTGTACAACATTCTCCAGTACTGAAACTTGCACTATTCTTTGCTCTCTATAGCAAGAGAAAAATATTTTATTAATGTTAGGTGTCTATAGATTTGTGTAGAAAAGTTACAAATTTGTAACAAGAATAAATAAGACAAACAGTGCCAAACCTTCAAATCAGTGTGGACTATAAACCCCCCTTAAACTGAGCAAAATAATGCAGTATCAAGAGGGCTAAAACTATTAGCAAGTTTAGGTCACATTTAATTGTTCTTTTTAGCCAAAAAAATGAGGAAAACTACAGGAGCAAAAGCTGCTACTGCCCAGCACATAACACTGTAGCAGTCATGTTAGTACTTAGAAAACTGACTTTGCTGAGACAGACCAGGCCACCAGTCTCTGAAAAATGTAGTTTTTCCTTAGGTTTCAGGGTTGTAGAGTCTCTCAGCTGTTCAAGTTAACGCCACAGGTTCTCCACACTCTGCATATCACAGAGGAATCACCTCACAGACTGATCATGCCCTAGCACTTTGAACTTACTTCACTCTTACAACTATGGATTCCTTAGGAGGCTGAAATAATGGGTGAGTGGGAGTAGTGAATATTTGGGTTAGTTTTAATGTTTTACACAGTGCATTTACAAGTTGCCTTTTAAAAGAGCAAATAATAGAAACAAGGGCTTTGTACAGCTACAGCATCCCTCTCAGCTTAGTGTGATAGAAAAAAGGATTGAAAACAATTAAGAGAGATTAATCTCCAGCAGCACTTAAAATAAAATACTACAGCTAGCAGCAGTTCTGGCTCACTGCGGACATCCCAGTCAACTGGAGTTTGGCAAATGTGACACCCATCTACGAGAATGTCAGAAAGGAGGATCCAGGCCTGTCAGCCTGATGTCAGTGCCTGAGAAGGTCATCAAATACATCATCTTGAGTTGCCATCATGTGGCACTACAGGACAACCAGAGGATCAGGCCAAGCATGCATGGGTTTAGGAAAGGCAGATTCTGCTTCACCAACTTCATCTCTTCTATGACAAGGTGACCCACTTAGTGGACAAGGGAAAGGATTTGAATATTTTCTACCTGACTTCTGTAAAGATTTTGACACCATTTCCTACAGTATTCTTCTGGAGAAACTAGCTTCCCATGGGGTGGACAGGTGTACCCTTCACTGGGCAAAATAATGGCTGGATGGTTGAGCCCAAAGAGTTCCCCAGTCCTGTTTAATGTCTTCGTCGATGATGTGGATAAGGGAATCAAAGGCATCCTTACTAAGTTTGCAGACCACAGCAAGTTGGGTGGGAGTGTTGATCAGTTGGAGGCTAGGAAGGCTTTGCAGAGGGATCTGGACAGGCTGGTTTGATGGGCTGAGGCCAACAGTATGACGTTCAGCAAGGCCAGGTGCTCTTTTCTACCCTTGGGTCACAATAATCCTGTGCCATGTTACAGGCTTGGGGCAGAGTGGTGAGAAAGCTGCTCAACAGAAAAGGGTCTGGAGATGCTGGTTGACAGCCGGCTTGCCCAGGTGGCCAAAAAGACCAGTGGCACCCTGGCCTGTATCAGGAATAGTGTGGCCAACAGGACCAGGGCAGTGATCATTCCCCTGTACTTGGCACTGGTGAGGCCACACAGTGAGTGCTGTGTCCAGTTCTGGACAAGAAAAGACATTGAGATACCAGAGCGAGTCCAGAGAAGGGCAACAAAGCTGTGGGTGTTTAGCCTAGAGAAAAGGAGGATCAGCGGAAAACTTATTACTCTCTACAAATACCTGAAAGGAGATTGTAGTGAGGTGCAGTTCAGTCTCTTCTGCCAAGTAACAAGTGATAGGATGAGAGAATATGGCTGCAAGTTTTGGCAGGGGAGGTTCAAAATGGATATTAGGAAACATTTCTTCACTGAAAGGGTTGTAGGGACTGGATCAAGCTGTTCAGGGAAGTGGTTGAGTCTCCATTCCTTGGGTTATTTAAAAGCTGTGTAGATGTGGCACATAGGGACATGATTTCATGGTGGACTTGGGAGTACTGAATTAACGGTTGGACTAGATGATCTGAGAAATCTTTTCCAACATAAAAAATTCTGTGATTCTAATTTTATTCCTATGTAGGATGGTTCTCTCTCTGAAAACAAGAGTATTTAGAGGTGGGACAATGTGTAAGACATATCTGGAGTCTGATGCTGAGTGGCCCTTATGTGCAGTATTACGATGAGTGGCAGCAAAAAATCCTAGGTACACACATCACTGCAGGATGTAAATCAGCTGTAGATCTCTCTATAATAACTGCTCTCAGAAACGTACAAGCTACTGGTTGGAATATTATGTGCCTAAAATGAAAACTCATTTTCTAATTAAAAAAAAAAGCCTATACTGTTCTGGTAAAAATGCCCACAAATAATCAAAAGCAACAATTCTCTTCTTCAGCACATATATTAAATTTTTATGGTGGCTGGTACCACAAGGATAAAGATAATGTTTTGTGTTGTATGCCTCTTCTCAAAAGAGAAACCACATTTTTTTTTGTAGAAAATTTTCTGGGAAAAAAATCTATTTTCTCAAAGTTGAATGTTTGCTTTTCATAACAGCATATGTTCCACTGTTCCACTCTGTAGCATTAGATACAAAACCAATGCTGACTTGTAAGCACAGCAGCCAAGTTGCACTGTGCTAAATCTGTAAACAAAACTGTGATTGATAGAGCTGATATCCTGCTGCGGATATAATAAGAATTGACAAGTAACATGAATGAACATAGTGTTGGGTTTTATAGTTTTTAGAATAAATAGCCTAAGAGACCAGTTTGTAAAATATAGTAGAGAGAAATGCCTTACTTTTCAAGAATTTCTAGGGAGTTTTCAGAGTCCCCTTGGTTGGAGACCAGTGTCCTAAAGCAGTCCCAGGTACTCCTCAGCATAAATCCGTGGCTCCTCAGTAGGTACCTGGGTAGCCATGTGTGAGCACAAACACCCCTGCCTGCCCACCTTATAAGTGGGTGTGTCAGAACAAACTATGCAGGCTACAGTTCCCAGATTCTGATCTTCCATGCAACTATTCCCGATTCTCTCTTTTTCTCATGGGTGTAGGTAGCTCGTCCCAGCACGCTGTCCCCAGGCTATATTTGTCTCCTGCGATAAGGCGGCAATACGAGTTAGTGGAAACTTTCTGCACGTCCACATTTTGGCAGTCCAATGTGAGGGGGAATGTCAAGCTCTGAGGCTCAGCCATGCAAGTTTTTCACATACAATCCTCAGCTGTCTGTTTTTCATCTGAAGTGTAACAGCAATGCAGCAGAGACAACAACCACATCCAGCTGAAGGGCCCAGACAAGTGATGATTTTCTCATGTGTGCCAGGGATACATCCTCAACACATGCTCAAAGTAACTGAGCAGAAAAAGTAAAATTGTTTCCTGCATATTCCCAGTCCTGAAACTGACCAGGGCTTCTTTAAGAAGCTGAACTTAAATGCTGAACTGGCCTTTTCACCACATCATAAAAGAGCACATAAAAGGTTCCCCTCAAAAACTCGTAATTTGGGCCATGAAGGCTCAAGATACTGTAAGATAAGGAAGGGGTTGTGCTAGAGCTACATAAAAACCCTTCTCTCTTCCACTGTTGGCAACACAGCTGACTACAGTGATCATTGTTCTGTGATTAACAGGCTACATGAATATTAAAGAAAGAATATTGAGATTTAATGCTCAGATGTTTTCTGCTTTCTAAGAAAATGGTGACATGCCTCATGTAAAGGTCACTTGGCATTGTCCTACTGTAAAAAAGGGTAAGCATTTTGTCTCTGTGTCATTTATAAATCTACTGTTCTCCATCTATTTACTATGTTATTTTAAATATCTGTTCATGTACACATGGGTTTAAATATACCATTAGAAAAGGCCATACCGGATAATTTTATCATTGAGAAGGTATGTAAGTCCTGACATACTTTAATACCACAACACAAAAGAAGTTTCTGCATCTGTATGTCTGGTTAAAGAAATGTGAATATTGTCACAACCAACCGGCCAAACACATGGCTTTCCTGCAGCAGTGCAACCTAGGATGAATCATTACAACTTAATGGCAACTTAATACAACTCAAGTAACTTTTACCTGTGAACAATTCAATGACAAACCCCCTCTGTTTTAATCTATGACTGTTAGCAGAAATTTGTTGCAATCAAATTCTCTATTCCAAGAAAAAAAGCAACATTATAAATTATGTTGTACCCACCTTTAAACTCTGAAATCCCTGATGAGAAATTTGTATGTTAGTTGGAGACTAGATTTACGTGTCCTCCTCTCAATCTGGACTTTGTGTCTTGATACATGATCTGTAGATCACAGCATGCCCAGACTCTTTTATAACAATGCTGATTTATTTAAAAATATATAATTTGTCCATACCCAGTTGTATGAGATCTGTGATGGGGAAGCTGCCTTCCCCTATGTGAAGAAAAAGCAATCTGGAGTTTGGAGCACAATGGACACATCTCTGTCATCTCAGTTCCTTCTATTCTCTTGAACAGCTACAGTCTCTGTATGAATGGCTTGATATTTGTGAATGTTTTGAACTGGAATTCTCTCACCCTGCTTGAAGAACACTTCAGTTTTTGATTCCTGCTATGCATGTCACTCCTTTGCACTAAGATGGAGCTGCCTGTTTTTCACTAAGGAACAGTCTGCATTTTCTTCTATTCTACCAGACTCATACTTCACATTCAAAGATCTGCTTCAATACAATTCTTTGTGAAAAATCAAAATTGAAAACTGTATTTCTCTTCTTTCTTTCCCTCTATCCTGTCCTGCTGTTGGAATTGCTGCTAATCAAAATTTGTTTCTGGGTGTCTCTACTCCAAAAATTCCATGCTTAATGCTGGGAGGGGGAAGTATGATAGCAAAAAATACTGATATTTGAAAAATTTTAATCTGCTTAGTTTCAAAAGATATTTCCAAAAAGTGATTTCACCCTGTCAGGGAAATACTTATCACAAGATTTTAGTCAAAGCTTAATTTTATGCCCAGTGTTTCTAAATACATGTTTTATATCTAGTGTTCTTTGCACTCTGTTAAATGGCATTAATGCTCAAGAGCGTCAAGCTGTTGCCAGCATGAGTATGGGGTCTCAATCCCTCCCTGGCTAAAGCATCCAGAACTGCTTAGGGGAATGGGAGAAAGAAGAAAAGAAAACCTCAGAAAAAATAATCTGAACCTCTCTAGGTTTTGGGGGTGTGTGCAGCTTTGCATAAAGAATAACCATTAGCAACTTTCCCTCTCATGTCCTTATTGTTTAGAGAAGTCTTTGTCCTCAAAAAAGCTGTCTGATTTTTATCTTACTCAGTTTATATTGGGAGGATCTCAGTCTCCTTCTCCCAAACTATCCTCTAAGCACCACATAAACAAACTCTGTTAAAGCTATTGAAGACTAATGAGTTTTACTGATGTTTAGAAGAGAAATGGTGAGAAAAGATAAGATGAGGACAAGTCAAGAAAATGGGCAGTGGGAGTTGGTGGGAGGAATAACCTTCAAAGATTATTTGAGAAAATGAGGAGGAATGAAATTCAGTATGAGTAGTAGAACATCAGCATTAACAACCTTCCATATGAAGCATCTCCAGGGCTAAGGCATCCTTTGCCTTCAGATTTTGACTTCAGGCCCCAACCCAGCAAAGTACTTAAGTGTGAGTCGTGTTACTGAACTCAACCTATGTCAATGGGATTGGCTCATATGCTTGAATTTAAGCACGTACTTAAGTGCTTTGCTGGATCAGAGCCTTGCTTGTTCTAGTCCATGGTTACCTTCTAAGTGGTAAATATCTATTGAGCACAATTCAGATGTATATGGGATACCCACTGCTAATTGTGCAGCAGGTTTTGTGATACTGGATGAAGCAGCTATCCGCAGGACATCAGAATCCCCTTTTTTTTCATGTAGACAAACAGTCTGAGTTCAACAAGAGCCATTCAGACTTAGGTATCCAAGTGCTGCCAGTCTGCAACATACTTACGTGAAATTAATTCCTTAACACTTCCTTCCAGTGGCTTTTACAGTAATAGTACAGCACCTTCATTGACCTTATGATACACATCCAGCATCACAGTTCAGAGAACATTTCTTAATTGTAATCCATGATCCTCTTAAAGCTTCACATTTCAAGAACTTCCTTTCTAGAGAACATAAATTTTATTGATTGCTTTTCCTATGTCTGTCTCCAGTTCCTCTTTCACCCTAGAAGCTTTCAGTATAGACCAAAAATAGCCTGTTACCTTGTTTTAAATATCAATAGACCCTGAGCTTCACCAAAGTGCTGTACTATTATCTCTGTCCTTCAATAACAGCAAATGCAAATCTAGTACAGGAGGAAGAAGTATTTCAGCAGAGGCCCCCAGTATTCCAACAGAGGCAAACTTTTTGCTGCTTTCCTTAAGAAGGAAAGAAAACATGCTAGTCAGCCTCCATGAAAATAGTGTAACAAGTGAATAGCCCACCTGGAGCATCCTCAGACTTCTAGTCTGCAAGAAGGCAATTTTGAAATCCACTCCAGAAATTTTGAACAGTAATAAAAAAAGAAACCTCCTGGGAACAAGGCCCATGGCAAAAGATAAAATCAGCAGATGGGCAGAAAAATACTGAAGGTCAAACTCAGTATCAGGATCAAACACTTATTAGCTAATCATAAACTGATTGTAAGGGATTTTAGACTCATTTGATTTATAATCCCAAGGGTTGACCCCTTATAGGTAAGAAACTGGCTTTTCTACACTAGACCTGGTCCATTAAATTGTGTAAAAGTGACTGTTCATATCAACACACATTCCAGGAGAACATTTCCATGATGAACGTTGGCTGAAAATTCCACAGCAGCTACCCCAATGGTGACCACACTTCATCAACATACAGCTAAAGCAAACAGAAAACCTCTACCACCTATTGCATATCAGGATCCTTATAACCAGATAGACATCTTTTGACACAAAACCATAATTTTCAGTGATGTTTTCAAGGTAAGAGGGTTTGTAACAACTTATAGTCAGAGTTTATACCTCATATTTGTGAAATGCTGTGATTATTTGTACATGTATGCTCCTCAAATTAAATTGATTTTATAAAAAACTTATTGGTGTATGTACAGATATACACTCCTCTTTATGTAAATACGTTTACAAATAGAGTATTTTTCAAAAACCAAAACTTCTCTGAAATTTACGTACAAGTTCTAAAAGGTGCCATAATCATATGATAAATAATGGCTAAATTCTGAGCTCTTAGAAGCAGAATGCCAGTAATAAATAGATCAAAGACTTCCCTACACTAACATCCACATGAGTACTAACCCACGATATTTCCCACCCGACAGTGTGTGTCACGGTTCTGACCCACAGGGTTTCACATGTTCTGCCTGCACACAGGCACACACAGGCTCCCAGAGCAGATGTGAAAGTCACAAGTTTCTGATGGAATTTATGCTCCACTTCAGCGACGATGGGGGTATGCTAAAGACAACATTGTGACTAACACGGCCAAGAAATTCCTGAGAGAATAAGAATGATTGTTAACAGTTCTGAGAAACTCTTCCTCTGGGTTATTATCCCTTAGAGAGAGACAGTGGGGCTTAGTGGCCTTAACCAAACAAAGAGCTCTGAGAAACTAGACATATTCCCTCCGAGATTATAGTGAATGAAAAACATAAAACCATCTTATGTTAAAAGCAATTTGAAGCATTCGTGATATTGTCAGTGAAGTACTTGGACTTCTTCCTGCTTTGTGCATCAGGTCAGAGTTTCCATACTCCCAAAGGAAACTAAGCATTGGCTGAAAAAGAGAAAGTCCCATTTACTGTTATCTTTTCATAGCTGGCTTCATGAACAGGGGTGAGGCATGAGCACATGTAGTGATTTTTACAGCCACCAGAACACAATGCAGTAGCAACTCAAATGGGCACTCCTATTTAAATTATTTACAACTGAGACATTCTACTCACCAAAGTAACTGAAAGGAAAGTTCCTTGAAGAGTCTATTTTCTTGTAGCATTTTCAAATCCCTTGAGCTATCCAGCAAATGAAAGATGCGATCCAGTTCCAGGGCAATGAAAGTCAGAAATAAAGTAAAAAACTACCTGACTAATGGCTTAAGATTATTTTAAAATTTCAGAAGTGTCAGGCTCCTTTTTACTAACACCACTTCCTTATTTTGCCTAAAGAAACTTTGGAGTCCTGACACAGGTTAAACTCACAAAGTAACACTTGCTTAATATACCTGAAGTAATGAGCAGTAACTATTTCCTCAACTGTCTCTCATGAATTTTAAGCTGTATCCAAGGAAATCAAGTTAACAGGGTAGATGGGGAGAAGAAAGATAGTTCCGTGACTAAGAATCAAGGCTGGAACTCAACTGCTGGTACTCCCACATATCTCCCAGCTCAGTCTTCTGTGCTTCTTTTGTCTCCGAAAAAATAACACCAGTAGAAATTATTCTCAATATTTAAACTGTAGGTTTTCTGTGTTACGTTTCTTATTAGTGTGCTGAGACAGTGATAAGTATAATCAAGCACTGGTTGCAGGCTGAAGTTCTTTAACATCAGAGAAGCCCTCAAGAGCACATTTGATAGCATCACTCATCTATCTGTATTGTCATACAGTCCAGATGGTTGCAGTATGTAGGCAACTGGGAACCAAAGCAGCAGGAGAAGTACATCCTGCTGCAACTTCCTTCTGGTGGTAATCTTGATGCATTTAACATTTAGATTAGTTTGTTGGTTAGGAATTCTACAGCTCTGGGTAGATATACCCAAAGACATAGCAAACAAAATATACCGTAGCAACTGCATTCAGTAGCTTGCCAACTATCAAATGACCAGATTTACCCCTAAAAATTCTATAAAAGATTACTGCAGCTCAGCCATGTGAAAATTCCCTACTGTGCAGAGTGAATTTTTAGTTCCACAAGGGTGGCATTCTGTTGCAAAGGGATCTGTTACAAAATAAAAACTCAGAAATCTGTGTACTTTAGCAAGTTAACTATTACTGTGATGTACAAACCCAGAGACAAAGAGGAAACTAGACTTCTTCCATTTGGCAAATGCAATTTTATTTCTGGATTTCTGGAAAGAGTTAAAATCTTAAACACTGGAACAAATGTACTCTGCCACACACATTAATTGGCATATTGGAACCATACTGCAAATAAAGAAAGTCAATGTAAGTAATCATCTGCATACGTGTACACAGTTCTCAGGAACACAATTGTTATTTTTCTGTGTTACAGAAAGGAGGGTTTGCAAACCTTGAAGAGGCAGGACTTGATCAGGAATTTGATATGCCTAAAGAACTATAAACTGTCTCTCTTTAGTACAGGTAAGAAAAATCTAAACACAATACAAAAAGAATACAAACTGGCAGATACAAGGAAGGAAGGAAGAAGACAATGACATTTCTAAGGAGAAATCTCAATAATGTAAATAAATTACTAAGTATACCATTGTAATCATACTTATTTAAAGCCAAATTAGTATTGATTTTACAGTCTTGAGAAATTTACTCAAATCTAAGACATAAAAGCACCAAGAGCAGAATGTTACACTTGGTGACTTCCTGCATAGTTTAGTCACATATATAGCCTCACTGAGAACAAAGTACACAACTGCAGACTGTGAATCACACCCAATTTTCCACCCATGACTATATGAGAAAGGAATTTTTGACACCAATACAAATACTCAGTAGTATAAATGTGACTACACATAATTATTTAATCTGGACTACTTGCTAGCTATCAAATTTGTTGGTACAGAAGATTCTTTATACTGGCTAAGTATCACCAAAATTACTCCTTGTCATGCTAGCACTCCTAGTATTCCTAGCTTTCCCACCAGCAGGGTTTTTATATTGAAAAAAACCTCACAAGTGAGAAACAGAAATGGACATTAAGAGAGAATATGAGTAAGAATATAAGTTAACTATATACATTCCCACTTTCACAGGGAAAATCACTATGTAGGGAGTAAAAATATAATCCTTTTCACACCCAGACTGGCCTGTGAAGGTGTATTCACAAGTGTTGCATGTGGGAACAGACATCTGTGTTCTATCTGAATTTGTCATTTTGGTGTCTATTTCCAGGAAAACTGAAAGATAATTTTCGAAATCTGGCCCCCCAAAATAGAAAAAATAGATTGAGTGCTCGCAGACTGAACTATGCTCACCAGCAGTTCTTCTCAACCATCTTGCAAAAAAAAAAAAAATTTGCTGTATGTCTATAGAATGATTTTAAATTACTCAAATAATCTGAAGTCTGTAGTTCAATTTACAGGTCTGATTGCTCACATGCCAATCAATAAAGTCGCATTTCATGTGGCTTCTGATTTCCTATTAATTTACAGAGCAGCAGGTTTCTGCAGAGGAAAGGCTCCATTTCTCCAGTTGTAGTCTTCTTTAAAAAAACGTTCTGCAATAAAAAAGAAACATGCTGTTAGCTGTCATGCAACTTTCAGTCTTTCTGGTAAGGACAGTTTCATAACTCCATCTCAATTAAGTAATTTTGATTTGTATTATAAGTAATAATTGAGAAGACCCACATGCAACAAGAACTCTTAGCTTGGTGATTCTAGAGATCTATGACTGTACTTACAGTGATTACACCACAGAGAACCATACACAGTAAACCGAGTTTCTGACACAAGGAAAGTTTCAGAACAAACCCATCGTATAGAGACAAATTAGCAGATGCAAATTTCAGTGAAAACCAAACATTCATGAATACTTGTTTACAGGCACACTGCTGTATAATACAAGTGGAAAATTGTTCTTTGGACAAGCCTTCACACGGAAGTAATTTGTAGTTGCTTATATGCTTATGAACTCACAAAGCCACAGCAGTGGTCCACAGATAAGGAAAAAAAAATAGGTTAATCCTACTAGTTTAGGCAAGGCCTATTTATTTAATAGTCTGACAGATGATAAACCAATTCTGCAGAGGATCTCTAAGGGACTTTAGGTAGTAGAAACTAATATTTTAATAGCACAGACATGGCAAAAGCCCAAAGAACACTCCAGCATGCCAGGAACAAAAGCAAGCATGGTAAGCAATGCACAGGCAGGGACATGCTGAAAAAAACCCCACAGCCTCACAATGGTCAGTCATGTTAACCCAAGTGTGGCTATTCACCATGAGGGACACTGCAGTGGCTACAGCTGCAAGAGATACCCTTGTCTGTACACAGCTGCACTGCCTTCAAAAACCTTTCTGTGTGTGGTGGGACTGACTGTTGATGAGGGAATAGTAGGGCTAAATATACAGGATATGAAAACAAAAATAACAGTGACAGTTATTTCCTTGCTTGTTAGTTTAAGTGCAGGTATTAAACACAATCTTACATCAATCTACAGTTGGTGTTTGTCAGTAAAACTACACTGATTTACAGCAACTGATACTCCAGTATTGTACATAGAACAACAGTCCAGGTTAGCAATGCCTAGGAATCTTTATTCTGCCATTTTACTTGCTAGTCAGGATATCTTCAAATCTTTTCCTTCAGTCAAGCAAGAAAACATGGGACGTGCTTTGAAACTGTTTGTCCAAAGTAAAGCAAGTTGTATCGACTTGATACATCTATCACACTGGAAGCTATGGATTCTTCTGTTTCACACCTATGATGATCATTCTGTGACCGTCACAAGACACCCAAATCACTTAGCTCTTTTGAAAGTTTTACACATCACTTTGCTTAGACAAGGACAGTAAATTTAATCTAGTAAAAAACCCCGAAACCCAAACAACAGAATAAATGTCTGGTTTTTCAGAAGAATCCTTATGGGCATTTGTTTCCCTATATTACGATCAGTGGGAACACAGTGAATGATTCTGACTGAAGCATAATTAAAAAGAAACAACAAACAAAACAAACAAACAAACAAAAACAAAACAAAAAAGCACAACCCCCAAATCTACAAATTTCAAACTGAAACTAGGCGTGTGTAGACACGTACAACTGATTCTGAGAACCACCATTTTGCAAAGTCTGGGAACCACTGCTGTAATGCACAAGAGCTGCTTTTAACTATCAAATTACCAACCATGTAAAGCAACAGGTTATGTAGTTTATGTAGTACACAAGAAGTAAATACTTGAAAAATATCTGATAGAAACAGCAAACTGTATAAGCTATTGTTACTAGGTTTCTAATGCCCAGGGAAACAAAGCTTATGCGCTTACATTTCATCATCATATTCCTTCGGAGGTGATGCTGCAATGACTAAGTCAATCCAATCCTGAAAAAGAAATGCACAGGGAAACACGTGCTGCTAAATACTGCTTCTAGAAGTGGCTAATGGACCACCATGGAGTATCAGATAGAGAATCAGCAGGGTAATCTATACCTGGAAAACCACAGGGAGGAGCAGAAAAGGAAGACCATTGGAGCAATTAATACAGTTCTTGCTGAGAAAACATTCACTATAGCTGAAGCACAGTGTTACTAGTACATGGAGAAATCAAAGATAAGCTATTAACAAAAATCTCCAATCAGGTTGCAAGTAATTTTAAGTATCAGAATGATTCTACAGATAAATGTACTATAACCACCAATATAATGTATTTAAATACCAATCCTGACACATAACTAAATGCTATGGAATTTCACAGTAAACTACAGGCCTGGTTTTCAGAGATGCTACATAAGAGAGCATCTTCTGGGGATTTCAGCTCAGTTTGGTAGTACATGACACACTTGCTACTTTCTCATGTTTGCAACCTTATTTGTGTTAATGTGAAAATGTCATGATAAAAAGTGTGTCTCACAAGCATTAGAAGTAGAATGAAGTAGTATTCCAGTTTACTTACCCCACCCATATTCCAAGCTTTTGATAGAGTTGCCTGTGCTTCTGCCAGCTTGCTGTCAATTAATATTTTGCCGTTTACAGCCAGTATTTCATCCCCTTTCACTATGCCTCCTGGTGAAAAGATCAACATGAAATACACATAAGCAAAAAAATTGTGTCTTTTCTACGCTGTATTTGTGCAATACTGATTATAAAGAAAAGTGCTTTCACTAGATGTGAAGGTTTAAACTGAAAACTGAAGAAAGGTTGCTACAGGCAAAAGCAAAAGGAATTTTTAGGCATGGCAAACCCAAACTAATCTCTTATTGATCATGACCAGTAAGAAACTAGTTTAATTAGATTTTCCACAGTAGCAGTTTACCTGTTTGGGTAATCCAACTATACAACTTACAAACTGCAACAGACTGTAGGCTGTTACTACTATGCCCCATCCCTGAAAGTGTTAAATGCCAGGTTGGATGGGGGTTTTGAGCAACCTGATGTAGTGAAAGGTGTCCCTGTCCCTGACAGGGGGTTTGGAACTAGATGATCTTTAAGATCCTTTCAGCCCAGGCCATTCTATGATTCCATAAAAATAGCTCAAATGATTGAATTACTGAAATAATGAAGTGGCATTCGTCAAGGGTTTGCAGGACTGTCATTTTTTCCAAGTGGATGTGCAGGATTTAGTCCTTAAAACTGGTTTTGACTTGCCAATCTGGAACCAAGCACAATCAGCTAACTGGGACTGGATTTGAAGAGATAAAAACACAGATGGTAAGGGGACAGCCTCAGTTACGAGAGATCCTAGAAACAGTGAAGAGTCAAAGCTGAACAGAGTATTCATAGTGGCTGAGATGTTTTCACATGCAAGAGTGACTTGAACGTCGGTGCAGGCTGGGACAAGGTCACCAGTGAAAGGGGAGGTTGTCCTGTCTATCTGATGACCATAAGAGTTCTCAAGAAAAGGATGAGAGATACTTCCTACCAGGAGTAAAGCCTAGATATGTTGGTGTGCACATGGAAGTACTGCATATGTCATTGCTTGGAAACTGAAATAATGGAGACCATCAGAGACCACCAGAGAATCAGGTGTTGTTTTTACAGATTTTACATAATTATTAATTTAAGTAGCACTCTGGAAACCATGAACCTCTCTCTGGGGTACCCTTTGAAATTGTCTCCTTGGACAACCTCAGTGTGCCTTTCAATGCTAGGCATAACTATGAAGGCAGCCAATGACTCACAACTCTTGGCCTGTTTAAGGAGCCTCTTTGAAGCAGCATTTGAATTCCCCCTTGCTGCTCACCATGTTTGTCTGCAGCACCATCTTCATAGATGGCAGACACAACTATCTTTCCAATTGGAGAATCAATTCCTCCCTCGACTGCAAGATCCAATGATCCTTCCTATGAAAAAACAGTTTTAGTTCAGAAAAGTCTGTTAATTTTTGCCAATAACAGCAGCTTAATCTTTCCTTTGTCCCATGAAATGATACTGTACATCAAATGCTTATATGAATCCTTTAAATACCAATCAAACAATACAGTATTTACCTTTTTAATTTGTAATAGCCGTACATCTTTTCCCATAATCTGCTCTGGAGTAAACTATGAAAAGAGATAATGATGAGTCATTTCCACTTTGGAAACACAAAACAAGTACACGGATCGGTGTAGTTTCTGGGAGAAAAGTGACCTTTTCCTCCTCTAAATCAGTGTTAGAGGAAGTTCGGAATACTAGACAGTCTTTTCCTGCAAGAACACTCCTTTTCAACATGACTAGAAAAGACAAATACACAAGGCCCAGCAAACCAACAAGCAAGAATCTTATCTCCTCCAAGCCCTCAAAAAAAAAAAAAAGGATTTTTTTCAGTGTATTTCATATTGAACAGTGAAGCATATTTAAATTCTCCCCTTACCATTGAATATGGATCAAAATCTTCCACATATTTCTGGAAGCCCTGAGAATAAAACAACATTTAATTGTAAAAAACATTAGACTCATGCACACACTTAACACAAAAACTCCATTTTATTTATTAGTGAGAGGACATATAATTCTGTAAGACATGAAACAAGACAGTAAATGGAGAAAAGCACAGAAAGACAGCAAAGAGTCCATCCTGACAGTCAGAAGACATTTCTAAACCTTATGTCAGACCAACAGTTTGAGCTGGTGATACTATGGAGCAGTTCTGAGGAAGGGTTTACCACTCTGTCAGCTCCACAGTTTCTCTTTACAACTGACAAAACAGAAACAAATCTTGAAAGCATCATGGGCAGGTATGTTCTGTCACACTCTTCTGAGCAACATTTCTTGGAATTATCACCATGTTGGATGCTAAAAAGTAGGAATAACAGGCTCCAATTCTGCTGTTAGCAACACTACTCCACACTGTTTGGGTTCTAGGACTCTTTCAGCCTCCTCTTCTCCTTGCCATGGAGTTTCAGGGAGTTGGCTCCATACCACAAGCAAATGCAGGGTAACAACCAGTTTTGGTTTTCATACAGTTCTGTGGAGGATTTAAAAGATTTGTCAGGGAGTGTCTGAAATGGAGAAGTTAATGATGCAGTTAGGCAGAGAAAGATTTAAGCTCTGAGACGATCCACAAAACCTAGTGTTTAACCCTCATCATACCAAGACTGTAGGGAAAAGCAGGGGTTATCTTTTCTGGAAGGATGGGAGTTCTGCATCAACAATCAGGAATCAATGGTATTTGAGTGGTAGGTTTTTTGTGGAGGACTAGTAGCTACTGAGTGAGGTTGCATGGCTGATGTTGGAGATTTATAAAAGCTCTGCACCTATCCTGCATGTTGAAGTAAGCACTTCAGGACTTGACAGAAATCTTTACTGCAGCACCAATCACTAAGGCACTGTATCACTTCTGTGGCCTCAACCTGCAGTAACTGGGCATAGGGCAACAACACAGAAATCCACAACCCCTTGTTCACACAGCAGGCAAGCCAATATCTGACACAGACCAGTGCTTCAATGTATGATCAGGCTTGATATTTTCATTATTGTCCTCTTTTCTACTGGATCCATTTGACAACAAAGTCTATTCCACTTCCAGACTCAGCTAAGCCTTTTTCCACTTGTAAACCAAATACAAACTTAAGGTTCCTCTGGTACCTTTAAGGGCTGGCTGTTAAATGGCCTCATCTGCTACACCCTTTATCATGTCTCTCAGTTGCCTAATTTTGATATGACTACCAATGATCCTCTGGGGTCTGATCTCATCCTTATCAGCACTGCCTCTCACAAAGTCAGGGCGCGTTACTACACAGTTCTGCGTTAACAGACCCTAAAATGCACAAAAGTGCTGTCTCTTTGTCTCACCACACTTAAAGAGATGACACAACATTGATGGTGATGACTGTTGCATGGCCTGGCAGTCATTACACACAGGCACACTGAATTGTACAGCATGGCCCCTGGCTTTCCTCAGGCTGCCTCGCTCTTTAACTTTTCCCTGAGATCAGGAGACCAACTTGAACAAATCATGTCCTTGTTCTGTGTTCCTTCTGAGACAGAAGAAATATTTGCAAGGACTGAAGCATGGCTTTATCTCCCCAGGCTCTGGAGAGCTCCGTTTGTGGGGCACAACTGCAGAATTTTTGCTTCCTGCCACAAGTATTTTTTTTTCCATAGGGAAATATGTCTTAAAAGCATCTTTTGGGAATAGGAACATGAAAGACATTATTTAGCATTTAAGTTATGGATCGCATTACATTTGTTAACTGCTAACTTTGAGGAAGAAAATATGCACAGGAATTTCATCATGGACATCAGCAAGGGTAGAATTTCATCTTGGGGGAAAACCCACAATCATTCATTAATTTACAAAGTGTATTAACAATATTAACAGTTAAACTAAAAGTGGAAGAGAAACACTTTATGACAATACCTACCTAAACAATCAATACTCTGACTAACTAAATTTGTATTGCCCTTTGGAATAAAGAGTGAAGGAGACAGCTATGGTCCTGGAGCAAGCAAAGTAGAGAAAAGAACACCAATCTCAGCCAAGTCATTAAGTCATTATGTAATCTAAAGGAAGTCAGTGAACTCTTTGTCCCAGGTCGGTCTCATGAAAAACAGATGTTGCCCTTGAAGAAAGTTTTCCTGGGAAAACAATTTTGAACAGGAGAGAAAAAAACCAAAACCAACAAACCAGCCAAACACACAAACCCCCACAACAACAAAAAGAAAACGTGCAAGCAAAGTCACAAAGACATAGAATATTCTGAGTTGAAAGGGGCCAACTCCAACTCCTGGCCTAGCACAGGACAATCCCAAAAGTCGCATCATGTGCCTGAGAGCATCCAAACATTTCTTGAACTCAGTCCTGGTGCTGTGACCACCTCCCTGAGGAGCCTGTTCCAGTGCCCAACCACCTTCTGGGGGAAGGACTTTTTCCTAACATTCAATCTAAACCACCCTGACACAGCTTTGTATCACTGTGTATCAGAGACGTGGTCTGGATCCAATGATGTACAAATATAGGTAAGACAGAATGAAGACATCCACTGAATTGTAACAAATCTTCCCTGAAATGGGCATCACAAATTCAGAGTGGACTCAATATCCAAGCAAGGACTAATGAACCAAAGGACACTGGGTGGAAGCTGCAGTCCTAAGCCTACTCCCCCACTACAGGACATTTCAGGTGAAAGAGTTAAGACCATTCCAGTTATTTCTTGACTTACAATGACATTCACAGGACAGAACATAAGTTGGATCCAGAACACTGAAGTGTTTCATTGCACTGAAACAACTCTCTGTCTGGACTTGTAGATGAAAGGTAGAGTCATTACCTGAAGAAACAATCAACCCCAAACCCCCAAAACACAAGGGCCCAAAGCAATGGTACTGCTCACTGGTTTCTAGCATCAATAGTCAAGAGCAATTGAGACCTAACTGAAATCAAGAAAAGAATTGAAACTCATGAACAGATAGAAGAAATCTTTACAAAAAACACATTTTGAGAATACAACTATTATATATTCAGGACATACTGACATTCAATGGCAACTGAATAACCTCAAAGTTGGATTTTTCTCAGTTAAATCCAGTTTTCCCTTCTAAATCTAGATTGAAACTGATCAAAAGAAGAAAAAGTCAGTATTAATCTCAACTGTTTACCACCCAAAAGCTCGTACAGTGAGCTTGCTTCTGTGTACTAATTTTTTCAGATAACATGGCAATGCACCTAATTTATCTTGTACTAACAAAAGTGTTTTGTACAGAAACTGGCACACTTACAGCATCAGAGTTAAGTATGAAGTTCACTTCTTCAAGGAATCATCTACTGAACCACCAGTCAACCAAAGAGAAAGAGATGAAAACTCCATCACTGTGACAGAGGAAAGTAATGAAAGTAATAATACAGTGGGAAAATACAGGAAGGCTGAATGAATAAGTACTTTCCAGCACCACCTCCTCTGATTTCCTACCAATAACTATGTTATGATACTAGCTCTATTTGTTAAATTAATAAAATACTTTATTACTGAAAGCATTGCAACTGGACATTAAGAGAAACAAGGAAAGTTTTGGAATATTAAAAAAAATATTGCCATTATAATATCAGGTGTGAGTGTTCAACTATCTTACAGGTTGCATTCAACCATACAAACAGAGATGGTTCAACCGAAAGGATTTACTATCCTCTCATTCTTCATCTGTCTAGAATAGAAGCAGCCAAGGCACACACTTCAAGTTTACAAAGACTAGCAGTTCTCATGCACTAGGCCTGTCTTGCATCCTCTGTTTTAGAAACTAAGCAAACGGGATTAGAAAGGAAAGTTTTAAATCTACGATCAGTCAAAACAAGAAGTGCCACACAAAACATGTAAAATGTTATTTTACTTGTTTTTTGTTTGATCTAAATGACGAATTGTAAACCACCATCCTTTTAAGCATCTCTTGTGGCTGCAAAAGAAAGAAAATTGCCAAACCAGGTATTAACTTTTTGCTGTAAATGAGTATCACCTACTCATAAATTATCTCAGTGCTTATTTTGCTCTTCTAAGGACTGAATCACACTTGCACTTGCTAGTGCTTGTTCCCTGTATCATTTCAAAAGGAGAGCACACACAGAGTGAAATAGTACTGAACACAAAGTGAAAAGAGTTCTAGAGAAGCAAGATAAATAATGCACATTTCCATACCACAAGATTTCTAACAAATATTTTCCATGCTTCTGTTTACACCTCATTTCTACAAAGCAGTGCTTAGGTTCCTTATCCATGATTTGTGAAAAAAATAACTGAAAAAACCCCAACCAAAAATATGGACAAAATGCTAGACAAGGAATGTCTAAAATATTCAAAAGCCATGATAAATATATGTTTATACATTTAAGATTTACTCTGCTACCAGGGATTTCCTATACTAAAAAAGTGAATTTCATTATTAAATTCCTTATCAAGTGGATAAGCTGAAAGAAGAGAGATGTGTATTTCAGCTCATCCTGAAAGAAATAATTACCTAAATGCCAATCACTAGAATAGGTTTATACTACTTAAAGAAAAATCCCTCCAGAATTTAATGGACTTATTTCTGAGTGCTCCTGCTTCAACCAGGATATCTACAAGTAGTTTCACTGTATCAATTAATAACTGATGGATTTTATTTTATTGCGTTTGGCTTCAAGGATTTGAATCCCAGATTTACTCTGTTTTTCTTTCACTTCCACTACTCTAAAAAAATGATACACTGAAGTTTGCAAGCACTTAAAATACATAATCCCTTACTAGGTTCTAAATATTTTCAAAAAGGAAATGGGCTAAACCCCCAAATAATTGTACAAAACACTCCTCACACCTCTCCAGCATCCATTCAAAATCTTGCAGCAAATTAGGTAACGTATCTGAGTGTTCTGAAACAAGAACTTTCTACAGACTAAACTGTGTCATTTACACTTCTACTTTTAGAAAAATCATTATATATCAGTTTCAAATGATATAAGGCAGTTTGGGAAAGAAGATGATTGACATCTGAAAGATTTCAGCGACTTGTGATTTGGAAAATGTGCACACATGCATAACAAATCATGACATTTCCCTGTAGAAGTGGATCTTATTGCCAGTTTCTTAAACTAATTGTAAGAAGCCAGCAACAAAATAATAAAAAGCACCTTTTAAAATTTCTACTATGACTGATCACACGTAATGGTATTATCAGTTCTGCAAACTAGTTCACATAAGCACACTTTTTCAAGAGCTAGATTATATTAACTGCAGATTCTGACTTCACTTTGTTCATTCTTTCCCTAAGGAATTTCATATTGCGTAGAGATGCTGAATTACTACACACAAATAAAATGAGAGCTCCAACTGAAGGGAACCTCTATACTGGAGGGGTCTGAATTTATTTTTAGCTCATGTATCTGCCTTCTCTTGAGCAACTTATAAAAACTACTTCCATTTATCATTCAATCCATTTATAGTATAGAAGTTTCATGATGACTATGCTTGTGGGAAAACTGGTTATTAAATATCACTTAAGTTTGTTCAAAGTGTAACAGGGAAAGGAAAAGAACAAGAGTATCTAAATTATAAAAGCAAAAAATGACAAAAAATCCATTGTGCTTCAATGAAACACCTGTAGGAATATTGTGCACATCACATTGTCAGAAACAGCAGAAGAGTCTAATTAAATAAATGAAATGCAAATGTGATTTTTTTCCATCACTTAGTCTTGCTTATATAAATATGTGTATATATATATATATATATGTATGCATGTTCACACACATACATGTAACAAACACACAACTCCAATACAAACAGTAAAAGTCATGATGAATACCAAGAATAAATACTACTAATTGGTCCACCAGGTATTTTAGGTGAATTTAAAGGGCTGTTATCACCTATCACAGCAATATTTCTCTTTTTTTTATTCGGTAAGCCTTGGCTCACCTTCCCTCATATGCTACAATTCCCAAAGATGCCACATGGTTGGTCCTAAAATGTTTAGCTTCTGACTTTTTTCTTCACTTACATTTGAAACAGGAAAGGAAATGAAATAAGAAAAAGAAGTTGATTATGAGTCAACTTTGCAGTAACCCTGCACGACCGGTATATCTGAGTCTGATGTAACAGCACACTTTTTCTCTGAAAATGAGAAGATATATATAAATTCTATATGTAAATATATCTATATGATGATACATGATATAATGAGGTACATATACCTACATTTCAAGTGTGTTCATGACAACTTACAAAGGAAGAATATAGTTTAACTTTTATTACTTAATTTCTGACAAATTAATTCAGAATTTATAAAAATAAAAACAAGCATGTGACTAAATGAAAAATAAGATGTACAAATTCTAATAGACTGCTCTGGAATTATGCATCCCTGTACAAAAATTATCACTAAAAGGGGCTTTTAGATTATGGAAAAAAATGGAAAAACACTCTTTTGTACTTACCATTACTGATCACTTGAAAATATACATAAATTTTGATTAGCAGGAAATGAGACAAGCATTGATTCTTTGAAGACATGTCAGAAAGAAACCCCCAAAAGCACTGGAACGCTCAGTAAAAGTATATTAAAGGGCTTACCAGGGCCTCTGATTTGATTGTTGGCCTGACCATAGAGTCAGGATGCAGCATAACTGGTTTAGAGACTATGGGCACCCCTGGATGACGTTGGGTAGGTGGGCTTGGAGCAAGTTGCTATGGAGTTAATTTAAGAAAATTACAATTCAAAACATCATTTGTGCAAATCCATCATTTCATCAAAATGCCTCAATTCAGTTTATCATAATGAATTTAGCAACACTAATAGAAGAAAAAGATAACAGAATTATTTTAACTAAGGCTTATAAAGTCAACAAACCGAAATGCAATTGCTCTTTCATACAAATAGTAGTTTTTCCCTAAACTCTGGCTTCACCAGCAAGATGATGCAAAAATCTCAGGCCTGCTTTTGGTATTTTTCCCATAAAGGCAACAAACTGAATGAGAAGCTACAGGAAAAAACCCCAAACCTGCCAAAGTTGAATGCAAGAACACAGTGAACCCAAAATAAGATTTTAACTAATCCATGGCTTAAATAGATCTTTTAAGAAATTCTCCAGGGCTGCAGCAAACAGCTTTCCTAAAGAATTTTAAGTTAACTTATCTTGATTTAAAGGGCAGGGTTAGTTACACTAATTACCTACCCTTGACTCCAGAAAGTACAGATACCAGAGGCATCTGAGACCTAACCATTCAGCACGTACTAACCCAATCCTACACTTCTCATTCAGCCAGAACTCCCACTGACGTCAAGCAAGAGTTCAAAACTGAGCCCCATGGGTTCAGTTTCTGACTTAACCCCAGCAACTTTTCATACACTTTTCTCAGTGTTTCTCATAGGATATGTGATGTATTTCAGATATCATTCATATAGGACAAGTTGTATCCTCTGAAATTATCTACTTGCTTCCAAGTAGCCTTTTTTTTTTTAAATAGAGGATTTTTTTTGTGGCTTTACTTTTTTCCCTTGTCCTTTTTAAATAATTAAAAAAGTGTGGAACCAGATATTTGAAAGTCCCTGTGGATATCTCTCAACTAATGTTGTTACACACTGCAAAATATATTTTTGTGTCATTAACTTTCGGATCTTAGAAGAATCAAAATCAACAGAGTCACAGATACCAACTTGCTAAAGCTGCAGTGGAACTGGATGACTTCTTCTGGAGTCACATAATTTAGCAACAGATTTTTCTAGAGTGTAGAATGGGGAAACCTGTCATCTGGCCACCCTGATGTTGCTCCTTTGGAGCTGAAACTTGCATCTTAGCACACATTATATTTAAAATATAGATTGGTCCTAGATTCTTTTGCCTTGGCAGAAGAACAAAGTACATGCTCTGTATGTCTGTGACATACAGACATTCAGAAGATGGAAACATGGACTGTATGTCGCTAAACTATTGAAATACGAAATCCATGGACCATTAGGAGTCACTTCCCCTACCTGGTATTAGCTAGCTTTCAATACAGCAATGAATCCACACACATAAATCCATGTGCTCAATTTTAAACAAAGTAGCCATGCAGAGAAAACCCCCGACACCTCCTTGACATTAGCATTACATGGGAAGTTCATAAAACTACAGTTGTTATTAACAGAGCGGGACATACCAGTGGATTGCTTGTCACAGAAGATACTTTGCCGACGTGGGAGGTGTTTCTTACAATCTAAACAGTAACAGACTTAGTTCTGGGTTCATATGAAGCATAAAGCTAATAATGATTTTGAGAAACAGACCATTTATATCAGATATTTTAATAGTTAGCTGTCAAGAAGGTACTTGACAGGATTTTAATCCTTTTGTAAGGTATTTGTTTGAGCTGAATTCAAAATTAAATAATGAAAAACCAAAAATGTAGCAACAGAGATTTATCAGTTTGAGTAATATTAGAAAAGTTAACTTATGGGACAACTATAGCTGTCTTATTGTTTGGCTTTAAAAGGCACAAACACAAGATCTTTAATCCATGAAGTCACATAGCACTGCTTCTGCTTATCTGTGGTGTTTAAAACCAACTCTGCAAAAAGTAGCAAGGATAAATTGTCAACCTTTGAATTTTTCTTCCATTTCTGAAACCACGTCAGGAATACTGAGTTACCTACTTATAAACAAGGCAGCTTTGGCTCAGTATTAATATTTTACTAAGAGTCTAGACATTTCCTCATATACACTAATTAAATTCAGGGAAAACTGACATTAATTTTAAAGGAAAGTTATTTATTTTTACCTAACCTATTTTTCTTAATTATTAATTTCTTTTCTCTAACATATGTTGCAGTGAAAAACTGCCAGAAACACACAGTAGAATTTATTGGTTTGGGTCAGATCCAGTATGGCAGTTTTTTATATTACTACTTCTATCTGAGTATTTTCTATAAGCTTTAGAAGAGTGTATTTCTCCTGTCAGTGTATTTTATACACTTGGTTTGTTTCATATGATTTTTATTTTGCAAATAACTTGGGAAATCTGTTATCCATAAGAACATTTGATATTTCTATTTCAATGGATATAGCATCTTAGCACTTCAAATATATAAACCACACTGGCTGATTGTAAGAGGTCCACTTTAGCTTAGAAGAGATTCATAGTTCACCTAAGGGCAAATACATAGAAATAACTGATCAGTTTTCTCTGAACAGGGATTAATTTTCAAATCCTTCCCCACCCCAACCAGAAACATGCAAATATTATTTAGTAAACATGCAAAACCCCTGAAAAACAACAATGCAGTCAGACAATCCATGCAAAAACTGTGTAGTAAAGAAGTGACCATATGGGATCCTCTTCTGCTGTTTGAAGTAAGTAAGAATCTTTTGCCACAAAACCAAGTACATGTACATGTAACATTAACATGTAACACTACAGTGCTTAGCAAAGGGAGTTATGATGAAATGGCTCCCATTTCTTATCAAACTGAGATCTGGCACACTATTTCCTATATTTGATCCTCTTTTGGACTCAGATTGTAATAAAGTCAAAGGGATTTCTCAGAGTTCCTAACTCCCGTGTGTGCAACAAGTCAACATGTGCTTCTTTATTTTACTGGCAAATTATACAGTTTTGACCTTTCAGAAGTTTGAGTTTCTGATTTTAAGCCAATTTCCTCTGTCCAATCTTCTTACCCAATACAGTGATTTGACGAGATAGTTTAAACACTTTCACAAGTAAT
Source organism: Pithys albifrons albifrons (assembly GCF_047495875.1). Classification (NCBI taxonomy): domain Eukaryota; kingdom Metazoa; phylum Chordata; class Aves; order Passeriformes; family Thamnophilidae; genus Pithys; species Pithys albifrons. Next base: position 51,315,823 of record NC_092463.1, on the reverse strand, counting down.
TTACATACACACAGATATTTCTCAAATTTAGCTATGAATTAAATCCACTACCTATCACTGCTTTTTAAAAAATCTTTAAACATTCAAGGCCAAATGGTCTTTTTTTTCACATTTTTTCATCTGCATGAGATAGGGTTACAATGTATGTAGGCAGGAGAGAAAAATCCTCTTGACTTGAATTTCAAAAATGTTAAAATAAAGCTACCTCTGGACTGTATTCACTACTAACAAACTATGAAACCATTTCATTTTCTCTTGCAACCTTGCATATGGCAGATGGGCAGATCTAGTGGACAAACTGCGTCATGGATGAGAGGAGGGAGGCACGCAGGGGAATGGTAAAGGTGAATGCATCCAAACAGATCATGAGGTCACCTGGGAAGCTGGTGTTACCGACAGGGCTGGACCTCTTGAAAGTGGAACGTTTGAGGGGGGAAGTGGATGAGGTGGTGATGCTGGAGTAACAGTGGGTGGTGGTGGTGGAGGTGGTGGCGCACGCTGTTTAGGCTTGTCAACTTCATCTAAGTTTATATCATCAAGATCTGTGGTGTGAAGCTGCAGGCCACCGGCAAAACGCCGCATTGATGTGGCAGAAGGAGAAGCAGAAGGACGTCCACTTGCCAACTATGTGGAACAGAACAGAAATCTGCCTTAACAGTTCTGCCTCCAACAGTTCTGACAAAATTAATGACCAATCCTAGAACACCACCCAGTCTATCTGCTCCTGCACAGGGAGTTTCCCACACACAGAATATACACAAATGTTTTCTCTGAAGGCTTTTTAAAAGCACTCCTGGGGATTCTAGTTTAAAAAGGATGGGAGTGCTGTGACAGTAGCCTCAGCTGCTGGGGTAGGAGAGACAAGAAAAGAACCCCTACAAAACCCCAATAGCATGAAGTCTTCAGAAGGTAAAATCACAGGACAAATCACAGATAACCCAACTAGCTCTTATGAAGAGAAAACAAGAATTACTCCTTGCAATGGTTATTATCTGAAAGGAAAGTAATCAATGACAGGCCCTGAAATTCTAGGTCACTAAAAAAGTGAAAAGGCATTAAAGTAGTGAAAACATAACCACATGCTAATACAAGAAAGGAAACTACACTTAAGCAGCTCTAAAACAAAAAGTTCAGTGAGGTATGAAATTCAGACCCTCAAGGGTGTTGAGATCTTATAACTTCTGTAAATCCATGCCAGATCTATTGTGGGGCTAACAAATGCCAGAGTTTGAACATAATGAGCAGCTCACCCCCCAAAAATGAGGTTGTGTATATGAAGGAGGATTCTATGTATGCTGTTAGAGTTAATAACATTTTTTTTATCAGTGATCAAGCTTGAGTATTTAAGAAAATTCAATAAATACTCTTTCATTTTGCTGTTTGGTAAACTTAGCTGAGGAAAGATTACATAGATGAACTGACAGACATATTCATCTTAGTCTAATATGACCATGGTTCTCTCAAGTGGGTAATGCTGTTGACATTCTTTTGGATCTCCTTATTTAACACACTGTCTGATACTGAAAAACAGCTATTTCTTTGGCAGAGGTCAGGAGATCTTGATTGCTCTTGCATCGAAGCAGCAGTTCATGCCAGTAGTACCTGAATATTTTTCAGATGAATTTACCCATCAAAAGCACTCAGGTTTTGTATTTTACATGAGTTTAACTGCTTGAGTGGTTTTGTAGGAAAATTGTAATATAGCATTTATATATAATGCAATAGAAGGATTGATGGAGCAAATACAAAACAGAATCCTAGTTCTAAATCTGGCCAGAGATCTGAAAAAACAAAAGTGTTTGTAATCCATTATGTTCCTTCTTACGATACACAAAGTAAGGGGGACAAAGTTCTAGCCAAACACAAGCCGCCAAGTTTAGGTATGGAGAGAAAACAGCATAATCATTCCAGTGTCCTAAAAACCTGCACTGAAAAGCCAAATGGATCTGAGCCTAGGGCCATGAAGAACAGAAAACCAGCTGCTTTTTTCAGAGCTGCTCCACATTGACCTAAAGGCAATTCATGTGAGAGTGTTCCCCAAGGGTCCCTTTTGTGGTTGTGATTTCTTGGGGATCCCACAGGAGTTCAGCAGATTGCAGTGTTCCTCTTGAAAGCAGCTGTACTTGGAAAAGAGCCAGAGCTGCAGGATGGTGGGAAAGCCTCACTCCACATCTAGAACCATTAGGCTCTAAGGAACAATCACTATCTGCAACTCCCTTAATTTAAGGGGGCTATTTAAAGCACAAACCCAAACCCCAGTCTTTGGGAGTTTCTCATAGTTTTGTAATTTTCTTAACCTGTACCTTTATGTTATGTACTACAAGGAGGCACTCAAGAGCTCATCATCAATGATGTTCTTATTTTCATAGGATACAAATACAGCTGGGTATTCTCATCTCAGTTCTGTTACTGGCAGCATGTCCCAACCCTGCCCAAACAGTTCACGAGTCAATAAAATTGTTAATTTTGTGGTGATATTTACTTAAAGACAAAATAAAACCAGTTCATTAAAAAATGTTTAAATCTTCATAAAATATAGAAACAGAAAGTGCTAGAGATGGTAATTCATCAATTACTGACTTTTTCCCCCCTCAGAACGAAGGCTTAAGGGGAAAGATAAGGGCAGATTTTCCTCTGGTAAAAACCTATTGTTTTTAGGACACAAGCAGCGAGTTATTTAGCGATCATGGAATATAGGGAAAAACCAGAATTTTACCTCAGGAGACTCATTCTCCACAGAGGAAATCTGTTCTAACCGTGTTTGACAAAGTCTTTCCACCCAGTGCTGCACCTTTTCTGATTCTTCCAGGTCCTCTCGCTCTGTCTCAGATACCTTAACCATAACAGTGATGCATGAGAAAGGTTGTATGTATGGTCACAGTAAAAATATGTTTCAAAAGTAGGAAAGGAAACACCATTTAAAATAGTTTTTTAAATTATAATGCTTTTGAGGATGATTTCTTATGTTCCTGTCTTTCATTAAATTCATCACTACACATGGACACTCATTAACTGCTGAGCTCTAAACAAGCAAATGTGGGAACAGAGTTTTGCAGTGAAACAGCTTTTAAACTTCATTATGTTTGACATACTTAAACAAGTTTCCTGCTAAGAAAATTCCACTTAAGATCCAGATCACTTTCTTTCAATATAGTTTTGTGTTTGATAGATCACAACATACCTCTTGCACAAGACGATTTATTTTCAGTTGTTTTTCTTTCTCCAACATTCCTTCTTTCTCTTTGGCAAGTTTTTGCTCAAACTCCATTTCCTTTTTATTCTTCTTCTGTTCACAAAAACTATCACTTTTTGACTTCTTTCGTTCTTTCCCTTTCTGGGAAGTTTTTTTACAAAAATTGTTACATCAGCTAAAAACACCACAAACTTCTAGCTTGGTACATGAGTGCCTGCCTTGAAAATTCAGTTACAGTCTATCCAAGTATGGGGATGATATTTTAAAAGAAAATCTACAGTCCATTTACTCAGCAACTTGCACGAAATTCACAACTTTTTGAAGGATCTGGGCAATTATAAGTTGGATGGGATCAGAGACAATTCAACTTTTTTTCTTCTCTGCAAGTTACAACTTTAGGGCACACAGGCCCAGTACAAAACTTTGAATAAATCAAACAGTTTTGGTTGGGTCTTGAGATATATATATATATATATATATATATGACTGATTGCTTTTAGGTGACAGATGCTCATGTATAGGTAGATGGTCTATGCATAAAACAGCTTCATGCATATGTCCTAACACCAGCATTGCATTCCTTAATAAAACTGAAACAAGGAATTAAAGAAGAAAGGCTTAGATCAGTGCAGAAACTGAACTGCTTCCAAGAAAGAACACTGCGTCACAAAGACCATGTAGCTCCTAAAAGCACTGGATAAAATCTACTCAGATGAGTTAACTAATATAGCACAAAGCAACTTTAAAATTTTAGATATAGAATGCAACCAAAGGGAAAAGCTGCATAGTGTTTTTGAAGCCTCTGTTCCTGTTGATATTATTTACTAACACATTAGAAAATACATTTAGCACTGTCTACTAAATGTAACATCAGGCAAGTCAACCTGCTGGGTATCAATGTTTGAAAATTTACTGAATTCAAAGGCACACTAAACACTACACATGCCAAAGCCTTCCAGAAGATGGACATGTATCAGACCATCTTAGCTGCATTCACTGCATTCAGATACAACAGGATGATTCATCTGTTCCACCAGTTTTCCCCATGGTTTCATTTTACTTCCTATTATAGACATTTTTAGTACAGAGTGAAATTTTGGTTTTAAAACAAAACAAAAAAAATCATTAACAATTTGGAGTAGGATGAAAATTCATCACTGTCAGGTTTAAAAATATTTCTAAAAGCAAAAGATTAAAAATATATCTTTTCAAGCTTCTCATCCACACTGTATGTCAGAGTTCAACAGTAATTGTGTAAGATCTTCATTACTTTATGGAAAGGAACTTGGACATCCTGTAAACTGTATTTGTCAGCAACAATACAAAAGACCACCTATTTGTGTGACGAGACTGAGTTTTCATAACATGAGTTTAGAATTTTCAGATAGAAATCCTGACTGCACTGGCTTTCACACAGGCTATAAATCCATGGTAATTTACAGTACTAGCAATACAAAATGGTATTGGAGTATACCATCTTTTCTGAGCCTTTAAGGACACCAGTCATATCCTCAGCACACAGAAGGTTCAAGTCCTAGGCCTAAATGGTGACACAAATACTTCATCTGCCAGAAACAATCCTGACCTCCTCAGAAACCTTGAGTTCTCAGATGATAAGTACACGAAATCTTCATCTCACTTCTACCAAAGTTAATTACCAAAAAAAAAAACAACACACCACCAAAGCACACAACCCAATAGCAAACCCCCTATAATATGGCTAATCCACAAAGAAATAAGAGAATAAAGCAACAGGATAATATTTGAAACTCTGATAAATTGAAATTGCAATACTTCAGCAGCACCTCTACAGACAGAAAAGTATTCTATCACCTTAAAGATTGCTACATTTTTTTTGCTCACTCTGTGTGATGTGCATACCTAAGAGCCTTTCGCCTTCAGCACTTCTACTGGGAAATTTGCAATGGTATAACTGGGAACTGATTATTTGGTTCCAACTGATTTTTTTTTCCTGCACTTTCTGGTGGTTTTTATAGACATGATTCTGAGGACTTCTGGAGAACATGAAGAGATGCACTGCCCACCTGTAATGAACACCTTCTATGAAGTATTGACATAGAATTTCCCCTGCAGCTGGCAGAACTCAAAAGTCCAAAGTACTCAACAGGACAAACTCCTAGACACATGGATCCCCAACACATCTTAATTTGTGAAAATGTTAAAAGAAGAAGCATTTGACTATACATAATTCCTAGTAATAAGAGAGAAGAAGAAAAATGAGGAATTCACGTTCAAACACACAGCAAACAAATTTACATATCAAACTTTGTACCTTACGGATTGTGGGAAATTTTCCTTCATACCGATAAAACCATCCAAAAGCTACAAAAGGTAAAGGAAAGGTTGTGTTTTGAAGAAAAGCCAAGGAGAAGATCATATTCTGATCAATCCATGTAACATTAACATTTATTTGAAGGTACAATACCAAAGGATTTCTATTACATGACAAGTTCTCAGTAAACTTCTTGTGACTGCTAGTACATTTAGTCGTAAGTTACCCTTATTTTAACGATACATATTTTATGTTAAACAGAGCAAATGCCACAAGTAATCTTCATACAGAACCATAAAAGCATGTGCATTGCTAAGATTTCTATAGTCACCATTCTACTTTGCAGCAGTTTTAACAAGCCCAGGTATTTAAACTCCTTAAAGTTTGCGGCAGAACACCGGCATTTGAGGAGACAAGCTTCCTTTCCTAGGACAAAATATTTCAAGCCAAGTGCATAAAGAATAAAAAACATACTGCTAATTAAAAATATACATAATTATCTAGTACCATAATTGTATATAAGAAACACTAATAACACACAGAGTTCACAATATAATGTACATTCTTGTATGATTGTTGGATGTCCTACCAAAGTGTCTTTAGAGAGCAATGACAGCAGCAGTGTCAAAAACTTTCATCTTTTACCAAAGCAATTTTATCCTATGAAAACCACATGGTCACTTCAGTGTCAAGACTGACTGTCAGGAGGAGGTGAGGCACAGGAAGAATCTGAATCAGGATGGGAAGTTAAGGATGAGTGGCAAACCTGTTTGTCCTGCTTCATGATCACTTCATCCATGTCATCTGTTTCAAGTTGGTCATGTGCAACTCCCTTTAAATCTACTAGAGAAACAAAGGAGGAAAGGAGTGAGGAGACAGAAGTGACAGTCTAACTGGAGGTTCCCATGAAATTAAAAAGAAATAGCAATGTGTGACTAGATGTTTCCATGAAATTAAAAAAAATAAAAAAGGCAGCTGGCAATGGGATATTTTTATACATAACTGAGGAAAAAAAGTCCTGCTTGAAGTAAAGCAATTTCCAACCTCCTCCAATCCTGAAGAGCAGTTAGAATCTGCATATGGACTATTTGCCTGCTTTGTGATGAAGGTGGGTGCAGAGGTAGATGGCTTTTCCTATAACTGAACCATCAGCAGTTCTAGGATATGTGGCTTCAAAAAGAAGTATCAGCCTTCTACTGCACTGTCACTGGGGCAAATGCTACACAGCGAAAATACTGAAGAGTCAGAAAACTAAACGGGTATGAGATGGTTGCAGAAGAAACAATTTCCTTTCTCAGTTTCTCACCCAAGAAAAGTGACTTCCCTGGGGTCACACACAATATAACATAATCAGGTTAGGAATAGGCCCAGGCCTCCTATGCAACAAGCACCTTCCACTTTCTATTTTTTGTACAATATGATTTTAGTACAATCTTCACATGCTATTTGCGGTCTACCATGTAGCTTCTTAACTGCCAGCTGAGCTCCAACTCTCTTCAATCCCTTCAGACAACTAAGTCCGACTTACACTTGAGGGTAATTTTTTGTGGAAATCTGCAGTGTACAAACAGGACCTCCTCAGTCTCTCAAATAATTCTGAAGAAGAGTGTCCAGTGGTATCAAATGGATTTTCAGGTCCTCACCCTGGAGGGAAGGAATGCCATCCAGAGGGGCCTTGACAGGCTTGAGAAGTGGGCCCATGTGAACCTCATGAAGTTCAACAAGGCCAAGTGCAAGGTTCTGCATGTGGATTGGGGCAATCCAAGCACAAACACAGCCTGGGAGGAGAATGGATTGAGGCCAGCCCTGAGGAGAAGGACTCAGACGAGCTGGTGGATGAGAAGCTCAACACGACCTGGTCAAGTGAGCTCTCAGCCCAGAAAGCCAACTGTATCCTGGGCTGCATCCAAAGCAGCGTGGCCAGCAGGACAAGGGAGGTGATTCTGCCGTCTACTCCGCTCTTGTGAGACCCCATCTGGAGTGCTGTGCCCAGGTCTGGGACCCCCAGCATAGGATGGGTGCGGATGTGTTGTAGCCTCAAAGATGATCAGAGGGCTGAAGCACATCTATGAGAAAAGGCTGAGAAGAGTTGAAGATTGTTCAGCCTGGAGAAGAGAAGGCTCTGGGTAGACCTTAGAGCAGCCATCTAGTACCTAAAAGGGACTACCAGAAAGCTGAAAAGGGACTTTTTAAAAGGGCATGTAGTGAAAGGACAAGGGGGAATGGTTTTAAACTAGAAGAGGATAGATTGAGATTAGATATTAAGGAGGAATTTTTTTACTGTGAGGGTGGTGAGACACCAAAACTGCAAGCTAAAGATGTTTGTACTTCACACCATTTCTTAGTAGGCTTTCCTTTTCCTTTTGCCTGATGCTGCTAATTGTTAACAACCATGACTATTAGACTGGATGTAGATTTTGTAAGATAGGTACCTGTTAAATAAAAGTTACTTATTGTGTGCTTCCAGTCTTCTGGAAATAACCAAGTCACATCATCACAGAATATTCTGAGTTGGAAGGGAACCACAGGGATGGAGTCCAGCTCTCAAGAGAATGTCCCATGCAGAGACTGAACCCACAATGTGGGTGGTATTAGCACCATGCTCTAACCAACTTGGCTTGGACACAAACTGATGATACATTCCATACAGCTCAGTGATGGGTCTGAAACAAATACAAGGAAGCAAGTTGAAATCAATTACTTACTTTTATGTTTCGAACGAGGGGCAGAGTGCACTTCTGCAGTTACACTCTTTAGAGACTTGGGTGGTTCTTTAGGACCCCAGTCTTCTTCCCACTCCTTTTTAAATTTCTCTTCCTCTGCTGTTATCCTAGAGGAAAAAAAATGCAGCTAGGAATTCCAAGTATAAAAACAACAACATCAATATATATTCATTACAATTATTTAGTGTTTAGTATGTTTGGTTTTAGGTGAATATAAAGCATATTAAACTGCTCCTTCCACCAAAGTAAATTCCTTTCATCAATATTTTTCATTTACTAATCTACTAAGATAATTTGCAAAATCAAGTGTAATGAGTAAAATATTCTTATTTTACATTGAGCTTTTAAGGTGAATTATATAAACACCACACAGCTACTAAGTTCAGTGATACACTACAATACTGACTGTCACCTTGAAGTAAAAAAACATCTCTCACCTAGTAATTTTTCATTTTTAGAACTGGAAGTACCTATTAGAAAAACAGTCAGTTTTAAGTAAAACAATTAGTGACAGAATATCACCACATGCCTAAAGTGGAGGTTACAATGGTGAATTATACTTAAAAAGTACACGTCTTCTTTCTAGGTCTTAGTTCCACTTTAGAGGATTGCTTCCTAAACACATAGTTCTAGTTTGCACTAAAAAGTGACTCTTCCCAAAAATAACTAAATACTCTTGAAACACAAATGACATTCAGTTCAGGACTCCAGGAAGAAAATGAAAAAAACCCCAACAAAACAACAAAAACAAACAAACAAAAAAAACAAACTAGAAAAGAGAAGATATGGGAACAGAGGGGTAGAGGGGGAATGTCACACTTTGGGGAAAAAGGAGCTTGCAGGACAAGGAAAATACCTAGAAGGCACCTAGAATGGCACCATGATAAAAAAAAGGGACATTTTGAGGGAAAATTCAGCAAATACCAAGTAGGTCACAACAGAAGTGTCATATAACCTAACTGCTTGGAGCTTCGTATATGGTGCCTTAAGTGATCAAGGATCTATTTTTGACTATAGCCAGAATTGAACTGGTAAACTGATATATAGTGCCAAAATTTACCAGGTCTTAGATATATATAATGCCATTTATACTTGGATTATCTTTTGCATTTCTAAATGAGCTAAAGTAAATTGAAAAAATACTCACATTGGGTCAAAGCACACTTAAATGTGGAGCTGCGCTCAGTATTTAAATTTAGAGGAAGAGTCAATAGCAGGGAACAATGGTTAGAATGTTTTTATATTTCATTTTAAAAAGAAAATGGTGTTACATTGTAACTTCAAGACTCTGCATCTGGAAGTACACAGAGTTAGGGACCTCTGCCACGTAAGCACATTTGACAATTTTTCTAAAATGCACGCAGGATATAAAAAACCAGCACAGTGACTTTATACAAGGAATTCCTACAGAAAGGATTCTTAAAAGCAAGCAAGAGGTGATCCTCACAAACCATTAATAGAGAAAAATATTGTATTCTAGTGGAACTGCTTCCCACAACTGCTTGTTATATCTAAGCTTTAGTTTTCATCTAAGTTCCTCTACTACCATTCTCCCTCCTCTCCTCACCAAAGAAATTGACACTGACTTAACATTTTGGATTGTAATAAGGAAAAGCTTCACAGTGCCTAAGCAGCACTTGAAAACTACACAAAGAAGTATAAAGCCATGCCAGACCTTAAAATGAGCAGGCCTAAAGGCATGAAAGCTCTCCCTGAGTAAAGATGCAGTTAGTTCCAAAGAGCACTGCAGATATACAGCATTCATTATAACAGATGGGCAAGCTGGATTTGGAGAATGGAATCATTCTTCACCTGTGATGGTCTGCTTTTATAGCAGCTTTTGGCTATTGCAGGGATTTCTGCGCTAGACCACAATAAAGAACAGGATGTTATCAATTCCCCAGGAATTAGAAAAGGGAAATGCATAAGAATCCATCCATGGGCTGCAATAGAGCCCATGGCTGGACTGTTGTTTTTCTCTTGTCATAGCTGGGGAATATATTCCTTTTTGCACCTTGCAGATTCAGATCAAACAGGTACTGTGCAACTTACTCATCTTTCATGCAATTTTCCAACATCATTTAGAAGGGAAATTAATTACTGGGAAAACAACAATATGTAATACTGATTAATTTCAAACCTCCAAATATAAAACAATGCTTGAGATAAAAATATAGTACTGACTATATCATGATGCAACCCTTGAATGTGTCTTGTTCTGAGAATCACAGCTTTTTAAAGCCAGAATAGACTGTGATAAGAATCAGATTTCTTGAATAAAATAGGTTACAGAACTTCCTGGTGTTGGTGCCACAGTTTTAATTTAATTAATTCTCACCTTAGAAAAGCAAAAGCCTAGTTAAAATTTATGATGACTGAAATTTCTACTAAGTTGATTAGCATCACATAGTCCTTATTTTACAGAGTCACAGAACATGCTGAGTTGGAAGGACTCACAAAGATCATCAAGTCCAACTCCTGGCCCTGCACAGGACCATCCTCAACAGTCACACCACATGCCTGAGAGTCTCATCTAAATGCTTCTTGAACTTTGTCAGGCTTGCTGCTGTGACCACTTCCCTGATGAGACTGTTCCAGTGTTCAACCACTCTCTGGGTGAAGAAGCTTTTTCTAAATCTAACCTAAACCTCCCCTGTCTAACTCTACATAGCTTTTGTTTTCAGAACTGCCTGACAGGCCAAAAGGGCTATTAAATTCTGTGTTACAAATCATGAATAAACTGGTTTGGTTTGTTGGTTTTTTGGTTTTGTTTTTTTTTTTTTTTTAAGTATAAGGCAAGTGGATATGTAATCAAGCCCCCAAATATACGCATGTTTTCCAAGTATTTAGTGATTCTTCTGTTTTTCCTTCATCCACTACTTAGCAGTTCTAATTTTTTCCTGTTAGAATTAAATGCAGACAACAGGGTAAAGAAGTTTAGACACACAAAACTACCTCAAAATCTTAAGTTTCTCTCTATATTAATAACATATTTTAAAAATAAGTGCTTAACTTCAATTTCACATTGAATTTATTATTGTCATAAGCCTCCTGTTTTCCAGCTGCTGATTTACAGATCAGTTTCCTATTTCGTCGTGTGTTTATCGATATGTGTAAGATACTACATTTAGCTAAATGGAAATACTACACAATTTTATTAGAAAGGAACATGCAGAATATTTTCAGACAGATCTAAATACAGGAACCCTTTTTCAGGTAGTATACTGCCTGTGTAATGTTTTTACTTACTGCTCTATTTCTCTGCGATACCTCTCTTCTTCCTCTGCAGCCTTCTGGGAAATCTCCAGTTTTCTTCTATAAGAAGAGGAATTAGGACAGCATGATAAAAATAGTATTTTCTTAGTAAGAACTTGGACAAAATGTGTCAGCATATAGTTAGTAAAAGATATAGACAGTAAATACACACATATTGGTGAAAATTTTTAAAAGTCGTCTTTAAGATATCAAGGGTTCAAGAAGCTTTCAGAAGAAATGACCATCCTGACCATCTGGATAATAAGGACACTGAGTCATAGAGGTATGAGAGTCGGGGAGCAAAATGACCCTTCTGCTCAAGATGCGTTTGAATGATCCCAGGGTGCTTTGAAAACCCAGAGCACCACGGGATAAGGATTTTATGAACAGAGACTCTACAACATCAAAACCAAATCTAAGCTGGGACTCATCTCACTTCAGTGAGAAGGGTCAAAGAAACAGTGTACTCCCACCTTCTATACCCTCCCCAAAACCCAAGCTAAATTTTTCAGACTGTCCTATACAGAATCCTTACAATCTCTCTTTCTCTTGCTGCTCTTTGATGATTTTGTTAGTCTCCAGTGCGAGACGCTTCTGATGCATTAACTCCTGGCGTTCCTGCTCACGGACACGTGCTTCTCTTTGTCTTTCTTCTTCAGTCATGAACAGCTCCCTTCCCTGCAACCAAAACCACCACTCAAATCAATTGCGAAAAAAAATCTCATGAATGTAGTTCTTCTAGGAAATAATTCAGAGCCAATTACAAACTAGCACATCTGCCATTTCCTCACATCACTTTTTCCACGAAATGCATTCTGAAGGACCCTGGGAGATCTGACCACTTCATTCCAAAGAGCTATTCCAGTTTCAGCCTCAAAGTTAATGATGCACTAAACACTTCAATGGAGTTGAGCAATTATTATAGTCAGCAATAAGAGCGTGGGGATTATGCCAAGTACATGCTCAGTGTGACACACAGAAAAAACTTGACATTATACTTTCCTGAAATCTGAGAAATGAAATGCCAGAGAACAGCACACTGAATGACTCCCAGTGTGAAGACAACCACACAGTTACTGTGTTTTAACACTCTTACACCTGGCTGCTGCAGAAATGTACCATCAGTCAGGGAACCCAAACACAGAGAATATACATTCCCAAAGCATTATACAGTTGATGCGTTTCAGTTGGTTTTGTTCCCGTTTCCTTTGCTTTACAGTTAAGACAATAGCACTATATTTTATTCAAGAAAGGTATTTCCATAGTGCTATACATGAAACACTGGCAACATTTATCTGATTTTCATTTCTGAAATTAAAAACCTGTGCCAATTAGGATTTTTCATGCCTCTAGCACTCACAGTGGACAACCTCAACAAAAGCAGGCATTCAAGAATGCCTCTGCACCATGGTCTTTGCTGACCAAAACTAGGAGTAGGGAAATTGTTCCTTTTCGCTCTCTCTTCTTCAGTACAAAGATTTATATTGAGGAAAGGAGAGACATGCAAGGTGAAGTAGTGTGGAACCGTAGAGTTCCATAGCAGCAATTTGCCATTTTAAGGACACAACTCCAGTGATGCATGCTGGAGAATATCTCATCTTTTCCAACTGTTGGTAACGTATCTGGGAGTTGAAATGAAGTCCTTAGAATGTTGAGTTCCTGGAGCTTAATCAACTGGTCTGAAGCACTTGTTTAAACACTGCTTACAAGGCCTTTGGATAACTGCACCTTTTATTACTGTAAGAGCAGTTTAAATAAACCATTAATTCCTTGATGTAGCTACACAGAATACATGAATCCTTAGGAAGTAGCTTTACTGATTTATTAAATCTTTCTTCCCCTATTTAATTCAGTTGCAAAGCAATTAGAAACACCATTAGTCTATGGAACTTGATTATCCTCTTGTATATAACTATAGACTTTGCAATAAGAAGGATTAAGTCAGTAAAAGCAGTAAAACATTTAATAAAAGTCACACTGAGGCCAGAGGGACAATTAAATTAATTTCAGCTGGCTTTAGACTCCAAAGACTTGCAATTCTGTTGTAGAGAAACAGTGGAAATAGAAAATCAAACCATTTTCACTGTGTTGATTAGAGAAATCAGATAAACAGTTACACAACTAATTAACCTGGAATAAGACTAAGGCATCAGCTACTCTGAATAAAAAATTACTTGACTCCAATTCAATTCACCTTTCATGTTTCAGCAGAAGCAGCTATCTACTAGAACAGAATCTCTCAAACACGAGAAGCCATTACAATAAACTTAATTTCCACTCTTGGTAAAGGGAAATGTTTTGCATCAGCCCACAATCATGAAATTGTTTCATTTGAAAATACTTTGGATAGTATGAAATAATCAAAAGCCACTGAAAAAACACTGTCCTCGTTTGACAGAATTTAGTGGTACAGATTTTCTAAAGAAACACAGGTTTAGTTTTTATTCACTTATTTTTATCATTTATTTGCCCACATAGGAATTTTCACAAACATTTTGCTTTTACAAATATAATACTTACAGCGCCTGCTACCACAGAGATAGTCAAAGTGTGGCTACTTTTGAGCACTCTGACAGCCTGCAAATTAAAACAAAACAAAAATCAGTCTGAACGAAGTGATAAAAGGCAATTGAACGGATGGAAGATGCTGGTTGTCAAGGCTGGAATTTCCAGAAGGTATGCAATTCTCCAAATTCCCATGTTCAATACATAAACCCTGAGTTAGTAGCTTAGCATCAAAACACATTTTTATGGCCAGCAAAATCAGACAGATGTTTAATAAGCTCAAAACTACCAATTCAGGGAATTAGGAAGACTTGATCTTACCTCTTTATGATCCACATTAGAAAAGTCCACTCCATTTACCTCAACAATCTGATCACCAACCTAAAGAAATTAACACAAATCTTACTACGGACACTAGGTTAGTACATATATTACATGAAAACAAAAAGAAATACGCTAACATCCTTCATACAGTAATCATGGGTACTGTCAGAGCACACGGGGAGCAGATCAGAAACTGGCTGGGCTTGCATATCCTCCCATACTAGCATTTCCTATTGCCATTGCTCGAGATCAAAACCTGAGCTTGGCAGAATATTCATCTGGCAGAGATCACTCATGTTCTTAAAATTTTAGGAAACAAGCTTAATTTGAAGTGTATGCAAAAGTTATTTCTTTCCCATGGGAAAAAACCAAACAACGAGAAACAACCCAGCTAGTCACTTTGCAGTGATCCAGAATCCTTGAAGTCACAAATACCAAACAAGAGGTCCTTGTGGTACCTACCTTGGAAGGTGGCACACTTACCTCTAAGCCCACCTCAGCTGAAAGAGAACCTGGCTTAACATTGCTGATAAAAATGCCTGGTTTTTGTGTTGGACCACTGGAAATACTGGTAATATAAAAAAAAAAAACAAACCCAAAACATTTATAGAATAATATTTATAGAATAATACTGTAATCCTGAGTAGTAGTTTTACAGTGGGTATTTTTAGTTGTTTTCTAATCATTTATTTTAATTAAAGAACATTTATGGTATTAGCCTACTGTGAAACAAATATAATGATTTATCATCCTGTTTTTCTATTTACACCACAAAACTCTTACTTAAGAAAAAACTAAAAGAAAAGTATTCAGGCTTCTGATTTTGACTGAGACGTTGAGACTAACATAGTATACTGACCTACACTGGGACACCAACAGTATTTGAAAGTAAGCAACACAATGAAGAATTACTAATTGCTTTCACATTTACCCACTGAATTGAAGTATACTCTATGCATAAAACCATGTTACTTTTTTAGGATTATTTCTTAGAAGTAAGAAGGATGTTTCAACCAGAGGCCAACATCTAGCTCGGAAACTTGAAGCTGCCATCTAAGCTGGGCCCAAACACAAAAACTACTTTTGTAGGTTTTATATCCAACAGGTGATGCTGAACCACCCTTCCAGGTTTGTAAATAATTTAAAAAAAGCCTTTATATCCTCCAAATAACATGAAAGAGAACTCCTGATAACATAAACTATATATTCCTAAATATATAAGAAATCCTACCATATCCCTTCTACCTCAAAACCTCCTGAACTGCAAGGACAGGAGTCTGAGAATCACAGAATCATATTTCTATAAAAATACTGAAAATTCAACATTAATTTTAGGAACTGGATATAGCTTGATGATGACAATGATGATGATGATGCCTTAGTTCTGAACAGGCTCACAGGAAGCAGTCGAAGTTTAGGGAGTGAACTTGACAGTGGGCAGTCCTGAAACTTGCTATGTCACCAAGCAGCATTTGAAGTATTTAAAATTGTAAAAGCATTTAAAAGATCCAATTCCATGACAACTTGTATTAGGTCACTTTCAGCCTCCTTGTATTTTTAAATTTCCATTTTTTTTGTTGTTTTATAACAGAACGTTCAACACATGTATTTATGCTTTGCCTAAAAATATGCAATATGTGCCACAGATATCCTGCTGTTGCAGCTTGCCTTTCTGATCCAGCATGGGTCTTTATTTTCCAAATATCATATCAACCAGGGATGGAAATAACTGCCTTGAATATCTCTCTTAATAAACCACTAAATAACGAATGTGTACGCACCTGCATCCCATGCCTTTTGTACCAATCAAGCTTATGAAGACTTTCTTCTCTTTACTGTCTCTACCTCCAGAAGAAGCAAGTCCAGCAACACTGCCCTTTCCTTCCTATAGGGGGATGAAAAAAATGTTGCAGATGTTACTCTGTTTTGAATTTGTATCAAGACTAGCATAAAATTTCACGTAGCCAGTATGAAACCCTGCCAACATCAAGATAAGATTCCTTCAAGGTCCTATCCTATCTGAAATGAATGTGAAGCAGTGTAATTTCAGTGGATCTGCATGGCTGAGGTGAAAGACTGAACTTATCTGTTTGGAGAAGATTACTTAAATAGTCAAACTTTGTCTCAGAAAAGATTGGAGGAAAATTAGAGGAAAATGATATGAGAAAATAATCATTTAGACATTCCTTGACAATAAGGCTGGAGAAATAATTGGAGTGCTTACTATTTAACTAAGTCTTTCTTCCTGAAAGCAAAAGAACAATAATTGTGGTATTTCTTTTCACTGCTGCAACCCTTAGAAGTCACTTGCAATCAAAGTCATTCCTCCAATAATATACCTAATAGGGATAAAATAATGTGATAAAGATTTATACAGCAGAACTACAGCCTGCAAAGTTAATTAGCTCAGGCAAAATAAAGTACCAACTAATGAGCAAAAGCTATTTCATTTGTGTCCTGTCCTTTCCTTACCTAAGGGTTCTAGAATAACTTCCTATCACAAAGGATGTTTCTCACAGAACACTTGTAACAAGATACTGCATCACAGAAATACAAACAATAGCTGCTGTGATAAGGTCAGAGAAGAAACTGTTTCAGAACCATTAGAGACTTCCCAGAAGATATGTTAATAAAACACTGATCTCTTACCCCAGACTCTGACACAAACTGATCTACATATTGCCATTTCAGGGGTTCATCTGCTGAACTGAAAGGAAAAAGTAATTTAAAATACCAGGACAAAATAAATGTCAATGTACTCAGGAAGCTACTTTTGTATATGGCCTTCTATTTTGAATCTACAACTTTCTTTGGATACCATTCACAGCAACTGGCTTATTTGCCAGCGACTTAAATACAACATCAAACAAACATACAATTTTTTCAGCTTGGTCAAACAAAACTGATAAAACCTTCTCAAGTGAAACAATTTTAGGAAACTAAGAAAGACTGTAAAAACAACCATAACTCCAATGGCTTACACAAGTGTCTATGCAGAGAGACATCTCCCATCACTAAAATTTTTGAAACACCACACTTACAGATTCTACTTTTCAACAAAAATTGGAAGTGGACAATAATTTTACTTTTTCTAAGCTCTGAAGCAATCCTCAGAAGATACATACATAAAGAAGCAGTGAAGCTCTCTGGTAAGCTAGGTACATTGATAATTAAAATTACAGGAAATATCCATGAAAAATGAGGAAACAGAAATTCATTAAGGAGGTTACTGGCATAAAAAGTCAGATTCATCAAAGAAGAAATCTGCCCATTTAGTACAAAGAAAGTAACATTTTAATCAGCATTCAAAACATTTTTTATAATAAACACAGATTCTTTAGATACAAGAGGCTAAATGAAAATAATCTAATTTGCTTTCAAATGAAATACCATTACCTTTTGACAGGTATCATGCCAACATCTGAAAAAGAAAAGTACTCTGTTAAGTTTCTACAGATCATCAGCAATCTATTAATGAAAATCACTAAACTATTACTAATCTTCGGTGATACAGGTGATTTCTTGTGTTACTTACGTCTTACTTTTATAGACACTACTTTCTTTGTACGAATGAGGTTTATGACTTCTTCATGAGTGCACGATGAAATGGAATATCCATTTATACGAACTATCTCATCTCCAACCTCAAAAATGAAAGAGAGAAGTAAACATAATTGTGAATTAGTATTTTAAAAGGTTTTCAAGCAATCATACAATTTGGCAATCACCTTGATGCAAAGATATGACACTGTTGAGTCCTGAATACCTTCTGAATTTCAGGTAATGTTCAGATCAGATTTACCTGTATTTGTTAAGACTTGACATTGAACACCAAAAGACAGACTAATGGCCAAATAATTTTATAAATACTACCTAGTCTCTACACATCATATTTTTACTCCACAGATTGCCTTAGATACAAGTGTTCATGTTTTAATTCCAAAAATTTTGGAGTGATTTTCTTCCTTTACACTTCAGCAGTTTAACTTTGCTTTCACTGTTTTATGAGATACCTTCTTACCTACTTTTGATCAATAGGAAACTTAAATTTGGTCTTATTACCTTCCCTGATTCTGGTTTCAGAAAATGCACTATTATAATGACATTTACCTCTCTGTCTTTGTTTGGGGACCACACTTACATTTATTGGCAAATGGCAGCACCACAAGAACACTCCCTGACAGAATAGACAGGGTGGCCACTTCTACAAAATTTTCAATCTTATTTATCAGAATACAATCCAAAGGCTTCCCTTCCTCTAGTATAAATCCAAATTTGATACACTATGGTGACTAGACTAGAAAATTCCAATAAATGCTCCTTAATGACCCTCTCAGCTAGATAGGCTGAGAAGAAATCAGTGATGGAGACATTGCCCACTTCATTTAAGGTGGTACCTTATTAGCTGCTCAAGGTAAGATTGAAAAATGGAGGTCCTGGCTCAAGCATCACAAGCAAAGATTTTGATTGAACATGAACTGTGTGACATGGCTGTATGAAAACTAATGCTCAGCTTCTTCCATTAGGCAACACAAATCAACCCACTACACAGTAAGATATACAAATGATTACCAGGACATGACTTTAGCAAACCATCAACAGCATCTTCTTACACCTCTGTACTGTGATCTCAACATGGGCAAAGTCAATTACTTTGGCTTTACTGTTCTCCAGTAGCATTCCCTCTAAACTACTAGTACTATTTATTATGTAAAATGTATCAAAATGCGATGAGAGTTGACAGGACTTTGCTCATTGATGTCATGAGCACAGGATTTTGTTCTTCATCAGTGAAACTTTGTGTGCCACCTCACAAACGTGCCTGCTTTCATGGCAGCACTATCCCATATAATGATTGCCTAAAATGTTCCATTAAACACAATTTTCTAGCTCACAAATTTCACTTTAGGCCTAAGTCTTCCAGGTTGGTATCTGCATCAGGCTGATTTCAAGCCTCAGCAAAGCTGAAACAACTAGTTTTCTATCAACAAAGCTGGGTGGAATGCATTGCTATGGTCATTAAAAAGAATTATCTACGAATACTCTGTTGCGAGGCTCTGTGCTTACAGTTTCGGTCTGGTAGGCTACAAATAAGAGCACTGTTTTTACAGTCTCAGTAAACACCTTTATTGACTAAAAAGTTTAGGAGTTCAGGTTCATCATAATATGCTTTGTGAAAGCTAGATAATATAAAGACTGCCCATACTAGTTCTGATCTGGGAGGAACCTTCCCTTCATCAATTTGCTTTGGGACTGTCGGTGCACCAGTCCCTGGTACCCAGATCAGTTGTGAACATGCTTTCAACTGCTGCTGCAGAAGATCAGAAAAGTTGGTCCTTCCAGAATGCCAGAAGCCCAGGAGACTCATCTACTAAGGTGCTGCGAAAAAACTGCCATTGTGTAAACCCAACTACCTGTTTATAGAATCATGGACTTCATAAAGAATTCACAACAGTATTAGAATAAGTATTGTTATCTTTAATGCATTTGTTAAGACTGTGCTACCTTAGATAACCCTGTGACCTGTTTTTTTTAATATAACAGATTCTGGTTTTCTCCTTTTGAGCCAGATACTTCTAGTCTCCACCACAGAATTTTTCCAACTTTACTGTCACTGAAATGATACAGGTAATGCCACCAGCCTTAGAGGTCTGCAGTGGTTGTATAGACTAAATTACGGCTTTCTCAATCACACAAGGTTGATGGGAGTATCTATGATTGACGAAATTGAAGAATTCATGGTTCACGTCACTGAGGACTAGCTTCCTTATACCTTGGTAACAGTTTCAGGAAAAGAAAAAGGCCACAGCTGAAGATTCCTCCTTTGACACTGTGCAGCTCAGCACAGAAGGCCCAAGTTTGCATCACCACATTTTTGTGTGAGAAGTGAGTGGAACTGGAAGTAGGAATTCCCCAATATACCCTGTGTCTTATGGACTGTCACATTAACACACACTGTGACAGGTCTACCCTTGGGTGACAGGACACTGGGCATGCCATTGCCTTTTTTCACATGTAGTATGTATTACTGAACCTTCCTACTGTGATCTGTTCAACTGAAAAAAAAAAACCCAAAACAAAACACAAAGAACAAAACAAAAAAGAACCCACTTATCTTCTTTACTTGTTTCACAAGCTTTTGTAATTCTTTCAGGAAGTGTCACATGCTCTGTAATAGTACACAAAACATTCATGGCATGCCCACTCTACCAGCACAGCTCGTGTAGTACATTTTCCACTGAATATGAAGATTTTTATGTTACACAACACAGCATCAGAAGGCTACAAAAGCAAAGAAAATGCAATATGTGACTGTCCTGCAGGAGAGAACGCACTTGCAGAGGGAGAACAGAACTGTGTCCCCAGCCTCTGACCAGTGGGACATCTGCTCCCTCTACTGGGCATCCAAAAAATCTTATCCAGGCCAACGGCCTGCACTCTTACCATCTTGAATGTTTCTAGTCTAAGCTAGTCAGATTGTTTAAAATTAATAAGAGCAGAAACCAGTCAATACTGAAGGGTTTTGAATGTGCAACTTGTGATAGAAATACAGAATCTGACAAGGCAAAGCACCTGGGGTCTGTCACTTAGAGTTGCACCCAACAGCTTTCACTATTAAAGAACACTCACTCAACCAACTTGTTCCAAGCATTCAAAACCACATCCATCCACCCATCCTTTCATCTCACAGGGCTGGCAGCTATGCAAGGCCATGAAAATACACCCCTAAATTGTAAGCTAGTTCCCTGATGCAAACCCAAGAAGGTTTATCTGGAACATGGTCATGGCACCAAGCCTGCTAGAGCTCAAGAAGTGTTTGGACAACACTCTCAGCTACATGGTGTGATTCTTGGAGTTGTCCTGTGCAGCACCAGGAGTTGGACTTTGATGATTCTCGTGGGACCCTTTGAACTCAGAGTGTTCTATGATTCTATGAATTTAGTCTAAAGCTGTTTCATTGTCCTAGACACTTCAGGAAACTCATTGTGAGTAACATGTTTTTAGGACAAGGATTAGAACTGGAAACAAAATGGCTCAGAGACAAGTCTGGCACTGTATATAAAGACTCATATGCTCTAAAAATCATAAAGATTTCCAGCCTATTTAGGATTGTGCTGGTTATACTAGTAGGAAAGTGAGTGATCTTTGCTTCTTACAGGAAGGTTGAGTTCTCAATAACAAAATGCTTTCTCCATTCCCATTTCTGGTCTCTCTCTAGATTACTCACTTGCAAAAGTAGTGGAAGTTTGTGTGTAACTTTTCTGTTGATCTTATGTACTGGCAGGAGGGGAGGTGCTTTTTGTTTAGCTCAAGATCCCTCATATACTCACATCTTCCACATCATGCAGGCTGTAACAGACCATGGAGCCTGTTTGCACAAACCTAATTCCTTAAATGGGTTACCTAACCTAATGCTATTAACTGCAATGCCTTAACACACAGAAGCACCTCAGTTTGACAGCAAATGTCAGTGCTAGCATAGGGCTTCTGTTACCAGCAGAACTTGTGTTGCTCTGAGGATGTCATCATTCACTCAGCAAGTTGTACCTGTTAGTATTATATCAACTCCCTAAGAGGCACACACAAAATTATAAATGCACACAAGAGCATATATTATTTTTTCCTCCAGTATGAGAACCAGCTTTTCCCATACAGATATTTTTAGTACTCCTCTTTACTAGACTGTCATTTAATTCCTGAAACTCAGCACTCTTCATTCAACCTAATGACATTTGTATTATCGTGTGACAATAAATGATGGTGCTTTAGAAATAACCCAACCTAGGCTGAACTTCAGGAGATGTACAGGCACATAACAAATTGCTTCTCTTTAGGACACTCAAACAGCTTCTCCTGAACAACCTGGTCTAATACTGAGGTAATTAATAGTTGTTTTCATATATTTTGTTACTTTTATACTGGTATCACTGTATACCAACCCAAAGAATCAGAAGCAGTAGAGATAAAAGTCTGCAGGACTGATTAAAGTAGAACAGAAACAATTATTTTGGTATTATATCACAGCTTCCCCTTTCCCTATTAAATAGGGAGATGACAGACTTTTTAGAAAAAAGATACTAACCTAACTTTTCCCAAGCAAAATGGCTATTATTTGTAACTTTTAACATGAGAAGTATAATATATAGTGCTTCTAGGAAATTGAAAGGGTTTCTATAATAATATCAACGGTTTCAAATTTCACACTCTGTATACTTTTTCCACTTTCATCATTCATACCAACCTCCATCTCTTTCTATTCAGCAGAATGCGCACACATGTAAGTATCAGGAAGAAGTGGGGGGGAGAGATGAAGTACATTTTTTCATGAAAGAACAAAACACTTGCAGCCTTCTAGAGAAACTGTAGTCTAAAAAGGGTCAAAACTACAAGTTTCACAGTGAGCCTTCATAATTTTTCAGACATTTTAATGCAGCTTGGAAAGTACTTCAAGGAGAAATCATGCAAAATGAACTGGAATTTTTTTTAAAGCAGCAGGATGTAAAACTGACAGTATAATAGAAGATCATTATACCTTTCTCAGACAGCATTTTTGGGACAGAAAATGCATAGAGATTTCGTTAAATAAAGTAGGTGGGTGAAATTTCAGAAGCAGTTGGCTTTACTGCAAGACAGCAATTTAGAACAATGGGCTGCCTGTCAGGTCTTGTTATTCAGTGAGGTTCTGAAAGTGCGTAGTGCCACCTATTATTCAGGCACTTTAGACTGAGCTTTAACACCACCTATCAAAAAACAGAAGTCAGGCAGTTACAGGAGCTGCAAAGCACCACCTGCTTGTATTAATTCATATAATCTAAGCCTAAAAAATTCAAAGCCAGTCTCAGGCATACTTCCCCCTTATTGTCCCTATTATGTCTGCCAAACCCTAAACATATTCTGAGCTACAATACGGTTTGTACACCCCAACCCAAAGATTCTTTACAATTCCATTCACTGACACCAACATGTAGTACGATGACCTTGGTCAGAGAAAGCCATTAGGGCCTTTTTGTGTACTGAGAAAACAGGAAAACTGACATCCTTACAGCAGCACAGTAACACAACTGAGCATAACTCTTTATCTAGTGATCATGTCTAAACATTAGCCTGAAACAAGCAGAGAAGCAGAGCTGCAACACAGTTTAGGATGTACATATTACCATGATAATTTAAAACAGTGGTATTAATTCCTTTATTGCTCAGCGTCACTAATACCCTCCAGTATTTCACAGAAAATGCCTTCAAAAGTCACATAAGCAACTGGTCTTCGTTTTTTTCTCAGTTTTCTAGCAGTGGAGGAAAGATGCAGTTGGAATATTTCTACAGAGCTAACCACAACCCAGGAACAACTCTCTTGTCTACACTTCCCATTTTCATCATCTAACACAGAAGATGAGGCACATGAACATTTGATTTGTAGTGCAAACTTTGAGATGGTGCATCAATGTCCTTTTCTGGAGTTATCCACCGGTAAATCCCATGCTTAACAGTAGGCTGACAACACATACAGCACGCTGCTTGTGGTGTCCTAGAACACCTTCTCAGTTCTAACTACATACAAAATTTATGGTTTGTTCTAAGAAGGAGTTTCTAAAGCATCAAAAGAGCCAGTTATGCACCAGTCCCGAGCAGGCTGACAGAAGATGCGACTAATTCAATAGTGATTCTAAATCAGATATATAGTTATGAATGCACAAACAAAAGAGCACACACATACATGCAAACAGAGACAGGAACAGTTATTTAGATTTTAGAAAGCTCTCAGTATGAGACACACAAATATGGAACCCTAACTTTGACAGCCCTGTTGACAAAAATTTGTTTTATTTTTTTAATGTAAGAGTCATAGGGTAATACTGAAGCACATCTACAAAAAATGTAAGTTTAACTAAACACTGTAATGAATCATGACAGTCTAATACATTTTGGACTAGCTTAAACATAATCTTTAACCATGAATACTTTCAGCAAATATTCAGACTCGACAAATTAGAATTAGTTTTTCTACTCAAATTCAGACCTTTAATATACCTTATAAGATTCAAAGTCATAGAAAGATGCAGCATCTGCCATAGCAATTGCTCAGTTCTCTCTTCACTAAGCAATGCCACATTCATAAAAGAAACCAAACCCAAAATTTCATTAATGAAAATTGCTAAATACTCATCTACAAAAAAAGTTTCTATACATAATTATTTTTGCCAACCTTGTTAGCAAGTTCATGTATCTAAAACTTAATCACAGAAAGCGCAATTATTTGCAGTACAGAGGACACTGGAAATAGTTAAAAGTAGGTTTTTTCTTTTATTGCATAAACCAAACCCCCAAAATTTATACATGAAGTTCAAATAATTTCATTACAGAAATTATATCTGTGCAAGGCGGAATTAACACTTTTAGTATTTATATGCTCTGTTCTACATTTAATCAGAATTCAGCAACAAAACTCTCTTCCCACAGTCTAGAGATCTTTCTTTCCGTCTGCTTACATTTAACTGTTACTACACATGGAGCATAAACATTCTAGAAAAACCTTTCATCTTCAAAAATTATCATATCCCAAATAAGAAAAAAAAAAGTTTACATAGCATTAAAAATGGTGAAAGGAACAAGTTTACTGCTTGTGTAATGGTATTTGCTATCACATTGACTTACATATCTAATGAATTTTTAACAATAGTAATTTCTAAATGCTGAAGAACAACCCTTAGTGCTTAACATTATACGAATATAATGCTCATACCTGAAGTCCAGCATTGTCTGCCTGTCCTCCTTTAACCAACTGGGAAATGAAGAGGCCGCAGCTGAATTCCAGTCCACCTCTCACACTTATTCCAAGACCTTCAGGATTCAAACGATCCAATCTCACCTCTTTCAGCTTGCTACAAAAGTATAAGATAGTGTTCAGCTGCTTAACACTGTGTGGCAATAATGTCTCATATGAAAGTTAGACATTATTTTTCCTCTTATAGGATTTAGGCATTAAAAAAAAGCAAGTTGACCAAAGTTTGGACAGATGGGTGTTAGCTAAAGCCATCAAGTACTAGTGATATGAAAAGACACCTGCAATCACTGAAGCTGTCTGTTTTTAGAGGGCTAGAGCTATGAGAAATTTTTAATTATTATTTTTTTTTTACTCCTTTACGCTGCTTTTACTAAATTAAAGTAGTTGCCAAACAATTTCAGGTAGCTGTACTTCTAGCAAATACAGCAAAGTAAAATAACTATGCCCAGGTCTACACAGATGAACAATATTTTACTCTGAACTTACCTGGAAACTCAGTATTTCCTGCTTGTATTTAAGTTAGCTGCATTGTTCTGCATTCTCTTACCGTGATCGTTTGGGTGTAAGCTGATCATATTCCACCTGGTGTTTTAATGGGATAAGTGGGCGGATAGCATCAAACAGTGGCAATCTGCTTGGCTCATTAATCACGAGTTTTAGGTCCCCCACAAGCACTGGGAGGTTCATAGATCTACAACAACACAGTGAGAAAATAAGCACAGGTAATAAACATAATCAACAAAATGCATAGTTTTGTAAGTTACTGTACATGTGGCTTCAATAATTGGATGTCCTTTAAGCTACTCAACAAGTTACTTATGCAGATATTGGCTTAACCAAAGCAAAATAGAGCCTGAGAAAGCAAGCCTTCTGTAAGTAAAGAAGAATAACAACTGCTTGCTTCAAAATAACTGAAGTCTCCCATATGTTGACTTTATCTTTTAAGATCATGCACATCACATTTGGAGATGGCATCCTTAATTTCATTCTCAAAGTCTCCACAAAATTTATGGAACTGTTTGGAAATAACTTTCCAGATTAGACATGCCTGCTTATTGGATTTTCGTTTCCTTACCACTTAGGAACCCTTGTAAGTAAATCTCGTCTACAAGTTCCTTCCTTTCCTTAACTTAGGGGACTGAAAAACTGCTTCAATCCAGGAAAAAAAAAATCACAATACTCTAATGGTAGAGCAAAGACTTGGCTTAAGTTCTGATTTTTTTTAAAATCAAATTTGAAGGACAATCAACAAATAAACAGAACCTACAGAAGTTAAACTGCTGCGAACATCTCTTTCATAAGAGCTATGCAAAATGGTCTTCCTGATATTGTCAGCACTGTGACAGTTACAGGTCTATAAAATATGCTTTGTTGTACTGCTGCAAGAGTGAAGGAACAGCTCCCTAAGGTTCAGTGGAGCTATTCTTACACAATATCCAGTTGAATTTACTCTGTATTATTTGCTGTTCCCTTTCTTATAATTGAAATGACCTGGCACACAGTATTTCTGAGCTGTATGCAATGAAAATACAGATCAGGAATATCTATATGGGATTAGAGGTCAAATACTCCAAATAGTATTCATAGTGAAAAGACATTAACTGGCAACTTCAACAGCAATTGCACATATTTTTGCCCTGGAACATTTCATAATGTATTCCAAAAAATGATATATCATAAACACATGTTCACGTAAATATTGAAAATTTTGCCCAAGCCATTGCAATTTTGGAAATTAAAGCAAAGTTGCTATATGCATTGTTAATTTTCTAACTGCAAGAAGATTTTAAATAATTCAGAGCTACTGAATCAATCGACTTTCCAAACAACAGCCTTTATGAATGGAAAAGCAATTAGACAGACCTGAGTGAAACTGAATCAGATATGCAGCTGAATACCCCCATAACTATAGCTCAGTGCAAACATCAGATGGAAACGTCTACATTTCACTCAGCTGAGATGCTTTTTATTACTTTATGAATGGAAACAGTGTCTATCAGAGACACTTTTCTATGATGAGTGGAAAATACATTCTCATCTTCTTTGAAAAACAATGGATCAGAGGCTGATGTCATTTGAAATAATACAAGTCTGAAGCAACTGTGGTTAAATCAGTTCAGCAAAAGGATTGATAATAGGCCTATCACCTTACCAATTTTTTACCATTGTGTTGTAATAAGCCAGAGTCATTAAACATGCCAAACAGATTCCAAGACTAAATTTTTTCAGCTTTCTGAAAAACAGGTGCAAATTTTTTATTTGACTGCTCAACAAAAGTCTTTGAAAAGCAATCTCAATGAAAACCTCTGTAGCAAAATAAGCATTATTTGGAAATATTAAGGAATTAGATAAATGCCCTCTTCCTTTTTCCTAAGAACAATTTTAGAAACCAGGAGCTTCCCCCCTTATGCCCCCCCAATACGAATCTGCCAAATTCTTTTACAAAACTACCAAGTCATAAAACCAAAGTAACTTTATAGGTGATTACAGAAATGCTTCTTCCTTGCCTGTAGGTTATGCTGTGAAACTGTAAGACTTTGTTAAACAGGATAAAAACTATTACTTAACTCCTTTTCCAGTATCATATGGAAAGACTATTTAAAATCTTGAACATTCACTCTTTAAATTTAAAAACATTAGTAAAATTGTGCACAAACATGTATAAAAGCTAAATCTTACTGGTGGTACATCCGCAGCACATCATAAAGGTAATCCTTCTCCGCTTCATTGTCAATTAATAGATTAACCTGAAAACCAAACAACATTATCATAAATCTCTGACTAAATAGCCACAGATGTTGAACATAAGAGAGTTTCACAGACTTTTAATCCATAGAGCAAGGATTTCTTCTAGGAAAGACTTCAAGATGTTTTTTAGATAAACATCTTTTTGCAAGAGAGCATTACCTCACAAAGTCACAAAGACAAGACTTTCTAAAATTAGTACTACAACAATTGGACAAGATGGTAAATGCTGATATATTATGTATGCAACAGTAATATTATTATAATAATATCATATTTGTCTTACCTGATAATCACTGTACTGTTGAATAAATGTCTTCAGAAATCTTTTTGGCCATTCATTGATGTAGCACATGCTGTCCCAGATAAAACCACTACACTGATAAAATCTATCTTCTGTCAGCCAAACCACCAATTTCAGGATCTCACTTATAACATTATGCAAACTGCTACATCTCTGTTCCTCTTGACTCCAGCTCTTAACTGATAGAACTTGCTAGTTATTCTTTCCTCCCCCACTAATAGCACGTTTACTTAAACCAGTGTCATGTTACTATGCCTGCTCTTGGATAATTACAGCAAATTAAAGCAAAACAACACCCCCAAATTCTTATATGGGGAGTCCAATTTATATTCACTGATAGTGAGACCCCAACTAATCTTACTTGCATTGAGAAGTCATTTCACATGAGTTTTACATCTGGACAAGTCTGATGTTTTGGAATGCAATTTACATCTGACCTAAAGGCTAGTATTACTGTGACATGAAGACTGAGCAGCAATTTGCATACTTAAAGAAAGGCTCTTTATTTCTAGGTTTGCAATGGTTTGCATTATGTTCTAAACTAAATACATCCTTCATATTCCTTTTGTTTCACTTGGCTCTCTAAAGCCGGCAAGACTTCACATACAGGTGGTTTTCTGTTACCTGTCTCCTCTGGGAAAAACCACTTTCAAAACACCTGAAGGCCAAAAAGCTATGTGCAGTTCAAGGTTGCTTAACAGTAATACCAGCGAGTAAACCAATTTATTCACAGTGAATTTCAAAACACAGAGGATAAAGTCTGACATAACAGGAAATAAAACAGCTGCAATCAAAACTGACTGATTCACGATACTGTACACAGACTCAGGACAAAGTGATACATGTAAAACTAAGTCTACCATCCATTTTTCACTTTCTCAATAGGAAAAACGTAACATAGAAATCAATTTGGGCTCTGGAATACAGAACTCATTTCTCCAGTCCTAGATAAGGTACTTTATGAGCAGTGTGTCTCATGAAGAACATTAAATGTTTAAGCATATCAACCCTACACCACTAAGAGCAAAACCATCATCATCTCTTCTGACAGGGAAAGCAAAGAGAAACAACATTGCATTTTTCTTCTGATCGGTAGTTGAGAGACACATTCCCACTCCTCCTTAGGAAATGGAGGGCCATATCTAAATTCTGCTATTCTTACAAAACATTCAGTCTTCCAGTTTGATTCCTGTACTTCTCACCCTGCACTAGTAACTTCCTCATCCTCTGAGCAAAAACAAAAACCCAAATAACTTCTTATACATTCAGAATGCTACAGCTGGGTTAACCCTCCTGAGCTATCTCTCCAAATGGGTCATTCTTCTCCTGCTGCCTTCTATTCCACCAATTATCACTGCATCACAGCCACCTGCATCTCCTACTATTTTCCTAATTCTTTAACTCCTTGGGACAGTCTTACTGTAGACATATGCTTTACTTAGCCTTATCATCAGCTTCTAAAACCTCACTATAATTTCATAAATCCTAGAAGATCATGGCCCCCATCTTAAAAAAAAAATCAGTGATGTAACTTGGATCACAGAAGTATTTTAGTATTTCTAAAGAAAATAACTATTGCGGCATGGGATAGGTGATTTCACACCTTATAAAACAAGCATATTAAAAAATCCCATCTGGACATAGTTCTGGACAATCTGCTCTTGGTGGCCATGTCTGAGTATGGGGGGTTGGAGCACATGACCTCCAGAGGGCCCTTCCAACCTCAAACTTTCTGTGCTTATTTAAACAGTCCTCACTGAAGTAGAATTATTTACAATCCTAGAACACAAATGGTTGCTTATGCTCTCTCACTACAGAAATTGAACTGGTTTTCATAGCAATTAATAAAAATCCATCACAAAATTTGCACCTAGATACAAAAGAACAATGAAATCTGTCAACAAGTCTACATAAGTTTATTCAATAGAATACAAGTTGTGGGGTGGAAAAAGCACTTTTTGGTGTGGAAAAAGTTCAGATGGCAATAATGCACTACTGCAGCACCAGCCCAATCTGTCAGCTTTCAAAGAATAATGTAAATTTCTATTTAAGCTAAACAGACATTGGAAAACTACTAAAGGAAATGGAAAAGCTGGTCAATATATTTGGATAGATTACATACTTTACATTGCTGCTTGATTGATGGGGGAAACTGATTAAAATTACTAAGAAAAAAAAAGGTAAATGATTGAGGAAACTCAGATCCTCTGGCTGAGCATTTTTACTGGTTTGTCACAGAAAAAGCAAGCATCCAAGTTTTTGGATGCCACAGAGGCCACTAGGAGCAGGATGATACAAAATAATTTAAAGAAAATACCTGTTCCAGTATCTTCTAACACAGATAAAGTTCATATCTGAATCCTATCCATTTGCATTAATGCTGACAATACATTGTACATTATCGGGGTGGGACTTGAATAATTTATGAATTATAGCACCAATGAAAGGGAAAAAGTTTAAAGTTCAAGCTGGTAACCATCTGCCTAGAAATTAAGAGTCTTTATAAACCTGTTGCACAACCCACACTGAGTTATACAGTAATATGTAGCAAGGCAGAAATAACGTGCTAGATGGCTACAGCCCTTAATGGTTTTGAACTTCAGTTTGACACAGAGACGTTTTTTTCATTCACTCTGCTTCATCCTAACAATTCTCTGGTTAATGTGTTTATTACCAAATGATAGATACTTCCATAAAACACTACATAACTTTAAAGAAATCGTGTTTCCTAGCTGACAAAAAAACCCTCCAAAGAAACCAAACCAAAAAACTTAACAAACCAAACCAGCTAAAACCCCCTTCACAAAAAATCCCCACAAACAAAACAAAAACAAAAAAACCCAAACCCAAACAAAACAAAATCAACAAAATCCACAAACCAGCAAAATACTACTGAGAACTTTAATTTGAGAGAGTCCTAAATAGCTTCCCAAAACCATCTCTTAAACATGTAAACTATTTTCCTCTTCCTTTCCCGAATTAGAGCTTCTTCAGCTTCCTTTGCCAATTTTGTGCTCTGCTGAGCACTTATTTAACTGGGTAAATGACAAGTGATGTGCCAGGCAGCTCGAGTCGCTCCATGTATCAAGCGCATTTGCACATGACTGCACAAGCACAATTGCACTGGGGAATGTTAAGGTGGAACTGCAGGGGCCGAGCGCCGGCTGGGCTGATCGCAGGGCTGGAACGGGCACTGCCAGCGCCTGGACTTCAGCCCCTGCGCTGCTGCCGCCCTGAGCTGCACGGGCGCGGCGCGGTATTAAAATAAAGCAAGTTGTATCAAGCACCGGGAAACCACAGGGACTGGGAAAAAAGCTCTTCCGTTCTCTCCCTCCGTTTCTAAGGGTTTTAAACCATCCTCTCCCAGGAGGTTGCCGCCCGCTTTTCCACGCCACTGGCAGGCCAGCGCCAAGCCCCCCGAGCTTCTCCCTTCCCCACTGCTCCCGCCGGCAGCCCGTCCCGGTGCCTGGAGCTGTGCCCCGGCCACAGGGGCTGCTCTGCCCGCAGCCTCTGCTCGCCTGGGGACGCGGTCCCTCCTGTCCCCGCTCCCTTACCTTGTGCCGGAACTCTCGGGCGACCCTGCGCTCCATCGTGCGCGGGTGCGGGCGGGGCAGCTGAGCCGGCGAGGCCGCGCCTCGGGGCGGTGGGAGGTGCGTCCGCCTCTCGCTCCCGCCGCCGCCTCCAGCATCCCCGGCCTCGCTGCTCCAGCGGTGCGGTGACCTGCTTCTCACCCCCGGCTCTGGGTGTTTGTGGACAAAACAACGGAGAACATAAAATAAAAAGAAAAATAAACACTTACATATACACGCCCACGGTGTTTTACCTGGTCTTTTCCCTGGGATGATTTTTCCTACTGGTGCCTTTCATACGGCTCCCATCCAGACTTCTCTCTTACATTCATAGAAATGCATGAATGTCACTCACCCTACTAGTTAAGAAAAGCACGAAGATGTAAAATTTAAAGCACACTAATACCTAGATTAAAACAAACAAACCCCCAGAAGAATCTGCTTCAATAAATTGTTGTACCGCAAATAATCTCAACATTTTTTTCTAAATTTTATTTTTAGATAAGTGAGTCTGATGTATCACTAAGTCTGATTTCCACCAGCCTTTCCCACTAACAGAATATTGCTGCTTACAAATAAACCCTCTGACATGGCCACTGTGAGTAACTGCTGAAGAATCAAGCTTGGAGCACCTGAAAAGGAGCCTATTTCAGACTAATCTATTTTAAAGTTATTTTGTGTGGGGCTTGTTCTTCTCCCACTCTCCCTACTGTAGTACAAAATAATAGACTTTTATAATCAGGACTGGAAGCATTAAAAGGACACCTGCTAACCTATGTCCCTTAGTCTCCCTGCAGAATCACCCTTACCCACGTAACTTCAGAGAGAGCAGGGTTTATTTACACTCGGGTGGTTTACCTGCTCCGCCTTCCAACAGAGTAGAAAACTATGAATACTTAAAAAGGCATGATAAAAAACCCTTCACTGCCAAATATAAACTGGATTATGTTTTATTATTTCTGTGTGATAACTTTTGTAGGCTATAGCAGCTCCTTTAGAAGTTGCTCTTACTGTATTGCATTCTCTGCTGTATTGGAACCTTTCAACTTGATGAATACTACCCCCTTCTCATATCAGGTGTCAGGAATAAGAGAGGAATGCATTTTAAGCCTGCATACAAACAAATACAATTGTTTTCAGAAAACAATTTTCTCTCAAAATTTCAACCACTAGTACATGAATCATATCTTCTACCTAAGTTCCAGTGCCATATAGTATCGAAAAGCTGTTTATCCAAGCATTAAACACATTGCTATAGAACTTCTTTTCTGTATATACAAAGCAAAATTGTCTTGTATTTGAAAAAAGGAGACACAAGAAATTTAAAGGACATATTAAAGATCGTGTATGTTGACTTTAAATTTACATATAGACTAACAGTCATTGATATCTACCAATTGTTTCTAAAAGGCTTTACAAGAACGGATCTTTCACAAGCTTCAAGTTATATACATTTGAAAAAAAGTAAATGGATTTTATAATACAGATGAACTTTCAGGAAGCAGAAACTCCTCCATGTAGTTAATAATTGTAGAATTCACTTGGTGACGTGAAAACTGCTCTTAATCATCATGTAAAGGACATACCACAGAAAGGATAACAAACGTGGTGGGCTATTGGTCTGCTGTTACATGAACTCCTGTACTCTACTGTGCATAAATACAAAGCAAGCAAATCCACAAAGCTATCCCATGCTCTAGAACTGGAAGTTTAATAAACAGTAAATTTAAAAGATGGTTCTGAAGTTTTCATTACTTCAAACACATAATATTAAAAGATGGTAAAATTACTACTGTTTGCTATTTTTAGATAATGAAATGTTTCCTAAGATGAAATCAAATTGCATCTAAATTGACTTTAAAGTAGTATCAGTTCTTCTTTGCTACTTGCAGCATTAAGGGAGAATGAATAAAGCGAGCAGCCCATTAATAGTCAAAGAAATACATTGAAGTGTGTGCTGTGTAACCTGATTCCTGTTGCTTTTTATCTGCTTTCTGTACTTCATTAATGTAACATGGCTCAAGGAAAGTGCACCAAAGCCAGGTGCATGCTGCACTCCGGAGTAGATGGTTCTGCTACAGGCTGAGGCTAGCACATAAGTCTAAAATCTGTTTGCAGTTATTGGGAAAAGGCTGTGTTAAAGAAAAATCTTTCATTTTCCACTTTCTTTAATACGCATTCTCCCTCCAGCGCTTACAGGAGAGAACAGAATTCTCAGTGAAAACATCACTAGTTTTTCATCATTTCATTAGAAATGAAACACTTGTTACAGCAAGAAACACAATCCACAGGGACAAATTACAAAGGCAGAAAAGAGATCTTTTTAATGACTTACTGTTAACAGACTTGCCAAAGCAGTCAGAAAAGGCCCCTTTTCATCTGAAACAGTTTCTCACCTGGTATGGGCAGCTTCTGTCATAAGATATGCAAACCTGAAGAATGATGGGGAGAGAGGCAGCAGCAGATGGGAAAGGGAAAAGAACAAAGAAAACATAACAGTAAAAGGAAAAGGGACGAGAAAAAGAAACAAAATGAGAGCGAGCAAATTCAATCACGAGGAAAAATGAGTGAAAAAAGAAGGGGAATAAAACTGGAAAAGGCGCCACAGAGCACTCAAATGTGTGAATTTATAGTCATTAAAAAGAAAGGGATCAGAAGTGGTGGAAGCCATCCATATACGTTAGCTGCATACTGCATTGAATCCATGTCTTTCTCATGCCTTTCTTTTCTCTAGTACTGACACCTGTTTCAGTGGGTCGGGGCCAATGCTCCATGAGAAGCATGGACAAGGTGTGTTATCTCCTAGCACGAGCAGGCAGTTCCCGGCGGGCTGGCCGCGCTTGGTCCGTGCGTGTTCCCAGGAGCTCTGGGAGCATCCCCGGGTCTGTTCGCCTTAAGGTGAGGCGCAGCTTTACACCGCACCCCACTGCGGGGGTCCCGGCTTCTGCTGAGACATGAATTGTTTCCTAAAGCCCTGAAGGGCGCAAAAGTGGAAATAAACGTGAGAAGGCGGCGAGATCAGTGGCCACATGGGCGGGAAGGAAGAAGGGAGACGGGAGACGCGATAGTGGGTCCTCTCCGCAGTGGGGTAGCACCCGGAACCCCGCTGTATTGAGACAGGCAATGTCTGGGATGGGTGCTCGGAAAGGGCAGGACCGGGGGGCAGAGGGGCGGGAGGCGGGAGGCTGATAAACCCCCGGTGTGCCCCGCCCGGGAGGGCGGGATGATCCCAGGGAGCAGGTAGCAGCCGGAGTTCTGTGGGGAGTTCAGCCGCTCGCCAGCCCGCATGGAGACGCGGCTGCTCCTCGGGGCGCTGCTGTGCGCCTGGCTACCGGCGGGTGAGCGTCCCGCGGGCAGGGCGCGGAGATGGGGCGGGATGGGGCAGCGCACAGGGCAGTCCTGGCCGTTGCTAACCTTCTGCCTTTGCCTTCCAGCCCTGTCTCCATTGGGCGTCTGGGGGCAGCTCCCTGTCGACGGGGACGTGCCGCTTCGCAGGTAAGAGCCAGCCGGGGCAGAGCGGGGCTCTGTCTTCGCCGCGGTGAACCAGGTGAGGTGGGCTGCCCGCGTCGAGCCAACCCTGCTTTGTTCTTTGCTCTAAGCCGAGGCAGCGCCACGGGACCGCGGAGAGAGGGGGACCTCACCGCAATTACGCAGGTATGGATGGAGAGCAGGGCTCCGTGATGGTCGGCGGGTGGGCACGGCGGGGCCAGGCGATGCGGTACCTCC
Source organism: Pithys albifrons albifrons (assembly GCF_047495875.1). Lineage (NCBI taxonomy): Eukaryota > Metazoa > Chordata > Aves > Passeriformes > Thamnophilidae > Pithys > Pithys albifrons. The sequence goes on along the minus strand of NC_092463.1, from coordinate 51,280,403 downwards.
TCAGGGAGGCTGGGGTGTGCATCCGCAACATACATCTTCCCTCTGAGGAGCCCCGGGAGGATACCATTGACCGCGATGCGACCGAGGCTGATGAAGCGATGCGGTGCTCCAGGTGGTGCCAGGTTTGCCCGGCGAGACCCCTCTAAGGGGACTGGTGGCGCCTGACCGAGTGATGAGTGTGCTGGTTGTCATCAGGATAGTGTGCGTCTCATATCTTGCTTGAATATATCTGTACATTATCATGACACCATCAGTATTTCTGGTGGCTGTTCTACCCTTTGTAATTCTTCAAGACTTGTCCTCCAATGGGTATTTTATCCCAGCCACGAGGCATGTCACTCATGAACGAAAGCAAACCTGGGACTTAAAGTGTTTAAGCAGTGAATGAAGACAGTATGATTATATAGAGAGCTTCAGCTCGTTCAGAAAGCTGTATGTTGTACAAAAACATCCTTGCTCAAGGGAAAGCTGAAGTCTGGTCTGGTTCACTCAGCAACAATCGCTTTGTGGAAGCCTTTTTACTTCTCAGTAAAGCAAGTGAGCTGGTGGTATCAGATCACTACTGCTCAATACTCAAGTTTTTGGATGTGGTTTGTCTTGGCAATTCGACTATGTCACTCATGGTGTGTTGCTGAAATGTAGCTAGGGTGCGTGATTCCTGCTCCCTTGTTTGAGGGTGGAAAAAGGAAAGTTTGTTTTGTTGTTCTTGTTTGTGGCTGCATAGGGAAGTTGTCTTTTTTTCAGCTTTCTCCCTGTTCTGTCTGGGAAAAGCGCAGCAATGAAAAAAGTCACATAACTGCAAACAGGTAACAAAATCAATGACCAATGACAGCAAATGCTCATGGATTGAGGTTCTACCCCAAAGAATTCAAGATATAGCAGTAGACTCTAGGTTTGTTTCTGTGCTAGCCTATTAAGCAGGAATCTTTAGGAAGAAATATGCTTAGGAGAAAGGAAAAATAAAAAAGTATTGTACTCTTGAGTAGAGTGAATCTACTTTTTACTTTAAAATGGAGTTTTTTGATAACTTTGTAGTGAGCCAATATAAAGCAATGAGCTTACTAAAAATGGTAATAGACTGAGGAGATTTTTCAATGTCTTGATTCCAGCTGCTGATTTTTTTGTTCTTTCTGAAAGGAGTCTGGAATGGCAGTTTATAACACCTCATCTACTACAATGTCCTTATCTCAGAACAGGAGACTTCACAGTATGAAATGTGGATCATCCAGTAAGTTGTTTATGTTTCCACATGAAATCTCTTGTCCTTTATTTTCTACATAGTTTAATTATTTTTGGGAAGAAAAAAAACTGAAATAACTAATACCAGCCTTCATGGTAAGGGGACTCTATTTTGATTGGTCTGAAGGATCAATAGGAGTGTGATAATTTGTTATGGGGTTTGACCTAGTTTTAAGTTTACACCTGGTTCTGATTTGCTCATTTGAAAGACTGTCTCTAACTACAGTTTTTCTAATAAAGGGCTTTGAGTAGGGAACTTTGCCTTTGTAGTGATATAGCTAAATATGTGGATTGCTGTGTAGGTCTCATTAAATTGTCCATCCTGTACCTTTTGTGCACTTGAAGGTTTTTTGGTTGCTAAGTTTTTGCTGAGGTGACCTATGGGTGCTCTTTCTGTGTATAATCTATGTATTAGCAGGATTGGGCACTTTAGCCAATAACTTGCAGTGGTGGGTATTTTTTTGAGGAATGTCCGTGCTGGCTTTTTTGGTTCTTTTTTATTTTCAGAAGTGAAGTGAACAGGCTTAAAATGTCTTTCCTGAAGAGTAAAGATTCTCTGTGTTAACTTTATGGAAGTCTGTGTTATGCTTGTTTTGTACAAGGGGAGAAGTATGAGGGAAAATAATTCAGCATAAATTTAGTTAGTGATGCAAAACCTCTAACTTCTCTTCTCTTGCATTGGATGTGGGACCTACCTATTAGCGAATAGTGTGGTTTTCCATCCTATAGCTTTATAGCACAAAAGGTGAGGTATGTGTAATCGACTCTTGTGAATTGTGATTAGGGTTGTGTCACTCCAAAACCTTCTAATGTCTTTAATACACACTGTTTTCAGAAGCTTTTGAGAAGTGTGCCCCTGAATGTGAAGAAATAACACAAGAGTTTAGAGGAACACAATATTTCTAAAATAAAAACTATTATCTATGAACCTCTCTCCAATATACAAAAAAGTCATGTATGTTGTGTATGATAAAATTGCTTTACAAATATAGCATTCTATATTAGTAAAATTCACTCTCTTTTTGAGGATTGCATCAAGAAGTAATTAGGATTTATTTTTTTAAAAAACTAAATAAAGCAGCTTTCAAACAGAAGATAAGCAAATCATGCTGAGAAGTTTGTTGCTGTAATAGTTGTTTGTTTCTCTGGGTCTATATTTTGTCTAGTAAAATTTCCTTTAATGGGACTCATGGATTTCATTTTTTGCTTCAGAGCAATCAGCTGGATAAAAAACTTTTAAGATGCATTGTGCTACTGTTCAAGTGTGTAAAAACTACATGCACATAAACCCTTAGCAAGACTTTTATTAAAGAACCTTTGCCAAGGGTTTATGTGCAAGTTCATTGCTTCTTAAATAGGCCTAATATTGAAGAAAGGGAAGAACAAATTTAGAATAAGGGAGAATGGATTGGGTAGAAAATATGTCATATATCTAAGCTTCTAAAGAAGGATGGAGTTACAATGGCAAAAATGAGAGTTCATCACTCTCTTCAGATGTAATAGTACAAAGCTTTTGGTTTTATTCTAACTCATATTTCTATGAGGCAATATATTACATACAGGTGGATTTTCCATTTCTCATGTACTTGCTTAAGAAAGATAATGTTGTTGAAGACATGCTTTAAAAATTAATAATGATTGCCCCTACTTGAAAACAAATACTATTAATATTATTAAACTTTTTAAACTGGGGTATACCAAGACTTGGAAGTTTACTTTTTATATCCCAGTAAACTCTCTGTGGGAAATGGAATTCATTGTTGTCTGTGTGTGAAAGACATATTAAAAAGAAAGCAAAACAAAAGAATAACCTGATCTGCTTTGTACAAGAGTTTAGGTACCATGCTCCAAATACTTAGAAAAATAGTTTCATTTTAGTCTCTGCGATTTGAAGTGATGCAAGCTGCTATAACTCTCCCCATAGACTAGGAATTGCACCCAATGCCAGTATAAAATAGTAAAGGCTTTTTTGTAAAAAAAAGCCAAAACAAAACAGAAAAGCAAACAGCAAAAAACAGAACAAGAAACAAATCTAAAACAAAAACCCAAACCAAAACAAAAGGTAGTCTGTTGGCTGCTTTCTCTAGTTTGGTAATGTCTCAAAGAAAATAATCTTTGAAAAACTTGTAAAACTATAATAGGATGAAATACAGGGGTTTTTTTCTTGCTTTCAGTAACTCTGTTGAGATAAACCAATGTTTTTTGTGAAATGAGTATGTTACTTCTGCAACAGATCTTTTTATCTTTGCATTGTATTAGTCAACTGAAAGGCATTCAGACAGTGATGTCATGTCTTATCTATCAACAAAATAAAGAAGTTGGTACAGCACAAGCAAATGCCAAGAGACAAATTCTTGTATTAGTTTCTTCTACCTAGGGAACATGGGATTTGAATTGTTTATCATAATAATTTGAAAAAGTTAACACATAGTTTACATAAGTGTTAAAGTTTTAACTTACTTCCACACAATTGTGTTTTTCATACAAAATTACAATACAACCAAGAAGGAGGTAAAAAACTCAAACCCCAAACGGAAAATTCCAGAGCTAATATATCAACACATAAAGAACTTGTGACAGGCAAAACAAATTCTTTCTAGAAGCATTCAAACTACTGCTGAGCATTTATAATATGTTTATTATAATATTTATTATATGTTGAACACTTCAAACTTTCTCGTATTGAAATGCTGCAGCAGGCATGAGTCACTTATTATAGAAGATACTTGTCCCTTACAGTGTGTGCTTGAGGATTGATTTCCGGAGATGTGCCAGAGCAGAAAATCTACAGCTAACTGGAAGGATCTTGGAATTGAAGGGCTAAAATTGCATCCTACTTATTCACCTCAGAATCCCAAAGAAGAAAATTTTACCTCCTAGCATGGCCCAGGGCTGTATTGCATCCTACAGAGGCCTGTATGCCACAGACCTCTGTGCCACTGTAGGCAGATGCTTTCAAAGATTAATGAAGTTGAAGGGGAAAAGATAATGCAAGAAATACTTGTCTTAATTCTCCACAGTCAAAGGAACAGGGGAAAGCTCTCAATGAAAGCCTACACCTAGAGAAAGTATGTAACAGAAATTATGCAGTGTTACAAAATATAAAATTTCAAGAATGTTGACAGCAAAAATTTAAATACTCCATTTTAAGCATACCTTTACTTTTTAATGCATGAATCTAACTTAAGCTTCTTGTAAATTCTCATCAGATCCACTTTTCTTTTTCACTTTTCCATTTTAGAATACAATTTGTTGGTTTTTAATTAATTGATCATTTTAGTACTTTACCTTCAGACAGACATCCCTTCTACCCTTGCATGGAACTTTTAAAATGTGTCATAAGCAGTAGTCACCTGTGTGAAGTTGGACACTGCTCTCCAGAAACCCTTGCAGTGAAGTGCAAACAGCCTAGATTACAGTCACACTTTTTCAAAGGCTGTGGTAAATAATGGGTTTGAGTTCCTGCTACTGCTTCTAAAGTGGTAGCACTGGCCTCAAGGCTCTCACTGCCTGACACTGAAGAACTTAAAAGGGATATGAACTGAAAAGGAGGTTCATGCACCCAAGGGACTAAAATAATGCTGTCTGCATATTGTGTGGGTTTGTAGCCTATTCAGTAATTACCAGATGGTTGAGTATTTAAGTTGTGAGAACAGCAGAGAGGAATTCAGACTTGTGTTATAAGGCAATCCCAAGTCTTCACCCTGTTCAATAAAGAGGGAAGTTGCTTCATGACTGCAATGGTCATATTATCAAGGTGTTCTGCAGGTTCTAGTGGCAGCACTGGTTAGAAATCGTATGATTACCTATGTGAGTCAAATCATGTTACTGAGACCTACCGTTTTCTGCTAGAAAAGTCCCACTAGTTTTCAGTTTCAGATTCCAACCCAATGCACTGAACTGGCATAATGTCAAAGGGCAAAGAGGAGCTGAGGACTTTTAATAGGTGTCACTTTCAGGTAAATGAAGGTCACAATATTCTTTCCATAACTTTTCCTAATTCTAGCTTTCACTTATTCTTGATGTTTTTTTTCCCTTTTAGGAGATATGAAAATGTTTCTCTTATCTCTGGAGCAGACATAAACTTTATAGAAAGTTATCCATTTGACCTGGTCAAACAGGTTAGCTTATTTAGGGAGCTTGTATTCCTTTAATGACAAAGATCAGAATTAACCTGTGTTGCAGGATGTTTGTTCTGGATATCCTAGGAAGTATTTCTGTTGAGTAGAGTTGGATGACTAAAGGAGGCCATTTTGTTTACAGTAGTAGGAGCACTAAATGTCTGAAAGAGTGCTGTCTTCCTCATGACATGCTGAAAGATAACTTATGTTTGCACACACAGCTCTTCCATGCAGTGTATTGCAAGATACTTTACAGTGGTGTAAAAAGGGGTATAAACAACAATACAAGAGCTATGATTATCATATTTTCTTAGAATATTACATACACAGACAGAAGAGAACTTTGTAAAGAAGGAAACACTTGTCATTAAATAATTTCACTTTCAATTCAGATTTGACAAACTCCCTTTCTCTCTATGAGAGAGCCAGGGAGATCCTTTCTGGTGGCAGCAAGGGTCCCCAGGTCAGCTGAGTGTGTTCACAATCTGAATAAACATGGCTTGAAGCAGGTTACCTGAGCCACACTTAGAGGGGAATCATTCAACCTGAAACATCAAAAGGGGGTTAACTTCCTCTACAACTAAGAGGAACATGACTTGCAGTCTAATGGCACATTATTTTAACAGGGCAGACAGTAGGACATAATCTTAGAGAAGCAAAGAACCGAGACCTGAGCTCTGGTTACACAAGTCTCACAACACTCAAGATGAAAGAGAACAATGTCTGCCTCTCTTGACAAGGCTTTTTCATTATTGACAAGATTGTCACTAGGAGTATGTAAATGAGATGGCTCAGTAAGAGTAAGTAGGGAACTTTCTAAGTGGTGCTTGCATTAGTTTTTATTGAACTCAGGCTTGCCAGGCAGGGAAAGGAGCATTGCCTTCTACTTTGTCTACCTGCCTTGTTCTTTTCACCATGGCCTCTATTTTTTGGTGGGGTTTTTTTGGTATGTGTGTGGGGTGCATGTTGAAAACAAAGGTATCAAAGTTAATCATTTGGATATGCCTTGTTTTTTCCCACTCAGATTCACTTACATGTTTTAATGGAGGTGAATGTGTCTACAGAGATCTGTGCAACTGCAGTCGATTTAATGCAACTGGACTGAGATGCCAGACAGGTGTGTAAAAAGAGAAAACTAACTGGATTTCTGAGATTGTACTTGGGTTCTCACAGTAAAATAACTACCTTCTGCCTAAAGGTTCCTTTGTGCTCTAGCATTTTCCCCCTCTTTCTTTTATGTGATGATATTTCATAGCATGCCATATATACCACCCCATATCAACTAGAGTTTGAATAAAAAGACCCTCGGTGCTATGTCTAAGGTGACTCTCCCTTTGTTAGTGTATAACACAGGTGCTGAAAGAGATCATATATGCAGAACATGGGGCCAATATAATTTTGAAACTTTTGATGGACTCTATTACCATTTTTCTGGAAAATCTGCATATGTGCTTGTGAGACATCATGAATTAGATGAACAGAGCTTTTCCATACAGGTAGGGAATGATACTTCTACATTGCTTTTCTCTATTGTTGAACACGCTAACAATGTATTAATTTTAAGTGATTAAAAATAACTTCAGGTGATAGTATGGGGTTGTAGAATGTAATCTAGATGCAGTTCTAACATGCTGTGGGCTACCAGTTACCATAGCACAAAATATAAACAACTGTAACAAAACTGATGTTTTATTTGATTTATTTGTTTGATGTTTGGACAAAGCTGTGAAAAGACCACTCTAAGACTACAGCTATAAACACCACTCAGTTTTTTGTGCAAGAGTGGGACCAAACTAATTGTTCACATCCTGAGTGTGGGATTGAGGGTATTGGTTGTGTGACATGGATTACAAAGAATTTGATGAAAACCTTGACTTTGACACTAGTGATTTTATTTGGCAGGTGAATAATGATCCTGAATGCCATTCTTCTCCTTATTCCTGCAAACGGTCCATTAGTTTATTCTTTTCTGGAGATGAACAGATAAAGATGAGCAGTGAAGTCACCTATAAAGGCCTTGGGTAATTGCAATTATGTTTCGGATGCTCTAGTTACACAGGAATTAATCTCACAGTAACATTTTGATTAAAAAGATGTAACCTTATTTGTTGGTACCTTGAAAAAGTATCCAGACTGCAGCTGCAATAACTGCTCCCCATCTACCGAGTAGTATCTGAGGAACATGATCCCCTAATCAGTGGTGTATTGTTTTAAGGAGTATAATCATTGACATTCATACTTTGGATTTTGCAGTTATTTGCAATTTAATTTGGTTTAGTGGAGTTAGTAAATATTTATATCAGTAATTTTGAGATGCATGTGGAAGTTATTACATCAGCAATTAATTTAATTTTAATGGTTATATTTTCTAATGTAATGATATTTTTGATTCTGTGTGATTTCAGAGTACAATTACCTTATATTATTGGAAACTTACACATCCAGAAACTAGCTGGATACTTCCTAGTCAGGCACCAGTATGCCTTTACTCTGGCTTGGGATGGTACATCTGCAGTGTATATAAAAATGGCACCAGAATACCTGGGCAAAACTCATGGATTGTGTGGAAACAATAATGCTGTTCTGCAGGATGATCTTGAAACTAGTTATGGTGAGTATTTAAAATGCTTTCTGTTGTGTAATATGGGTTTTTTTTCAGGTGAAATAGATGTTACTTTGCTTAGTTTTTAATTATAATGCTAATTGAATATAAGATGAGCAACTTTTGAAATGGAAAATATGATGTGGAAATACTTCTGGTAGATGACATTGTTAGTGAAGAGGACCAGTCTGAATACAGAGGGGGCTCTGGGGAGGAACATCTTAAAAAAAGCTGTCTTGCTCAATTACCTACAACAGCCTTTGTTCTTCAGTTTCCTGGCACATGAAAGGTAAATTCTGTTTTCGAATGTTCCCTGCTCTCTTAACAATTTTCCAGCCTGTGGAAGCCTGAGATATTGCTGTTGGAAATAAATCAATAATTAGTAAATCAAATCAATGAAATCTGTCAAATCCTGTTTGATCTGGCATTTAATTTGTGCTAACGCTCTCAAAATTGACTAGCGATTCTTCATTATTAACTTCAGGCTCTTCCAAGAGCCTTGGCTTTCAGTAAATACTGAGTGAAGACCTTGATAAAATAAATGGGAAAAAAAAACCCAGTTCCCTTGAAAGGTATTTCAAGATAGGCCATAAAATCTTCTGGAAATCATTGCTTTAGGTTGTTTAGCTCTTTGCTATCCTTTAATATTAGGATGTTTCTGTAGAGTACTACTCCAAAGCTCAGAGTAGATTTGGTAGGTTTTCTCTGTTGTTTATGTGTGCCCCTTAGTTTCAGAAAGCACCAGCCCTGCGTGGTTAATAGTCATTAGCCCCACTGAATCCTTTGCTCACTAAATCAGATTGCTGATATTAATACCAAGATCAATAGCTTGTTGCCCCAGAGACTTTCCTCCACACTCACCTTTCTCAGTGTCTCAGTTCACATGAAGCTGTGGTTGTAGCGCAAGTCTGTACCCTGTGTGAGCTTTATCCAGTTAGCTTGGGGAGCAGTTGCCATGAAGATATGACAAGATAAATGTTTGTGGGTAATCCAAGCAGTCATCGGTCCACTTGTCCATGATGGATAACAGTAATAGTGATTAGCTAGTTTCACTGTAGCATGGACATTTATACTTATGTGAAAGAGCCACACCCCTACTTGGCTAGTGCAGACAATAATTTTGTACCATTGCAGTGACCCATGAATGCCTCATCTTTCTTGGGTTTTAGACTCTCTTTTGAGACTTTCATATAAAAGAGCAGCATCGACCTGTGTATATACAACTTAATAAAGCTTTTCTTTCCATTCTTCTGTTGAGGCACTGTCCTCCTCCCTTAAAGCCCTTCCTTACCAAATTGCTTGAGCAAGCTGCCCTCTGCTATTCTAAAGCCCTTCCTGTAGTTCTTTTCAAATTTTTTTTTGTTTCTTGAAAGTACCAGATTGATTTCAGCTGATTCACTTAGTAGTAGGAGGGATTGTGCGTGCCCTTCTTAATGTGTTTTGATTATTGAGGTGCTTCCCTGGGAAATACTATAGAAATGCTGTTGTTTTTCCAAGTCACTGTGTGACTGTATTTGTATGTCTTGTTTAGGAAAACTGACAGATGATGTAACTGAATTTGTAGAGAGTTGGGAGGAAAATCCTCCACAAGGAACACCCAGCTGGAATAAATCTCTTCTCAATGAACCACCATGCCTGGCACAAACCTCTGAATCTCTACAGGTCTGGATCAATGCAAAAGGATTATTACAATAGTTGGTGACTAATTAAAACAAGAATTTGATTTAGTGCTTTGAAGGAGACTGGAAATATTCACAGCTCTTCTTTGGAGAGATGAATTAAAATGCTTACTGCAAGATCTTCTCTTGTTCTCACATTCTGCCCCCACTACCCTTTTCTTCAGTATTTAATTCTTGATCTTTTCAAATATTATTTTTTCTTCCTATCAGCCAATAGGAGTCTTTGAATACGGAGCTAAATGCATGACAAGTTGTAATACAGGGCTATGTTCTAGAACTAGTTCCCATTCCTTCCCTTAGGAAAGATAAAAAGAAGGAAGAAGACAAAGCCATAATGAGAGCACAGTTAATTTACCAGTGTTAAAAACTGAATTGTTGTTTTGTCCACAACACTGAACCAATTTTTCTAAGTAATATTTTAGGGATATAACACTTAAATTTAAGTGCTTTGAGACTAAAGCGGATAACAGGCATGATTTAGTTCTGTTGCCTTTTACTGTGTAATTTAATTAAAATGGAGAATTTTTTCTAGTAATTATGACTTTGTTGCAAAATGATCCATGCCCTTCTTGGGAAAGGGATATATTTTACTATTCCTGATATGACCTTGAATAAAAGATTCAAAGTTATGGATACTCTGGCATGCAGAGTAATAAGTTGCTAGACACTACTTCTAGTTGATGATGGGAAAGTGATTCTTAATCA